>NC_086320.1:377666484-378266484 GCF_036172605.1 Pelobates fuscus
TCACAAGTACCATTTGATTGTGGTGTCTTAACCATATTTTTCCCTATGGCGTTTGGATAAATACCTACACACCTCTCTTCACATCCAGCACACTCCTGATTCAGAGATAAACACAATATCACTGCTGTATCTACCAATTTAACCCAAACACTCGTTATTACTGCTGCATTTACCAATTTAATCTAAACTCTCGTTATCACTGCTGTATTTACCAATTTAATCTAAACACTCGTTATCACTGCTGTATTTAACCAATTTAATCTAAACATTAACCAAAACAATTACATTCCTATTTACCACCCTTCTATTTAAACATGTATAGATAACCCAAAATGCCTACTTTCTCTTATCCCTCTTATCACTCTTCCGTTTTTTTGTTTGTTTTTTTGAACTGCAACCACTCATGCACTTTACACAGACACAAATCAAGCACCTACTGGACAATGGGGTTCCCTCGTTAGAGCCCTCCCACCCCAGTTTGGTTTACACAAAAATACCCCCTGGTCCCTATGGGTCAATTCCCCCCTTTCCCAGGCAAGCATACATACATACAACAATAATACATAAGGGTTTCAATTGCAATACAATCACTAGAAATAAGAGAATAGTATGCACAAAATCATAGCATAGACATGTTAAATAGACAATAAAATAAAACATTCAATAGCTCATCAAAGGTCAACATTTAGACACTGGTCTCCATCTGATATTCTATCTGTGTTCCAATGTCCACCTCTGGTTTCTGCTACATCTGAAAAAGTTAGAAAACAGATCAGGATTACTTTCCTAGTCACTTATAGCGTATACTGCAAATATTTTACTTAGAATATATATATATATATATATATATATATATATACACACAGACATGTAAACAAACTCCTTCAGCTTTTCATTTTATAAATAATTTTTTCAACAAGATTACTTTCTTAATTTTTTTACAAGGCTCTTAAAAAACAATAAGCTAATAGCTGCTTTCTGCATCTTCTCTGCAATTCAGGAAACACATTTCTAACCAACCTAAACATGCTTAATAACTCTCCACCCTTTGGTTAAATTATAGAGGAGTGAACCACAACACCTCTTCCGCCTCTGAAAGGATATAGGTCAATATGTCTCAAAGTTCAACACTTCTGACAGCTATGAGTGACTCCCTATTAATTTCTAGCCTTTCCACGGACATGCTTGCACCTCGCGGCTAAGGGCCTGCACAACTAACCATCCTGTGATGGCAGTGGCTTTCCGCATGGGGGTGACCTCCCCCGCAAAATTATAGAGGAGCAAACATACAGCAGCCTCTTTTCCGGCTCGATTAAAGGTTCTGGGCCAATATGTCTGCAATTTAACCAGTACACTCACGTATCACTTATTGTATATTTCCTGGTCTCTCAGGAATTTCTATTAAATAGCGTATCCCCTTCCCAGGGCAATATACAACAAAAAACTAGTCACCAAGGGTCTCTATGGTCATTATAGGCCGCCCTACCACTAGTGTAATACGCCCTTTTTTAAATATATTTCCTGGTCTCTCAGAGATTTAGCCTATCCCTTTCCCAGAGCAATATATATAAACAATTACAAATAAGTTACAAAACGCTACTTATAAGTAATACAGGGTTTCAAAATCTAATAATACAGGATAGAACTGCACAACAACTATTGGGTATGCTCCCCCTTATCCGGACACGTTTAAATACCCCCTAGCTCAGGTTCCCCACCCGCTACTGTAACTAAAATCACAGCCCACGTTATGGAGGTTCACCCACTAGGCAGATACACCCTAATTCAAAGCATGGAAATATTAAAATCAGTTATAGATGGCTTCTAAAATAATATAAATCTTAATCTGAGCCCATACACTTACTTTGTTAAAAATGCTAACTTGTTAAAATATTCAGACTAAATAGGACAAAGGAATTATTTTACCATTTTTTTCAGTTCATTTGTTACCAGTTCCGGAAATTCCATCATATGTCCAGTAATTCCTTAGTCCTGGATAATAAAGCTGAAAAACACTCCACAAAGGCAATTACATTTACAAAACAATGCAGTTTATTTTTTCTCATACAGGCAAGACTACCCACCCCCAACAAGGACATTCTCCCCCAGCTGTAGCTGAAAAGCATGGTCACACAGCTGTGAAAAAGGTGGTCTCTCCTTCATGAGTCAAAATCATATACATATTTATACTAATATTCTGTGTATACGCACACATAAATCTATTATTCACTGAATCTGCTTTACTAAACATATCTTTTTCTTAACTACTAAATTTAATAAATTTTGTCCAAATCTCTTTTCAACTAGACAAATCCATGAATGCCAAACAAATGTAAATTAGTACACAAACAAACAGGGTCAAATTTAGCAATACAACCTGGTGAACTAGTTCAGTGAAAAGTCTTTTCCTATGCAAATTGTAGCAAACAATGAAACTAGGCCTCAACTCATTTACACCATGTGGTCAATGGTGGATTCAAATCCACATGGTCAGACAAAAAGTAAAGTATATTTTTTCTATATAAAAATGACCAAAGATTGGTAACAAGCAACACAATAATTCATCACTATGTTCTACAGCAAGAAATACATTAAAAACACATATCTAATCCCTATTTGCTATCTGTATTCATTCCATTAAAACCAGATCATCAATTTATTCACTTCTATACAGACAGACAATTGACTCTATGTATTAAACAAAATGCATAACTTTTGTATTTTCCCTAATATTCCAGCATAATCCCATCTTCGTCGCCATGTGTTGTGGTCGTGACTTAAATATGAATATTAATCTCTTAATACATAATAATTAAGCAATACGGAACAACATTAATATTTTATAGTTCAAATGTATATTTAATATAACTATAATAAATAAACAGATGCTAGCAGAATGTCAATGCTAGCAGAATGTCAATTTACCACAATAATTATACAATACAAAAGGTTACTAAATGTTTTACAAAAGACTATTACAATTGCTAAATGTTACAATGGATTTATATTACTTACAAGGCCCCAGCCCTTTGGCTGGGGTAAGTCAGAGCTGGTACTACATCTTAGGTCCAGTCAGGTACAGGCAAAAAGAGACAGAGTTTCTCCTACATCTGGTTTTTATTCAGTGTAAGTAGGCTGGCCTGTGATGTCACTGCCAGAAGCACATGTCTTCTACACACTGCCCCTAGTGGTGCCTCCAAAGCATTACACTAAATATGCTTTCTTTATGATGTAAAGTCATTAATTAATAGATACCATTACAGTGGGGGCCACGTCTTCTACACATTGAGCAGCCTCTCACTGTCTAACAATTAGCAGAAGGGCATCTTTTGCTGCCCAAATGCTAAGAATAGCCACATCCAATGGGGATAGTAAAATACTGGGGGAACTGGCAAAGGTCCTCACATGCCCCTACTCATGGATATTAGGTGGGGTCTTAAAATTAAATAATGGGGGTGGAGGTCACTGCTCAGCCCCCTACCTCCACCTCTGGCCAAAGAAGAATGAGGTTTCAAGGTGGGAAAAGCCTTCTAAAAGGGCTTTTCACAGTTTGAAATCACGGTCAGAAAACTCAGAGAGGGAAACACAAGTAATTCTTATAAAAATGGTCCAATGTCTCATGTGGTGAATGTCTTCTAAATAGCGACCTATCAGTGCTTACAAAGCCATACATTGGGTTTTCAGTGATTACACATGTGGGTCATTAAAGGCTATCATACTGCCAATGTGGTATCTCCCTTTCTGTAGGAATCTTTTAGGTACATTTGGTCAAAGCATAAAGAGAACATAAACAGCAAATAATAGTGCAGAGCATTTGAGTAAGCCCCTTTACATAGAGAACATTAATCAACTCACATGAATCTGACAACTGACTCAGCCTGAAATCTCCTAGTATAGGTGTCCAACTCGTGGCATGCGGGTCGCATGCGGCCCCAGACTGCCAAGCAGTATGGCTCGGTTGCCACTGATGGGCCAAGAGGGAGGCAGGGAGCCCTTTACATTCTGTGCTCCTCCTGCACAGGTCCCTCGCTGCCCAGCAGTGAACTGGGTGCCGGGATATGATGTCATCCTGGCATCACTGCTGGGCGCGCAAGGGACCTGTGCAGGAAGAGCACAGAGGTCCCAGGCCAACAGCAACCACTGACCATTAGGGAACGAGGATCATCTCCAGCGCTCCCAGAGCAAGGTAGGGAGGCTGGGTGCTAAATATAGTACTGAATGTGTGTGCATGTGAGTTTTGTATATGTTTTGTCAGTGGTTGGCGGTGTGTGTAGGGGGTGGTGGGTCACTGGATATGTCTGTGATTGTGTGTGTAAGTTTGTGATTGAGTGTGGGTCTGTGCTTGTGTGTGTTTATATCTGTAATTATGTGTGTGCGTCTGTGATCCTGTGTTTGTATGTAAGTGATTATGTGTATAGGTCTGTGATTTTATGTGTGTGTGGGTCTGTGATTGTGTGTGTATGTGATTATGTGTGTATGGGTGTGTTATTTTGCATGTGTGTCTGTGATTGTGTGTGTATGCATGTGATTGTGTGTAAATGTATGTGATTGTATTTGTATGTGTGGGTCTGTTTGTGTGAGTGTGGGTCTGATTGTTGGTGTATGTATGTGATTGTGTTTGTATGTATGTGATTGTATGCATAGGTCTGTGATTGTGTGTGGGTATATCTGTGATTGTGTGTATAAGTCTGTGAATGTATGTGTGTGTGGGGGGTCTGATTGATTGATTGTTTGTGTTTGTGATTGTATGTGTATGTCTCTGTGTGTGTGCACATTTGTGATTATGTGTGTATGTATGTGACTGTGTGTATAGGCAATTGATTGTATGTGTGTATGGGGGTCTGTGATTGTGTGTGTGTGTGTGTGTATTTGTGATTGTGCGTATATGTTTGTGATTGTATGTGTGTGTGTGTCTGTGATTATGTGTGTGTAGATGTGTGACTGTATGTATAGGTATGTGACTGTGTGTGTGTGTGTCAAAATTAGGAAAAGAGCTTTTAAAGATACAGTATATTACTTATATACACTATCTCTATCAGAGATAGGCAACCATTGGCACTCCAGATGTTGTTAACTATATCTCCCATAATGCCCTTAAAGCCAAAATGCTGGTAATGCATCAAGGAAGATGTAGTGCACAACATCCGGATGTTGAATCTTGCCTACCCTTGATCTATATTATATATTTGATGTGTGGCCCAAGACAATTCCTCTGCGCTCAATGCGGCCCAAGGAAACCAAAAGATTGGACACCCATGTCCTAAAAGTTATTTATATCAAGGCAAAACCTAAAACGCCTCTGAATAAAAAAATATGCCGGACAGGTAAGAATTTAACTAAAAGTGATTATAAAAAAGTTGAATACAACATTTAAAAAAAATTAATAAGTAAAATTTACCAAAACGAATTTTACCTACATAAAACATAAGGCTTTCTCATTTGGTAATGATCACAATCTACATACAAAGCATATAAATACACAAATCAATTAATTATTGTCCAATCGCAGCCTTAACTTGAAATCAATAATCCTTTCTATCTGCAGGTGGCCTTGAGTATTAAAGACTTTCGGCTCCTATGGACCCTCCTCCGGCCATGTGTATGCGTGTTCCACTTAACTGCGCATGTCCAGGATACATCTATTCTAATGGGAGTGCAAATTTGAAAAACCTCTTGAGTTACATACAAAACATTTCTATTATTTTATAACCATAGTGTGAGAATATTAAATAATAAACTTGTGTTAATATATTGATAAATAAATACAGACAATATATGCTTTAAAAGGACAAGATACTAACATTATCAGGTGGGAAAAAGCATGACTTTAAAAATATATACAACAAATTGAAAAAATATATATAAATAAAATTAAAAAAAAAAGGAATAGAAAATGCAATTTAATGGTTAAATAAAAAGCTACAAAAAAATAACACAATTTAAAGTCCTGATTTAACCATCTTGGGATCAATGTATTCAACTCATATATCCATCTAATTTCTTGTAAGCCATCCAAACAGAACACTTTGCCAGGCAAGTCCCATCTCTCACAATTGGTGTACCTGAACAGGACATTTAGAGAATTTTGTGTCAGCATAGGATGGCATGACTTGATTAGCATAGAATCCAAGAGGTGAGGTTTGATTCAAGCAGAAGTTTGGTCCATTTGGACAAGGTTTGTCCGAGGTAAGAGAAGCCCTGGCTGGTGGACAGGATTAATTTAAAGGCAAAGCTAATGACAGGAATGCCTGAGGTCTTTGTAAGGAAAACAGGCCATTCAGCTGACATTTGTGGGTTAAACAGACCAGAATTCTGGAAACCCCGGCCAATGGCTTACGCAAAAAGGTAATGTTAAGAAAGCAACCCCAGCTAATAAAGCAAACCTAACAAATAGAGACAATATTATAAACAGACCTAGTACTCCAAAAACACTTAGCAATACTGGCATATAGAGAAACGGCCAGTGAAAAGTCAGCTACCTAGTAGTTATTAAAGGTGATGTGGAACCCCACACTTTATCGTCACATCCTGGAACACAGGGAATATTGGACGGAAAGTGGGATCAATGAATAAGTTCCACTCTGAATAGTAACCTTCAAGTCATCAAACATGGGGTAAAATATGTTCTCTTACAATAAATATGAAAAACAAACATATTTCATTTTTTATTCCCTTCCTTATTTGTCTATTGGATGGATTTTGTGAAATCTGAAAAACATTAATTGACTAGCATTGTGGCAATTAATGTAGAGTTACAGCCAAAGTGCACACTTCACAGTAAAATTAAAGAACCATAATATGATTAATAATTTTAATCAGTTGTTCTTCTGCTTTAGACAATGTCAGTTACTGCTTCCAATTCCCGCAAGACATATTTATTGTGAGTCCTTCGATACACAGTTTTCTCGATGTGGTAACATTTGTTGTAGATCTCATAAAATGCACAGCGTCTGATTGTTAAGTTGGATATAACCTGTGTTTTTTCCGTCTCATAGCATAGTTTAGTCATGTATGTAATTCAGCCGTACATTTTCCAAGTGTTTAATTTGGAACCTGATATATTTTGCAAACGTTAGTGAGACTATCAGAAGCATTTAAGTGTTCTTCGAGTGCATTCACAGAGGCTGATCCCATGTCATATGTTTAAACTTCAGGGAAATGTCAGAAGTCTAATTTCTTTGCAAACCCACACAGGTGCAAAACTATTGAAAACCTCAAGTACACAAAAAAATGAAACCTATATAAATTGTATTTCTTTATAAACATTTCTCTATGGAAATGTCTTAGGTAGTGGTTTGAAGACTATAGTATCATTGAAAGGTGTTCTCTTGAATCTATGCCAGAGAAATGTTACTTAGAAACCGAAGGCCCCTGGCTGAACTTGAGATTCAATGTATAATAGTTTAGAAGATGTGAACATAGGAATTCTGGATCATTGGATGGAAAATTGTTGTGTTTATTGGTGGCTCATATATATATGTGTGTGTGTGTGTGTGTGTGTGTGTGTGTGTGTGTTTCATACAAGATCCAGCACACTCACTCATTCACTAAACAGCAACTTCAAAGCTCACAGAATTGTGAGGCAAAAAATTAATAATGGGGGTTTAGTTACAGTGTATGATTAGGCATTGCATAAGCCTGTCACAACATCAATGTACCCCATTTTCAGTAGGTCCTAACTTAGCAACCTAATACCTGCTGTTATATTATATGTTATATATGATATTAACCCCCTAAATAGGGCATCAGAATGAGGCATCTGTGAAAATGTATTTGCTCATATATATCTGTATACATACAAAATATAACAGAGACAGGAGGTGAAGAAGTCCCTGTTCAAATAAGTTTGCAATCTATGAGGAAGAGGTAAATAAGCACAAGAGAGATAACATCATGTCAGATGGGGGGGGGGGGGAGGGGGGGGAGGATTGATGGATAAAATGCCAGTGCGGTAATAATCCAATAAAAATGTGTTGAAGAATCACACAGTGAGGGAGGGAAAGAGATCTGGGCTATGGAATCAGAGGAACTGAGGAGGGGAACTGTAATGATAGGAGTTTCATCCAGGAAGATAGCAAAGCTAATAGCTATCCTAAAGCGGTGTGACTTCAGTATGTTCTTAAAGGACTGGAGGCTAGGGGAGAGTTTGATGGCATGCAGTAGGGAATTCAATAAGATTGGGACAGCCCTTGAAAAATACTGCAGACAAGCCAAAAATGAGGAAGGGGTAAAGATAACGGGAGAATGTAACTCACAGAGCAAAGGGAACAAGAAGGGGTCAGTTTGTTGAGTAAAGAGGAGAGTTAGTGAACAGTGCTTTGTAGGTTAGTTTTAGCAGTTTGAGTTGGATCCTGAAAGGTACAGGAATCCAATATAATAACCGGTAAAGGGGTGAAATGTCAGAGTACTGGTGAGACAGAAAGATCAGCCTGGCAGCATGCATTACAAACTAAAGAAGAACCATGAGAGTATTTGGAATGCCAATGAGTAGTTAGTTGCAAAAGTCAGGAAATGATGAGTTTTTTGGACGAGTGTCTTAGTTGTATCTTCAGTTAGAAAATGGTGAATGTTTCAATATTTTTAAGGAGGATGTTATAGGCTTTAAAGACAGACTGGCTGTGAGGAGAAAATGTAAGACCTGAGTTAAAAGTAATTCCAAGGCGGCAGCTTGAGGGGGTGAAGTAATAGGACACCCAGTTAGAGATGGAAGAGAGGCAGTATGCGATGCCTTCCAGGAGGGGAGGAGAGAAGTCAGGGAAGGAGAAGTAAATCTGAGAATTATCAGCATATTGATGGTACTGAAATCTAAAAGATTTAATAAAGTTGCGATGGAGAGTGGGGAGGAAGTGACACCAGAGAAGAAGACTCTAAATGAGCGTTCAGAAAGATTGGATGAAAACCTGGAAAGTACCATGTCACAGAATCCAAGGATGTGCAGGGTTTGAAGAAAAAGAGAGAGGTCAACAGCATCAAAACACCACAGAGAGGTTGAGGAGAGTTAAGAGACCTTGAGATCTAGCAGTGATTATACCATTAGACCTTGAAGAGGGTCAAGGAGAGAGTTAGTATTAAGAAACTGCGTTAGACGGGTAAACACAAGCCACTCTAAATGCTTAAAAGTGAAGCAGAGTAGTGATATGGGACGATAGAAGGAAAAAGTAGGCATAAGATATTACTTTTTTAGGATGGGATTGATGATTGCTTGTTTAAGGGAAGACGTGAAGAGGCCAGTAGACAGAGAGAGCATGAAATTACATGTTAGGGGTGAGACTAAGGTAAAGACATTGGTTAAGGTGAGATAAGCTAAGTGCAGGACGGCAGGTTTATCTATATATAACTAAAATATTAACACCTTAAACCATAAAGAAGACATTGTATTTAACTGCATTGTTATGAAACTCATACATTTATACATATTACAGATTAAGGAACAGCGCACACATAATATTTACAAGGCTACTTAAAATAACCTAGCAAACAAATATGGTTATTCACTTCCACCATTTGACCATATTGTGTTAAGCCCACCACTACTTTACAGTACCCCAAACACTGATTCCAACAAATTAAATAGTGTTAGTGCTAAATAAGCTAAAGTGAATTTTAATAATCTGTGAATATATATGATACAAAATTAATGTGATAAACGCAATTACAAAAATGCAGTGTCAAAACGAAACAATTAAAGTGATGATGCTTTAATGTATATAAAATGCATATCATATATCTGCTCTATACCAAATAAAAATTATAATTAAAGTGAGATTACTATACTAAACCTCCTCAAATATTTACTTGTGGGCACCTCCAAATGGGTCTCTAAAGCAGGGGGGCTGGGTGGGATCCTCAACCCAAAAGGAATCTAGTCTGGATTCAAAACTTACATAGTAAAGACAAAGGGAATTGGGAGCCAGTTTGGAGGTGACCACAAGTATATATTTAATGAGGCTTTGGATAGTGTGTTATTATATTAGCAACACTTGTAGCTAAAATAGCACAATAATGTGTTATTTTGTAATATGCCAGTTTAGCCCAACTCACTTATTTTTTCTTTATTTTGGCTTTTGTTTTCACGATATGGAACAAAACAAATGAAAAAGAAATGAAACAGATGAATAGGGTATGAAAAATAGAAAACTGGTTCCAATATATTTTAATGTCTCTATTTAGAGAAAATATATTTTTTTACAGTCTGAAACAGTAAGTATTAAAAAAAAAAAAAAAATACATAACTATGCAGTGGTTGATGATAGATATCTCCCAGCTAGACTTTCTGGGAAATAAAGAAAGATTGGAAACAATAAATTTAGCTGAGGATGATATTCAGTACAACATATTTTCAATACCAAATATTATATATTATAATGTATATTTTGGGGCTTTGTTTTTTAAATTGATTTAACAAGATTTGATTTATTGATTCATTTTCTAGGGAAAAATAATGGCTTTGCCCTCATTAAACAGGGAGAGCAATTACTGAATATAAAGAAAAATAAACTAAATACATTCTGAGAGTGAGTGAAAATGAAGTGATGTGTTTTCCAAAATTTGAAAAATGCTAGGAGTTGCACATTTGTAATGGCTTAAACGATAAAATCCTCTTTTGTTTATTTCAAACCACTGAATGGTATTCTGTGCTGCACAGCCCGTGTACTCATAAATATCCGGATTATTTATATGTCTATAATAATTAATGTGTCTCCTATGGTGGGTTGCTGTTGTTTGACTGATGTGCTATGATTGGTTTCACTTTAACCTTCCCTCTTGGATAACAATATAAACTTCATTTTTGGGTCTTAATATCTGATACGTTGGACATGCCCCCCGCATTGTATTTTAGGGATTGGAGCTCAGCACCAAAAGCTCATTTCTTTGAGACTATACCTTTGAGGCCATGGTACATGGATACTGCATAGATCAATACATTTTGACCTCTAATTTTAAGATATTATTTAATCTTTTAACCACCAACAATGGGCATTTATTGGCTTGGTTTATAATTGTACTGTAGGTAGGAAAAATATATTTATAACTATATAAAGTCCTGTTTATCTTTCCTTCCACTTAATGCTGGTCTTCAAACAGAAGATGCATAATTGCCTCACTCCAATTTCAGACCCTCTACCTTTTAGAGTGAGATTGTAAGTAATGCCACGTTCACTGTACAGGAGCCAGTAAGAGCTCAATGTGTATAGTGCTGCTAAGAAGCAACTGTGGGTGAAGTTGTGTCTCCAAAACGAGGACATATTTGCAGACTGTTTTATGAAACGTTTCAGCCAGACAGCAGTAAGAGCAGTAAGAACATGTGCAAATTCAATTAAATGTATCTCGTTTCTGTAAGGTATTCTAATTTTAAGTGCTAGAGATAAAGTACTTCTAACAGTGTTATTCACAAAATCACAGACCTTATCGTAGATGGGCACACATTATGTTAAAATTGCTATACTTGGGCCAGAATGGCAAATTTCCCATTTACTAATGCAAGATCTGCTTGAATGGTAGAGCTTTGGTCAGGAGGATAGATTTGGTTTCTGGTTCAAATCAGTTATTTTCGCATCCGAAAAAATCCTCGAGCAAATACAGGATCCAGAAAATGTAGAAAGCGCCAATTTTAAACAAACCTAAGACTGAATACATCCAATGGGAAGCACATTCCAAAATTATCATTAGCTTGTCCATGAGTCAATTTCAGCTGTCTAACAACGTTTGGTCCAGCTAAGTTCTAGACTCCTCAGAGCCAGAATTGCAAAATCTGAACTTTGTTAAATCGTATGTACAATGTACAAATGTTCCTTTTCATATGGCTCCATATTCAACCAAATTGGATTCCCCCATTCAGTATGACCCTGTGTAACAAATGGTTAAAATACCACAACCATGAGTTGAAAATAAAAATGCAGTAAATGAGAATTTGTTTATTTTACTACACAAACATGGCATTGGTAGTTGCAAGGAATGTGCTTTTCTGTTAATTTATCCTGCTGTTTGTTTGGTTGTAACTTAGCATGTACATAATGTTTTTTTGATTTAGCTCGTTAAAAATCTAGGTACAACAGAAATCTGCAGATTTTGACCCTGATTACCCTTTGTTTAAATATCTATGTTCTCCATATTCACATAACCAGGGAGTTTTTTTCTATGACATCATTTTTTATTCTAATGCAGCCAAAGGTTTGTTCAGAGATTAGCATGGCAATTAACACAAACTCCCCTCAGGAACTTCAGGGTTCAGAGAAAACTGATGTCATTTAAGAATTCTAAAATATTATCAAAAACAACTGCGTAAAGAGGGTACAATTGGAACCTTTGCTAAACACTGAATGCCAAGATGTATCTGACACGCGCAAAACACATGAAATTCTAGTACACTGGATTTAGAGCGGAAGGTCAATGTATATGGCCAGAATTTAAACAACAATATTATTCAAATGTTATGGTTTCTTCTAAATGAAAACAGTCACACAAAAAAAAGCTTGAAGCAAGAACTTTCACAGTATATGACTCCTGCTGTTAAAATTCCCATATGTAATTTTTTTTTTTTTTTAGTTTGAGAGTTGTAGTGGATTACTTACAAGTGATGTTTTGAAAGAAATGTAAATGTAGGGCTCCATCTGCACGGCCTTTGCATTGACTAGACATGAGCAAATATCTTGCCATTAGTTTTGCAAAATGTTCCACTGGAATAAACCAAAGTATGAATGGTTCTAGCTGGACAGTCATGAATCAGTCTGTGAAATAAAGAAGTTCAAACAGGGATGTCTCTGCCACGGGGGAACTCTAATACATTATAAAAAAAAAAACTCTAAATGTATATTGAAGGCTGGTATCATTTGATATTCCTGGTTTAGCATTATTTACCTCTATAGTATACACTGATCAGCCCCATGTGGTTTTAATGTTGTGGCCGATCATTGTATGATGAGGTCATTGGAGATGTAGCGTTTATAAATGTCCAAGACTGGATGAGCTAAAATCTGCACTTTGAGTATCAGAGCAACATACTTCAAAATAGAGCATCTGCAAACAAATTACATTTTGTTTTCTTTTTTCCTTTCAAATAACTATGCCCAAAACAACAAGATTGTAGTATTTATCTTCATCTGCTAGTAAAAGTTTTCTGACCTTTTTAAAACCGGTTTTCGAGGTGTTTTTCTTACGTTTTATCTCTCCCCTTTTTGTGTATTTTCTAATTTCTTCTTTCCCCCTTCTCTTCTTTCTATATCACTTACCCAGAGTTGTTCCAAGTCACTTTCTCTCCACATTCTCTTTTAGATATTTATTTTTGGTTAAATTCAGTACTGCCCCTTTCCTCCCAATGTCCTGTGTCTATTCATCTCCTAGTCACTGAACTTGCTTTCTTCTGCCTCATGTCAGTTGTTTTTTTCACTTTTAAGTCAGACATTTAGTTGACCAAAATTAGGTTGTACATTTACATCTATATAAATAATTGCTTGTGATGATAGACAGACAGATTTTAATGCAAACCTATATGTAAATTTATATTTTCAGTGCGTATCCTGTCTTACCATTGTTGCATGGGGTGGCCATCTTTAAGTTCTCTTGGGTCAGAATGTGCTAATGTTGGTCATCCCAAACACGCATTGTGGGTTATTTTCAGCTGTTGATGCAGAGCCTGGACTTGGAGGATACATGATGTTTCTGACCAACGTTCACTTAAAGAAAGCCACACCAACAAACAAGGGGCACTGACACTGGTATTAAGTTATATGGAAATATTAGAAAATAAGACGCAAATAGGCTGCAATGCATGCAAATGTTTATTTTGACCAATCACATAAATTATGATAATTTCCTGTAACGGGCATGTTGCAGGTTGCATAACCTTGTTAGTTTGTTAAACAGGTAATGTATCAACATGTTCCAGGGACAGCTCATTCAGACAGGTTAAATATATGGCTTTGGTAAGAACACCCAAGGAATATAACTGTGTGTGTGAGAGCTAATTACAGAGTTCACCAGTGTGATTCAGTAGCAATGAACCTTTACTTCTTTCAAACTCTTTCTGCCGTTGAGAAATGGGGTAATTCAGTCATACCATGCAGTTAAGTAAAAATCGGAGTTAATTTGTATTCCAGTCCTCAATGCTCTGCTACATACTTCCCTGCGATTGCGTGATATTTAAATTGAAAGAAAAATATCACACTCAAGCCAAGTGTAACGGGACTTCACAAGAAACCTGACAACAACGTGAAAAATATGATCCACGTGAAATGTGCGACTCTGCTGCTGGGTCTTTCCATTTCCTTTATCAAGCTGGCTACGTCGAGAAAACAAAAATGCATCCAACAATGATTCCAGCACGTCTCACGCTCTCTCAGGGCATTTCTCAGACACTATTGCTCCCATATTAAAACAATAAATGACAAAACTGCTCATGCTGATACTGTGTTAATTACGCAAGAATTAGAACGCGGTTCTGTGTGCCTTGGAACCTACTCAAAAGTCTGTGGGATTCCCACACATGCAGATAACACTGTGGGGTCTTTCTGAGTGCTCAGACAGATCCTTATTGCCAAACCTTTTATTTTCTATTAATATGGGTCTATTATTATCCACTTAATAAACACTTCCTGTTGTATTCGAGCCAGGAAAAGTCTCTTCCCAGATAACAAGATGTGAAAGCCACGCAAGAGACGAAGTAAGTTAACTGGCAGAGTCTCCGTGTAATAAGATCGACTGAATTTTCCATTCCCTGTTAATAGGTGTGGCTGGGAAACGTGGTGTCATGAAAATCAACAGAGGCTGCTTTGTTAATCATCTGTCATAATAAGTGTCTGAAATTAATTCAGTAGTCAGGTATTCCCTTTAAATAAAACAGCTGCTACCAGCAGCAAACTCCAGCCGGCCTCCGTCTCTGCCATATTTAATGAGCATTAGTCATTTATCTGGGCTAATGGGAAGCAAAAAAAAGCAGTAAGAATGAAGGAATTAAGATGTCAATGTATCCAGATGTGATGTGTGAAATGGAAGTGGTACGGATGCCAGTCAACATTAAAAAGAATTACAAAGATAATACCACTCGGTAGATGTGCACTGAATATTTATTATACCCTGAGTTCGAAGCCAATATAACACTAACATGAGCTAACACTTCATTGGCGGTGCTGTCAAATTATGGAATGAATGAGTTGTCAATTACATTTTTTTTTGGAAAACGGGAATTTCTGAACGCTTTAAAAGCCAATGAACATATAAGACCTTGCACTATTAATTAGGTGTGAAGACGCACAGCGCCAGGTTTTGTTTAATTTAAGGTGGTTTTTAAAGTATCAAAGTATCCAAAACAAATACTTGCGGTATGAGAAAAATGCGAGCTTACCTGAATATTTTTAGTTTTATTTATTTTTTTACATGTATAAAAATATATATTTGCTTTTTCTAGATTTTAGATTAGTTTTTAAAAACAACGATAATTTTTCTCTATTTGTATTTGCTAAGTAGTAACTGAACACTTGAACACAGTTAATTTGTAAAACGTAGACAAAGCTAGCATTACCGTAATATTAATCTCATTATTTCCACAAGGGTTCTGATGGGATTGAAAGAGGGTGAGTGAGAAATTGGTTATACAGACGAGCAGAGAATAAGAGGCACATTGTTTTAATGTAAAAGGAGGAATATAAGTATAATACAGGTGATACTCGAAAAGTTAGAATACAGCGCAAAAGTTCATTTATTTCAGAAATGCAACGTAAAAGGGGAAACTAATATATGAGATAGACTCATTACATGCAAAGCAAGATAGTTCAAGCCGTGATTTGTCATAAGTGCGAGGATTATGGCTTACAGCTCATGAAAACCCCAAATCCACAATCTTAGTAAATTAGAATATTATGAAAAGGTGCAATATTCTAGGCTCACAGTGTCCCACTCTAATGAGCTAAGTAAGCCATAACACCTGAAAAGGGTTTCTGATCCTTTAAATGGTCTCTCAGTCTAGTTCAGTAGGAATCACAATCATGGGGAAGACTGCTGACCTGACAGTTGTGCAGAAAACCATAATTGACACCCTCCATAAGGAGGGAAAGCCTCAAAACCTAATTGCGAAGGAAGTTGGATGTTCCCAAAGTGCTGTATCAAAGCACATTAATAGAAAGTTATGTGGAAGGGAAAAGTGTGGAAGAAAAGGGTGCACAAGCAGCAGGGATGACCGCAGCCTGGAGAGGATTGTCAGGAAAAGGCAATTCAAAAGTGTTGGGGACTTTGACAAGGAGTGGACTGAGACTGGATCAGTGCATCAAGAACCACCAAACACAGACAGATCTTGTACATGGGCTTCAGATGTCGTATTCCTCTTGTTAAGCCGGTCCTGAAAAACAAACAACGTCAGAAGCGTCTTTCCTGGGCTAAAGAAAAACAGACCTGGTCTGTTGCTCAGTGGTCCAAAGTCCTCTTTTCTGATGAGAGCAACTTTTACATCTCATTTGGAAACCAAGGACCCAGAGTCTGGAGGAAGAATGGAGAGGCACACACTGCAAGATGCTGGAAGTCCAGTGTGAAGTTTCCACAGTCTGTGTTAATTTGGGGAGCCATGTCATCTGCTGGTGTTGGTCCACTGTACTTCATTAAGTCTAGGGTCAACACAGCCGTCTACCAGGAGATTTTGGAGCACTTTATGCTTCCTTCCGCAGACGAGGGGATGCTGACTTCATTTTCCAGTAGGGCTTGGCACCTTCCCACACTGCCAAAAGCACCAAAGCCTGGTTCATTGGGATTACTGTGCTTGATTGGCCAGCAATTGGCCTGACCTGAACCCCATAGAGAATCTATGTGGCATTGCCAAGAGAAGGATGAGAGACATGAAACCGAACAATGCAGAAGAGCTGAAGGCAGATATTGAAGCATCCTGGTCTTCCATAACACCTCAGCAGTGCCACAGGCTGATAGCTTCCATGCCATGCCGCATTGAGGCAGTAATTGCTGCAAAAGGGGCCCAAACCAAGTACTGAGTCCATATGCATGCTTATACTTTTCAGAGGTCCAATATTGTTCTATGTATACTCCATGTTTTATTGATTGCATGTAATATTCTAATTTACTGAGATTGTGGATTTGGAGTTTTCATGAGCTGTAAGCCATAATCATCGCACTTCTGACAAATCACGGCTTGAACTATCTTGCTTTGCATGTAATGCGTATACCTCATATATTAGTTTCCCCTTTTACGTTGCATTACTGAAAAAAATTTACTTTTGCACGATATTCTAATTTTTCAAGTATCACCTGTATAGTTTAAATTATGATAGAAACATAGAAACATAGTACTACTAAAATAATGCGTGTCTCAAATCAAAATATTTTAAAATTACAGTGACAGCAGCTATACAATCTTATCAAAGTAGGCAGTATAATCCCTCCCCCCTGAGTCTCTCTTTTTTGTATGAGTGGCTTGACTTCTCATTGGTGTTCCCTTGTGCGTTGTTGGCTTGTTCCAGCTGTAAATAATCAAATTTCCCGGGTTTCACCGATTTCATGGCCCGGGTTTCGGCCATGTGGGTTTCGGTGTGCCAATTTGAATGGGTATCTTTTGATGACGAGTGCGTTCCATTGCACGATTATTTTGCGTTCCACTTGTGACTTAAACAGTAAAGTATTACTAATGAAAGCCCTAAAGGCTTAAAAGAATATGGGAACGAAAAAATTGCAGTACATCATATTGTATTCACAATAGAAAAGGAAGTGAGAAGTTTATTAAAATGTGTTGGAATTTCTCCCCACGTGTAGAAGAGTTATGTACATTATGAGATTTTCTATGTACATCTTCTATGTAGATCTCAAAATATATGTAAGGGCACCACATTGATATCTGTTAATGTTTTGAAATTGAAAACGATCTATACATGTTGTGTGTAAGTTACTTCCAAATGGGGAAGTTAAAGGAACACTATAGTCACCTAAATTAGTTGAGCTAAATAAAGCAGTTTTAGTGTATAGATCATTCCCCTGCAATTTCACTGCTCAATTCACTGTAATTTAGGAGTTAAATCACTTTGTTTCTGTTTATGCAGCCCTAGCCACACCTCCCCTGGCTATAATTGACAGAGCCTGAAGGAAAAAAAAACTGGTTTTACTTTCAAACAGATGTAATTTACCTTAAATAATTGTATCTCAATCTCTAAATTGAACTTTAATCACATACAGGAGGCTCTTGCAGGGTCTAGCAAGCTATTAACATAGCAGGGGATAAGAAAATCTTAATTAAACAGAACTTGCAATAAAGCAAGCCTAAATAGGGCTCTCTTTACAGGAAGTGTTTATGGAAGGCTGTGCAAGTCACATGCAGGGAGGTGTGACTAGGGTTCATAAACAAAGGGATTTAACTCCTAAATGGCAGAGGATTGAGCAGTGAGGCTGCAGGGGCATGTTCTATACACCAAAACTGCTTCATTAAGCTAAAGTTGTTCAGGTGACTATAGTGTCCCTTTAATAGACCTCTCAACTTTCATTGTTTAAATTCATACAAAACTTCATATTGAGCATGGGAGTACTATATCCATACATAAGGGCCCATTGTAAATATTAATAAAAATGGTAATTATTAATATAAATAAAGCTTGACAGATAAATGAAAAATCAAGAAATAACAGTAAACGTTTAAAATAATTAGAAAAATATAACATCGACCTGTCATAAACCGACACAAGTCAAGGCAGGATCCGAAAAGCAGTTTCAGTATCAAGAACAATAAAACAAGCTGTTCCTGTGTATATCACCAATTTCATATTAATAGTGTGTTAGAATTCTCAGTACACTGTTAGTCCGTATTACAAACCGGTAACATTTTGTGAACATTCTGACTGTGCAGGGTGCTGCAGATATACCGTCCATGAGGAACAGCTGGGGTGTGTATAATACATTGGCAACTCTTTAACTGGGTTTTGGAAGCTTTAAATAAACAGGCAGGCGAGCAATGAAATGAAATTGAAGTGTGTTTGTGTGAAACCTATTTTTACAGAGAATTTTAACATATAATAGCACTCAAAACAACAATACTCTGCCCATGTGAGGTGTTGGCATAACGACTGCAACATAATCATTTTGGTGCCATCCAGAGTTGCCCAGAAAACACCCTCAGCTGTAGTTTCTATGCCCCATAACAAATACATAATAAATTGGAGTGCTTTTAACCAAAAAACTAAATAAATACACATAACATTTATTTGAAACATAGGATAAAGAGCAATAACATAAACGTAGGACAACACAGGAATGTTGTGTACAGATTGCTGTCCAGAAATAGCTGGGGGGAAAAAATCACAGAATTATAGAAATTCACATAATTTGAACGGTTTGGGAAGAAAGCTTGCTGTATAAAAATCTCAGGTAATTCGAATGTAGTTATCTTTATATGATCATAATAGCCACATACAATTACACAAAGTTATAATCAGATATCCACCACATCTGGGACAGTTCTGATGGCTGTTGCTGTCTGACTATAAATTCTGCTGTGTGCCCATAGTGCTTCTCCCACCATGCTGGTTAATATTACCCAGATCCGTACTTTACAGCCATGTAGGCTCATGTGCAGTGATTGTAAGTGGGCCACCTCGATTTATCAAAGCTCCTTAGAATAATGTCCCATACAAATACTTTAAATAGATAATTAAAATAATAATCCTCTGATGCTTTATTTTCTTTTAATTAAAGGTTCAGTAGATTTTTCAATGATGCAAGAAAATAGAACAACATTGATGGCACCACACAGTGGTTTATAGTTTACTACTACTAATAATAATAATAATCAAAACATAACACACTAAACCATAATAAAAAAACAATAGAAGTACAAAAGAAGAAAGCAGAAAAGGAAAACAAGAAGGACTGGGGGACCGAGAACAGGGAGGACAAGCCTCCAGGGAAGTTTGCCTTAAGGGCCAAGAGGGGTATGAGACTGATGAGAATTAAAATTATCACTTTTCTTAGTACAGGGCTCTGTGGTGTCATGAAGGCAGGCATTAATTTGTTTTGTATTTAATAAACAGATCTAAGAGTGTGTCTGTTATTGACCCAAAAAATGAGGAGTAGGGCTCTTCCAATGTTTAGTCAACTATAAACACAGATTCTACGAACAAGCCGGAAGGCTGCTTAATACAAATGGTTTTATCTGACTAAACTATTTAGGAGAGGATGCTGTGCTTTGGATTAGTCCCAAAAACTGTATTAATCCAGATTAAGAGTCTGGCACATTTGAATTAAAGCCACGAGGCTACACCAGGCAATGTGCCAGATTCTCAGAATGCAGCATCCTAAAATGCTGAGACGTGTAAAAGATGGAAAGACATAATGAACAAGAGTATTATTGTAGTTTTTCTTGACCAGAATATAGTAATCCTTAAAGGGAAACTCCAGTGCCAGAAAAACGATCCGTTTTTCTGGCACTGGAGGGTCCCTCTCCCTCCCACCCCCCAATCCCCGGTTACTGAAGGGATGAAAACCCCTTCAGTGACTTACCTGGGGCAACGGCGATGTCCCTCACCGCTGTCTCTGCCTCCGCGACGATCCTCCTTGTGATTACGTCGGCTGGTGGGTGAGACTAATCTCGCCCACCGGCCGAGGAGACCTAATGCGCATGCGGGGAAATGCCGCGCATGCGCATTACGTCTCCCCATAGGAAAGCATTGAAAAATCATTTCAATGCTTTCCTATGGGGTTTTGAGCGACGCTGGAGGTCCTCACACAGCGTGAGGACGTCCAGCGACGCTCTAGCACAGGAAACCTGTGCTAGAAACTAGGAAGTGACCTCTAGTGGCTGTCTAGTAGACAGCCACTAGAGGTGGAGTTAACCCTGCAATGTAATTATTGCAGTTTATGAAAAACTGCAATAATTACACTTGCATGGTTAAGGGTAGTGGGAGTTGGCACCCAGACCACTCCAATGAGCAGAAGTGGTCTGGGTGCCTGGAGTGTCCCTTTAAGGTATTTTCAATCATTGAGTCACAGTAGCAAGGACACAACTGTATTTAAAGAGCACCATCTGGGTAGAACAGTGGGTTTGGGTAGAACATTGGCTTAAGGATAGGTACATTTTCAAGCTGGACAAAAGTGGTAAGTGGTGTCCCTCAGGGTTCTGTTTTGGGACCGCTTCTATTTAACATATTTATAAATGATCTTGAAATGGGCATTGAAAGCCATGTATCAGTGTTTGCAGATGACACAAAACTTTGTAAAGTAATACAATGTGAGCAGGATATTGCCTTGCTGCAGAGGGATTTGGATAGATTGGGGGACTGGGCACTAAAATGGCAGATGAAATTTAGCGTAGAAAAATGCAAAGTTATGCACTTCGGGATTAAGAATGCACAAGCAATTTACACCCTAAATGGTAGTGAACTAGGGATAACCACACACGAGAAGGATTTGGGAATTGTTATAGACAACAAATTGTGTAGCAATATGCAATGTCAATCTGCCGTTGCTAAGGCCAGTAAGGTTTTGCCATGTATAAATAGGTGCATAAATTCTCGAGATGAAAATATAATTTTGCCTCTTTATAAATCGCTGGTAAGACCACACCTTGAATATGCTGTGCAATTTTGGTCACCTGTTCTAAAGAAAGATATCATGGCACTAGAAAAAGTGCAGAGACGAGCTACAAAATTGATAAAAGGAATGGAGCATTTTCGTTATGAAGAAAGGTTAAAAAATTTAAATCTCTTCAGTTTGGAAAAACGGCGCCTGAGAGGGGATATGATAGCATTATACAAATATATTTGGGGCCAGTACAAACCATTATCTGTAAATCTATTCATAAACAGGGCTATACATAGGACACGAGGTCACACATTTAGGCTTGAAAAAAGGAGATTTCATCTAAGGCAAAAAGAAGGTTTTTTTACAGTAAGAGCAATAAGGATATGGAATTCATTGCCTGAAGAGGTGGTTTTGTCAGAGTCTATACAGATGTTTAAACTGCAATTGGATAAATACTTGCAAAAACATAACATACAGGGATATAATTTCTAATTAGTGGGGTAATAGCTGCTTGATCCAAGGAGACATCTGACTGCTATTTTGGGGTCAAGAAGGAATTTTTTCCTAGTTTGTTGCAAAATTGGAAGCGCTTCAGACTGGGTTTTTTGCCTTCTTTTGGATCAACAGCAAAAGCATATGTGAGGAAGGCTGAACTTGATGGACGCAAGTCTCTTTTCAGCTATGTAGCTATGTAACTATCTCTTCTCTAGAAACAGGGCCAGCGCATCTATAAGGCGGCACAGGCAGCCGCCTTAGGGCGCCAGAGCAGGGGGGCCGCAAAAATCCGAAACCCATGCCTCTGGCTCTGGCCCTGTCTTTTTGAAATCAAACCTTCTTTTGTTTGTTTTTTAGCAGCCCCTCTCTACTGCCCCTGTGCCCCTCTACAGCCCCTGCCCCCCACCATACTGCCCTTGCCCCCCTCTATGGCCCTTCTATTTCACTCTACAGTCTCTGTTCCTCCTATACTGCCCCCTCTATTGCCCCTGTTCCTCTCTCTACAGCCCCTCTTTTCCCCTCTACAGCCCCTGTCCCCACTATACTCCCCCTGCCTCCCCTCTACTACTCCTGTGACATCCTCTTTAGCCCCTGGCCCCCCTATTGCTTTTGTGCCCCTCTCTACAGCCCTTGTGAGCTCCCTTTTACCCTCTATAGTCCCTGCCCCACCATACTGCCTCCCCTTCCACAGCCCCTGTGCCCCTCCTGTACTGCCCCTGTCTCCCCCTCCACTCCCTCATGCCACCCTCCATTTCCCCATGCCATACTGCCCCTGTTTCCCCCCTCTACTGCCCCTGTGCCCCCACCATTTTGTCACTGCCCCCCTACAGCCCCTGCTTCCCCTCTATTGACAATTTACCCCGACCATACTGTCCCTGTGACACCCCTATATTACCATGTTAGAAAGGTGTCACAACACGCAGTGCATCGTAGTTTGCTGCATATGGGTCTCTGTAACCACAGATCGGTCAGAGTGTCCACGATGACTCCTGTCCACCACTCAATGCCTTTAAATGGGACATTAGCATCAGAACTGGACCATGGAGCAATGAGAGAAGGTTGCCTGGTCTGATGAATTATTTTTTCTTTTAGATCAAGTGGATGACTGGGTACGTGTGTTGTTGACCTGGGGAAGAGATGGCCGCCTAATGCACTATGGGAAGGTAAATTTGTGCTCTAGCCAATGTTCTGCTGGGAAACTTTGGGTCCTGGCATTCATGTGGATGTTACTCTGACATGTACCACCTACTTAGAGATTGTTGCAGACCACATACATCCTATGACAGCAATGTACCCTGATGGCAGTGGCTAATGCACATTGGCACACTTCAAAAATTGTGCAGGAATGGTTTGAGTAACATGACAAAGAGTTCAACCTTTGTCTTGGCCTCCAAATGCCATAGATTTCAATCTGATTGAACAGCTGTGGGATGTGCTGGAACAACAATTCTAATCCATGAAGACCTTAACCTCCATACTTGCAAGACTTAAAAGATTGTCTGCTAATGTCTTGGTGCCAGACACCACAGGACACATTCAGAGGCTTTGTGGAGTCCATGCCTCAATGCATCAGAGCTTTTTTAGCAGCATTAGGGGGACCTACATGATATCAGGCAGGTGGGTGTAATGTTTTGACTGATCAGTGGATATCTTTGTGCGATAAAGTGTACATTGGGTGAGAACAGACATGGCTGGGTCTATGACAGGATAACATATATATCTATAATCATCTCAATTTTTAAATAATAAGTTATGCTTATGTATTTACATTGTGTAATGTGAAGGAGTTAAAGGGTTCATTTTAGGAGCCTGCTCTGTTTTAAGTGTATTGACTGGAGTGTTTTTAGTTGGTAGAATCACTATGAATTCTATATAAACACGGAATCTCCCTTGTGCTGGTCGATGGTTTGGAATTTGGTCTGTTAATTTAATTTCCCCAGGGTTTCAGTTATGTTTTTCCAGAAAGTGTCTAGAAATAGGATACATGTACAGGCTTTCCTGTATACTTCTTCTTTGTTCCAGAAACCACATTTTAGTTGTCTCATTGAGTAACTCTTGTAACTCGTACTGCACTTAGAGTCCAGTACTATAGGTTACATGAGTAGATTTCCCATTAATATTCTGATCTAATGTCTGAATGTACACTTTACAGTCTAGGAAACGAATAATATTGCCCCAGTTATATTTTCAGGTGATACAGTTTCTTGAGCCAAAAGTCCAAATTTCTTTTTTAAGGATACAATTGGAACAGATCATAAATTATTATTATTATTTTTTTTATACATACATATTAGGTGTCAGCTAATTTGTATTTTAAAAAAAATAAATAAAAAAAAATAAGTTTAGCAAAATGTATTTAATGAAAATTGTGGAGCGGAGCTGATCCATCGGTTTTGAATGAAATGTATACATAATTAATAAAAAAAATACAAGTAAAACTATACAAATGCTACAATGAGCTAGCTTTTCAAGTTTCTATATTTGCAGCAAACACAAAACTTTGCTGCATCTGTGGTGAATTCTCACTAAAGTAGTAGGTGATTGATGATCATCGAGGCCCATATACTACCATACAAACTCTATAAAGTAAGGCCTCTGGGTACAACATGTTTTTTTTTTGATTTTTGTTTTTTAAATGGCACCTTTAAATGTTGTTTCTTAACACTGCTATAAAAATGTAACACTTACTGAGCGACTATTGATGTTTATTTGATATTGTGCTTGTTTTTGTTTGGCTTATACACATTACAGATGCTTTGTTGCTTTGTGATGAGTGTTCACATTTATTTTGTTATATTCCAGAGATTTTTCTGTGCTGGTTTGATTTATCTTGTTTGTTTGCTTGTGTTTTTCATTGTTTCACAGTGTCAACGTATATATGTTTATTCCGAATTAACCTCCATCATAGTGACGATATTCACAGTTAAAGTCCATGTGTGATGTGCTATGTGTGATGTGAAATAAAATATAACCACACGCCTTGGTAGTGATTGGTACGTAGGTTAAATCTCTTGGGGGTTATCAGTTTTACATTTGATGCCTGCCATTAAACGTATGGTCACAGCATATCAAATTGTCCAAACCTTTAGCTTTAAAACAGTAATTTCCTCACTTTTATTACCTATAACATGTTTACCTATAATTGACCTATAACTGCTAAATAAGGATTGTGATCTTAGAGATGTGAGCTATTCCCAAGCTCAGGACAAAAGAAAATGAATAAAAATGAGTTGTTTTTTTTTAGTTACACTATTTGTGCAGAAATTAGTTGAGACAGAAATTGGATTTTTTCTCTTTCATGTTTTTAAATTTTATTGATAAAAAAACTGCACTTTTTAAGGGGTTAGCAACTGCTTATAGTTTTTATGCTAAGTTGTTTTTTTAAAATAATTTTCTGAAAATGTACTTCGGTTTTGTGTTTGAAGGTCCATGCAATCATTTTACAGCACTGTAGAATATGTGGGAGTATATAAATGCTAATATACTAATGCAACATACTGACTAGTTTTTAGGGTTAACGTACTCTTGGTAATGTTTAATTGAATTAATGCTTCCATTTGAGGTTTAGTTCCATGTTTCCATGTTTGGTCTGCCATGAGTTGGGCCAGGAGGCTGTCAGCATCAAATGCATTTACACCAGACTGACAAACCCATTCCATAGGAAGGCTCTTCTCCTTTCTGGACAGTCCTGACAAATTTTGATGTTACCAGTGATGCAAGTTGTGTCCCCAGGCTTGCCCACCCCTGTACCAATTACATAGCTCCCAAAGTTAGTAGTTGTGTTATTAGCAATAGTAGTATTGTTGCTCTTTGTTCGCCCGACCAAGACCCAGTGGATGTATTTGTGTTTTATGAATGTAACAAACCTCCTGTATCCTGAGTGATACATTCGTTCAAAGTCTCCCAAATCCCGCAAGGTCGTGTGATTAGCTAGCTTTAGTCGTCGCATACCCCAAATCAGTCGAGACTTGATGAAGGGTACAAAGGAATGCTTTTATTATGGCCAAGTGGCCTGCTTTTAAACACAGACCCCCAGCATGGGGTCTCCAGCCAAAACATAGGAAAAACGCCCAGGTGTCTCTGTGTCTGGGAGATAAGTGAGTTTGCTTTGCTTAAACCAGTGTTCCCCAACCCAGTCCTCAGGGACCACCAAAAATCCAGGTTTTGTCAATATTTCCATTGGAACAAAACAGGGAAATACACATATCCTGGACTGTTGGTTGTCCCTGAGGACTAAAGGTACAATTAATAAAACCCCAAAACATGCATAATATCAATAGGAACCCGCAAAAATCTTATATCCCTGGGTATCTTGGATCTGAGCACCCAAGTTGTCCAAATAGCGCTCAAATCCTGATAATAAAGCCGAATCGCCAACGAGTAAAGTTTTGACCGGCCGCACAAGTGGCAGCTGCCCAAATTAGTTTAATAAGAAAAGTGGTAGTGGTCAGTCAGTCTTTGGGAGTTCCTATATGAAATCAAACGAATGGTTTCCCTTGGTCGTAGGGAGAGAATGGCTGCCTCGTTCAGGAGAGTCTTTTCACCAAACAGCGCTCTCCTGGCTTCTTGGGAACAGAAGCAGGCAGCGGTACAAAGTGTTTGGGGGTTAAAATATCCGTATCTGAGTTCCAGACACTCGACGACCTAGTACCGTTGCCTGCGTTTGGAAGGCAAAATGGCCCCTATTTTCCAGAGCACGTGGTTTCAGTTATACGAATTACGGCCACCCAGAGAGAGCACCTGAGTTTGTGGACATTTTGAAGATAACAAGACCGTGGGGTGGTCAGTGTTTGGTACATAAAGGTACCGAATCAAAGGGAAACAACTTGGGTTTGGGAAAAATAAAAATGGTTCCAGGGCAGTTTGTCACAATTAATGTTTAGATGTCCACACTAAGGCCTCAATTTAATAATCTTTACAAATGATTTAATACCATTAGAAATATTTCCAAATTAATTATCTACAAAAACTCCCGTACACTTTATTGGCGACTTCTGTAGCTAAATACCTTAGAAACCTTTCTAACAGTATTGAATAATTTGGAAAACTATTAAATTGAGGATTAGGGCCAATATTATTGGATAAGCTTTCCAAATAATTTAACATTTTTGGATAAACTTTTAAAATTATTTGATATTATAAAATATTTTAATTTTATAATATTTTGAAATTCTTTGATTTGCTAATATATTTTTATATACGTTATATGTTTTGTTATTTAAGCAATGTTGAAAAGGTAATGTGAAACGTTTATCTAAAAATATTAACTCCTTGAAAAGCTTATCCACAATATTAAATCAGGTCCTGAGGCCTCAATTGAATATGCTTTCTAAACGATTCAATATACCATATATACTCAAGTACAAGTCGAGTTTTTCGGCACATTTTTTGTGCTGAAAAACCCCAACTCGACTTATACTCGGGTCAATGTCTGTATTATGGCAATTTACATTGCCATAATACAGACAATGGGGCTGTGTGCGTTTACTTACCTCTCCTGCAGCTCCTGTCAGCTCCCTTCTCCTCCGCGCCGGTCCGGTCAGCTCCCTCTGTCAGCTCCCAGTGTAAGTCTCGCAAGAGCCGCGGGGTCATAGCGCGGCTCTCACAAGACTTACACTGGGACTTGCAAAGGGAGCTGACGGGACCGGCGCGGAGGATGAGGGAGCTAACAGGAGCTGCAGGAGAGGTAAGCGCTCTCTGCCAGCCCCCCTCCACTGAACTGCCAATGCCACTGGACCACCAGGGAGTGAGAGCCCCCCTCCCTGCCATGTATCAAGCAGGGAGAGGGGAACAAAAAAAAATTATAATAAAATAATAATAAAATAATATAAAAAAATAATAAAAAAATAATAATAACAAAATTTTTTTAAATAATAATTAAAATAAATAAATAATAAAAATGCCCACCCCCCACCAAGGCTCTGCAACACATACACAAACACACACTGCATCACACACACTGCACTCAAACACACACACTGCACTCATACACACACTGCATTCATACAAACACACTGCACTCATATACACGCACTCATATACACACACTGCATTCATACACACACACTGCATTCTCATACACACACACTGCACTCATACACACACACTGCATTCATTATTTACACACACTGTAAATAAATATTCAATTAATATAATTTTTTTAGGATCTAATTTTATTTAGAAATTTACCAGTAGCTGCTGCATTTCCCCCCCCCCCCCCCCTAGTCTTATACTCGAGTCAATACGTTTTCCCATTTTTTGGGGGTAAAATTAGGGGCCTCGGCTTATATTCGGGTCGGCTTATACTCGAGTATATACGGTAGATAGAAAAAGTTCCATATGATTTATCTACTGAAATCACCATTAACATATACGGGGATTTTTGTAGCTAAATATTTTGGGTTTTTTTTTCTTACATTATTGAATCATTTAGAAAGCTTATTCAGCTGAGGCCTCAATGGTTTTTTATAGCCTAATTAGATTACATTTAAAGCTGAATATTGGTTATTCTAATTCAGGAACAGAAAATTATCAGCAAGTCATTTCTAAGTAGTGCATAATAAAGACATCTATGCATCTGCACTCCACCGGTTCCAGATACGAGAGAGTCTGTAGATATTCTTCCCAGACTTGACATTGGATGTGCTGCTAGCATTTGTGAAAATATTAGAAATAATTATTTATTGTTTGTACTTCTGGTTCTAAATTTAACCAGTAAGAGCTTACAGAATTCCAAACACAACAAACACTTTCCTTTTCTAAAACAATAGGCAACTCTAACAATGACCTTCATTAAAAAGTAAGTTATAACATTTTTGTTTAATATCAGAAAAGATCTAGAGAATTGTTCTCCATCA
Organism: Pelobates fuscus; assembly: GCF_036172605.1. Lineage (NCBI taxonomy): Eukaryota > Metazoa > Chordata > Amphibia > Anura > Pelobatidae > Pelobates > Pelobates fuscus. The sequence goes on from NC_086320.1 coordinate 377,695,332, forward strand.
CATGCAATTTGAAGGATTTAGCTACCAACATGGCAACGTTGGTTTATCAAGATGCAAACATGCACCAAAGAGCAAGATAAAACTAATAGAAACCAATAGCTATAATAACTTGTCCTACCGTGGCTTCCCACCCAGTTCTCAAGTTGTGTTTAGCTCTCATCCTAAATAATGTGCCTATAAGATGGACTGAGTGAAAGCACTTCTTTCCCTTTTTACGTCATTCTTTCATTCGTTTTGGTTAAACTTGCACAGTGGTTTGGCTGAACCATTTTCTCCCAAAAATGTAATTTAGTTTCGGACCGCTGACACTGATTCTTGTGACAGTTTGGCTTGTCTGAATATTACCTATGCAAGATTGATTGACAGACAGACAGATAGACAAAGCTAGAAAGATAGATGGACAGATGGATATATAGATAGATATACAAAGATAGATAGATAGATAAACAGCTAGACATATAAACGGATAGATAGATAGATAGATAGATATACAGATATACAAAGATAGATAGATAGATAGACAGAGGGATAGATGGATAGATAGATAGATAGATAGATATACAGATATACAAAGATAGATAGATAGATAGACAGAGGGATAGATGGATAGATAGATAGATATAAATAGATAGATATAGATAGATAGATATAGATAGATAGAGATTTAGACATAAACTATACATAGTATGTATATATCTTGCGGTATACTGGCATTTTTCTGCCATTTGGGTCACAGTTTAAGTGAGAAAAAGTAATCGATAGAGGGAATAAAATCAATATTTATATCTTATATATTATATATCTTTATTAAGTAAACTGTGAATGAAATCAATATTTATATCTTATATATTATATATCTTTATTAAGTAAACTGTGAATGAAATCAATATTTATATCTTATATATTATATATCTTTAGTAAGTAAACTGTGAGTAAAATCAATATTTATATAGTATATATTACGTATATATCTTTATTAAGTAAATTGTGAATACAATCAATATTTATATCTTATATATTATATATCTTTATTAAGTAAACTGTGAATGAAATCAATATTTAGAGTCTGTTCCCTAGCCATCTATCATATTTTGGTTTTTGGTGAATACAGAATCAAGCATACATGTATGATGGTCATATCGATAGTGGTATACTCGGTTATATGTCCAGATGGCACTTTAGAGATACAGATTGTTGCCAAACAGATAATAAGCCTAAATTAGGATAAATTGTAATTTCGCTGAAACTTTATGTTCCAGTCTAGTTCTGTTCATCTGCAGCCTTTCCATTATTTTGACTCTCACTTTCTGTTCCTCATTTAGTTGTATCTCATCTCCTGCACCTATTCCACCTTACATTTCTTGTGTTTACTCCCTTTTTCATCCAAGTTCATTTTCTTCAAACATCACTATTCTCATGTTCAGAGAAGCATAGCTAAGTGCTTACAATAATTTGTATTTGTATTCACTTTTGTATCAAAATACAGCTCTCTGCCTCATTAGAGATATCTTTGCCAGAAGCTCAAGGAAGCAAGGCGAAAGGTTAGTGTAGGACCCACCTGAGAGGGTTGCCTTGACGTGGTAGGTGGGCTAAAAACTCTCATGGCCATTGGAGAAACTAAATAACCTCCATTTGTTTAAATATGCATAGGGATTCGGGAAGAGCGGAGGTAACTTTGTTCTTTGGTTTTTACTGTATGTATTGGGGCTGATGTGTACTATGGTCATTGCTGCCGATCAGGAGTGATGGGAGATTGAGCGTAGGACTTTTTTTTTTTTTTTTTTTTTTTAATAAGTGCTTATAATTCCTAACTTTATACTCATACACAAAGCACACTGATAGGATTTCCTCCTTTCATTTGTGTTCAGCGATCTACGTATCATTTGGTTTAACTAATTATTTATTTATTTACTACACCTTAGTTTATAAAGTTGCTGCAGAATATGTAGAAACATTGATATATACAAAAACAAACAAATAAAAGGGAAACTTTCTGATTATCTGTTAAATCGTCCTTCGGTAGTATGTAGGAATGTCTTTGTAACAGCACCAAGTGATGTAATATTTTTGACTGTTTATATTTTTACAGTAAAGCTCTGTAAGACATATGGAGGTTATCAAATGCCTCCTGGGCAAAGACAATGCCGAGATCGGCAACAAATTTATCAAGTAAATGTAATTCCCTGTGAGAACATCATAATTGAGGTTTAGACAAAGAGATGAGTCCATCAAGTTTACTTATTCACAATTCAGACATAATTTGGATTGTGCTGCAAGAATGAAGGATCTACGATTCCCTAAGTATACGTTTAATCATCGAGTCTCTGTGTGTTATGAACTGACCTACAGACCATGTTCTGTGAGAAATGCCATAAAGCAGCATGTGGTAGGGAGTTTTCATGAGAGCATCAAAATAGCCAAAATTTTAATCAAAGATTTATTCCTTCAAACAAAACTTCACTGCAGTAAAACATATAAAAAACTGGAGAAGGTTGTCCCCCATTTTTTAACAAATAAATAAAAAATGTGTTATTAATTGCATAAAAAGCAATGAAAATAAAATACTAAAAAAGAATCATCAATTAAGTCAAAGCAGTTGCTACAAATCCCAGGGTTTGCTAGTCCTTGCAGTGAGCTCTATTAGAACTATGAAGTAGCTGACTTGCTTTGGTGATGATTGACTTCTTATAGACTTCGGCGAGAGCTGTGAGAATGTCTCTCAAACCTCTGCTCAGCATGGGTCTATGTGATCTGCAGTGCATGCTCAGTTCAATTACTTCATAAAACATTTTTAAGTAGCCTACTAGAGGATCTGAAAATGTGCACACCCAGTGGCTGTGCAAGTACTTGAGTTAAAAATGACTGATAAACTTCCTCTGGTGATGTGTGTTATTGAGGGAGTGGTCTTATGGCTGCAGCGATATTTGAAAATTACAAGTTAAAATATGTTGTAAAGTACAATCTATGCAATAAGCACAGATTATGGTGATTCTAGTTCCCTTCAAATAAGTAAGTATTATAATAGCTGTCTACACACCACCAAGGTTTCATGGGGCACTTCTTATGGGACCAAGGGAGACATTATAATCTGTCTAATTCCTGATGTATAATTTACTTTTAACATTTGAAAAATGTGATGGTACTAGTTTGATGTATCATTCATGCATCAGATTTGTATTACTAAGTTAATGTAGAGAAACACCCAACACTCAAAAAGGCCATGCCAGTAAGGTCATTGTTAATCAGGATATACAAGAAGCCAAAATGGGTACATAGAAAGCAGACAGTGACAATGACCATTAACACGTATGAGATATTCTCAATCTACCCAGTAATACATGTCTTATATTACAAGTGTTGACCTGTAAAGACCAAAATGTATACAAAATACCAATTAAAGAGCAGCACAAACAGAAATAATGTCAAAAATGTTCAAGGCTATTTAAAATCACTTATCTCAAGGATTCAGCTCCTCCATATGGCCATATCGTGTTAAGCCCACCATAAAGTCACAATGCTCTTACAACACATTAATTAGATACACTTTAGTTCATTTAGCATTAGCACTATTTAATTTGTCTCCGATGTTAAAATTAGTGTTAAACCCACTGATATTGGTGGACTGTGCTATAATGATGGGCTTAACATAATATGGCCATCACTATAAAAAAAGATATGTGCAGAGAGAGAAAATTCAGCTCAGCCAAACCATTTTTTTCCCAAATCAGAAGAACACAAAAGTATTCAAAATCATTTTTTATTCAATCAAAATGGCCAATCAGTGTGCTGCTATTTTGGCTACATATCAGCGAGAAAAAGTAAACAACAGAGGGGAAACACAGAAGGAGCAGTCAAAAATAATAAATAAATCTATATATTACATTCCTATTAAATATATAATATATAAATATTGATTTTGTTTTTACTGCTCTTTTTGCCCTTTTGCCCTTTTTTCCTGTGAATAAAATCCCCATTTAGAGATGGTCCCCTGGCCACCAACCATGTTTTTTTCCTCATCAATGATCTTGTTATTTGGCACCATTGGCGGAATTTAGAATAATGATCCGACCTGAACATGTTGGACATTGAGCACTTTGGGTGGTTAGTAATTGAGGTACATTTCCACTCGGAGTTCCAGGATTCAACCGATAACCCAATCAGCCCAAACTGGGATCTCTAAGTCTACTACAATATGGAAGATAATCTAGAGGGATATTAATTAGGATGGGAATATAATTGTGACAGGAAATTATATTCCCAAAAAGCCAGTTATTCACTAGGGTTGTCTAAGAAACAGATTTTAGGCTGAGATAATATTCACAGCTACTTTATTATTGATCTTTAAGATATAATTGTATTTTATGGAAACCTTAATGTATGCAAATAATTGTACCAACTTTTATAATACTTGAAATAATTTAAGTAGTCCTGGCCTTCTGCCTTTATAACATTCAACATTAAAATTAAAGAAAGAGTTCAACTGAGGAGATGCTTTGGCTGCCCTGATACCAGTCCCTTTCCATAGCATTTGTTAAGAGCATAATAATAGATGAAAGCTTTAACCCTTCTGCCAAATAGAAAGTTGGATCTGAATGCAGGCAATTCTAATGGTAATGTTTTTGTAATCCTTAAACAAAATGGTAACGTTACTAAAAACTGAGATTATAATGTAAACTTGAACGAAAGTATAAATTCTTGTTCTTTAGAACAAAAACACATATATTGATTGAAAATTATAAGAACTATTCAAATTATCTCCTGGAAGCCTATCACTCGATCATGGAAATTCCTTTTATAAAAATTCAGTATGAAAAAAATCAAAAAATGTAACGAACAAAAGAATAAAGAATATTAGGAAATGTACGACATTCATAAAATACATTCCTCTTACCTGGAAAATATCCTCTATAAATATATAAATAAATTGCAGAAAGAGAGCAATCACCTGAGCACATATGGATCATAATGGTAATACCAACAGATACAATTTGCCAATTATCAGCTTCATGTCAAACCACCATAAATGCTTATAAACGTTACATTAAATTACACTCCATTCTGAAGTGGTTTGAAATATCATCTGTAACCTGTTGTTATTACTATCAACCAGAAGATAATTGTGATACAAAAATACCATCAGGGTTCCAACCTCCAAGCCTATGTTTTGTAGCCTAGGGCTATTAGTTTGGCTTCTTACACACAGAGCCTAAACATAAAGCATTAAAATGCGTGGTTTTGAAGTTATCACCATAGCTATTGCTAATGAACAATATAAAAGAAGCACATTGACCTTTGCTTTCTTTTTATTAATGATTGATATACTTTGAGACATGTATTCGTGAGTAAATGTGATGAGGTATACCGAACACGAATGTTTTTATTTTATTTGTTTGAATTATTTATAAATTTTCATAATTACAAACATTGCAAAACAGACAATTGTTAAAGCATGAAAGATCTTAAAATCAATTCACATAATAGACTACAAACTTCGACCTACAAAGACAAGCAGAACGGGTCAATGGCCACTGGGGGTAATATTTAAGAATTAGGGAAGATTAATAACTAAAATGGTAAAAACTGTTTAACTGGTTATTATTTTGTTTGATAAACTGTATTGGCATTTTACAGTTGTTGACGTAACTTTTTTTATTTACACATATCGGAGGCAGCTATTCATTTTGGTAAGATAACAGCCGCTGATAAAATTCACCAACTAACATGGAAAGTGATGCGTTCAATCTCTTGTCAGCCATGAGTTATGAGTCATGGTGCAATTTTATAGCATGGAAATATATTATAGTGATTAGAGGAACCGAGCACTATGTTTGGTAAAATAATTAACATTTAGTGACAAATTATAATCATAAATTGCATAAGTCTTCCATATATCTCTTTGAACTAGTGATTTATTATGATGTTTCATATATCAATATGTGTTTTGCCATTATGTGTCCTCATCCAAAGGAACAAGAACGCTTGTAGAATTCTAAACAAACTAGACCTGAGATAGGTTCAAATGTTTACTTCTTGTAGAATGACGTATTCATTGGTCAATGCAATTATGTACCCTGCCACATTTAGATTCAAACATGGGTATGAACAATGAAAAATCAAGAGTGCAGTTAAATGAATTGGCCACTGGCTTTTCACACTGAACTCCAGTGTAGCCAGATTGCTAAACAATCTCCAGTTCAGACAATATAGTTTTCAGTTCACCCCAATGCTCTGTTTAGTGGACATCTTTATCATATTTGTTTGTCTCGTTTGTATTATTGCTGATCAAATGACAAATGACTCTCCCTGATTTTTGAATAATTGACAAAGCAAAACAATGTTCCTTTAGAAGAAAGTTGACATTGGGCACGAAAATTCTTTGATCTGGTACTGATGTCAGAAAGGTTCATTAGTTTTCTAGCATTGAATAATGTGCTGCATAAGTCCATTTACATTTCTTATTTTCCTCTAGACGTACAATTCACTCCAGATGTTCATTTGATTAAAGGTTTTGAGAAGACATTGGACATAAATAAGGGTTAACCCATTCAACGAACGACTAAGCCTTTTATAATTTAGTTTTTTTTTTTTTTAAATGAATAACATATGGGGTAGATTATGTTTTTTGTTTTTTTGACAACATCTTATTTTTAGTTTCTTTTAATTGTTTTTATTAAGATGTATTTCGGATTGTTAGAATCCAAGAATAAGGTGCCATTACAAGTACATAGAGTAATGTATGTGATCATAGGGGGTTATTTTGAAATTCTAAACTGAAAGGTTGTTGTCCTGTCCCTTGTTTGTGAGAAGCATATGACCACTGGGACATGATTTCCTCAGTATCGACCTCTTTCTACCCACTAAACTCCATTGTGGCTTGCAATCCCTAACAAGTGGCACTAGCCTTCAATGTTTACAGCATTCGATCCCTGTCTCCATATCTGCATTCCATAATTTCCTTTGTCTCCTCTAAGAAATAGTGTCTGGCCTGTCAAGTCATCAAATATTCAATATGCTGGTTTGTGGTTGAATAGAACTGACCCAACAATGTAACTTTCCTTAATTCCTGAAGAAAGAAAAGCCTCGCTGACCCAAATAAAAATCTGTAACCTTGTGGTTTGAGAAGGTGATGCACCATGCTGGTTTAATAAGCTTGAATTTTAAACATTATACATCAGTCCATTCCCTCTGTTAAATGTTAACTCAACCCTACGGTAATCTACCTCCCTCTCCAATCTTTTTTATAGACAGTGTTTGCAGCTGTTGGCAAAATGGTGTATCAAACACGGACACATTAAACAAAAGATAAAATCCATATGAGTTAGTAAAATGCCAAACTCCCCAGCAAAGCCTGACCTTGAATTTTACAAACGAAATAGAATGTAAGAAATATATCACTCCCTGAAAATAATTAGGAAGGATTTGACTTCTTGAACTGTGCGAAGTTTCATCTCCCTTAACTTATTTAACCCACATGCTGTTTTGACTTAAAGTCACTATTGGATAAAATGGAATCACGGATAAAATCCAGATATGAATGTATTTTAAAAAAAAAAATATGTATAATGTATATAAAAAAAAAAAAAATTCTTATGGTCTAAGATCTACAATTTGTTTCTATTCTTCATTCATTAATCGCCAAGTATAGGTAATTTTTGGAAGCCGTACATTTAGAAAGACAAAACAATTTTGGATCAGTTATTATGGGGTTTCAAAAAACAAATGACATAAGCAGAACAGAATGAATTGTTCCATACCTGTTCCCTAAAAGTCTTGTAATACAAATTAAGGTTCTCCTCTTGGGACGTTTAGAAAGATTGTTTCTGACAACCCTTAGTAAAATGTCTTCATTTACAATGAAACAAGAATTCGTATATCATCCTATGGATTTGTGGATGTTTGGCAGTTTATGTAACAGATGCACAAACTTACTTACCATTCACAGAGAAAACATCTAAAAATTATTGACATCTATTTGTAAAACAGAATTTTGCTTTAGGCTAGGAGAAAGGGGGTGAATAATGGCCTGGACTGATTATATATCGGTTTTAAGAATATCCTTATGGAAGATGTGGCAAAACCTAGGATAGCTTTTGAACCTACATCTTACACATACAGAAAAAAACGTGAATGACAACTGTTTAACCCCTTCACCACTGAGCACTTTTTTTATTTAAAAAATATTACCATAACATGTAAATGAATGCATAGCTAGCAATTATGCAAATCACAACACACCAATTGTATGTATTGATTGTTTTGCAGACAAACTTAAAAATTAATAATTATGTAATATTATATGCAATATATGCAATATTTCACACAGCATCTAAATTGTTAGTATAAAAGCAAAAATAGATTTTTCTCATGTGCAGTAGGTGTGAAAAAATAGATTAAAAAAAAAAAAGGCCAATAATCTGGCTTACAGGTATTTATAAGGACCCTTAAGTCATGACTAGCAGTGCAGCTTACTGAAAATGATAACAGTATGTAAAAAGAATGTCTGCTTTTGAGCATAATACCCTCATTACGGTACACACTGTTAAATCATATATTTAATAAATATAGGTATTCAAATCATATATAGCAATCTTTATTAATCTCTGGAATGATACTGTTATGATAGTACATACATGTTCCCCTTCACCTCTGAGTGTAGGAATGGTATGACCCATTGAAACTTCCTTTACTGTTTTGAAGCTGGGGTTGTGCATACATTTGATAAGAAAGTCTTTCTAGCATGAGGGACTGTGACTAAGGAAGCAGGCTTATGCAATAGCATTCTGCAAAACATTTATTTTTGTTGTGCAAAAACGATAAAGATTTCAGCATGCAAAAAAATACAGAATATTAATGAGGCCACAATTTTTCTTGTTTATGCTCTTGGAAGAATAACAGCTGGTAAGCAAATGACCAAATGGTGCCAAATAAAATTTGTTAGGTTTTTGATTTGGTCATTCTGTAATTTATCTACCGTTATTCTTTTTCGGTCAAAAATAATTAACTTTTTAATTTTTTCAATTCTTCACGAAAATTAATGAACAATGTTAGTCTGATTAGAGGAATGCAATGTTATATGTATATGTATATATACTACATTCCTCTAATCATGGACAGCAGTTTTGTTGTTATTTCAACTCACCAGCATGAGGTTGGTTACTTGTTTAAATAACAACGAAACGGCTGTCCATGAGTGGTTCACTGGCATTGCACCTCTTCCTGAGATGTGTTTCAAAGCCATTGTATGCAGGAGACACATACTCCAAGGAATCCATGTATAAAGTGGAATTATGAGGCAAAAATGTTTCTTTGTTGAGCTCATTTGCATATGCCTACCCAGAATCCCTTGCAGTAGTGAGAGCACTGTTAAAGTAAGATTTATGTGGTAAAAGCAAGTCTAATGGCTTGACTGGTGTGTATATTTGTGTTTAACAGTGCATTAACTATATATATATATATATATATAAAACATACAAACATAGGGGGGCGGAGCTTGACTGCCAAGGAAGCCAGACGTGCTCTGCAAGAGCTCCTGCATCTGGCCCCAATAAATTAGGATTTACACCCGGGCCACCCATCAACCAGATCGCAATACGCACTCATATTGCCAAGGGGCCTTCGGTGCACCGGAGGATACTCGTTGTGAGCCTCTCTGGACCCGGTACACCCTGATAGTGGCCAGCGGCCTACACAAGCCTGAGCTCTGGAGAGACGGCCGCTCTCCGAGCTCCGCCAGTTGCTAAGTGGTCCCGGTGAACAAAGCTATCTTCTCCCCCCCCCTCTGGACTGGCGGGGGTTATCCCGGTATCCACTAGCTGGCACCTCTGTCGACCCTACACAGCGATCACACCACGACGCCTGATCACGGCTGTCCTACCCAAGATGGCGGCCGGGCCTCTGCTACACCAGCCGAGTCTGCATCAGCCCATGGAGACACGAGGAGATGCGGCTGAGTATGTGCTGGAGCGACTGGATGCAACCTTTGCTGATTTCTGGGCCAAACTGGAGTCTCTTCTTGAAGCGACTCCAAATGAATCTCGGGACAGAGAGCAACCCAGTGAGTCTCACTATACGCCTGCTAAAAGCCAAGCGGTTCCCGGGGGTCATCCTACTAAACGAAGCGGCAAGCATATGCACAACCACCACCCCCCCTGCACGGCTAACAAAGCGAGAAGGCGCAAGAAGCCACAGCGGCAGGCACCGCTCCTCCGACAAACCCAGCAGCATCGACGCTACTACCCACCTCGACCACAGAGATCCGGACTCCCTCAGCGGGAGCAGCATGACCCAGAGGCAGTCCCCTTAAGCTGCCTGGCACACAAGAATGTCGGCCCATGGAGATCGCCATCTTTCCAGGTTCGATGCCGCGTACAGAAAGGGCAGGAAGGTGGGGCAGAATCCGATACCAAGCTACCTCATCAGACTTGGCTTCGAAGTGGCATTGGCTAAATGTCCTGTGTGGAATCATACTAAACCAAGTGTAGCCAGGGTATCAGCCAGCTTTACCTTGCTTACATGTTATACCTTTGAATGCATCCACTTTTATTTTTATTTCCTTTGCTTAGAACACCTCAAATCTATAACCATCTGTAGTATCTTCACACATGCATGTAGGTTTATTTCTGGTTTAAGTCTAGCGCAATATGCAACCACTTGTTCCTAGCCTAGCCAGACAAGTGATAGGATAGAATCAACCTAACATATACTACATTGTAAAGCCGTGTTCAATCAATGATTGCACATGTCATAATTTGTCTCTATGTCACTCCTCTATTTACCCTTACCAGACATGTGCACCTCGCTAACCCACTTAAACGAGAACCTAAACTATTGAAATACTGTATTTTATATTTTGATTTTCATCTTTGCTGACCCTCTTTATGCTAACTTATGATGCTGCAATGTAACGTGCTACTAATAATGCGACCAGGGGTACACCTACTCTACAGCATGCCTACCTACAGTCTAGCTTAAGTTATACCGACATGCAGAGCTAAATAATACACCAATATGCAGGGAAATATGATTAGCGGATAGACTATCCTGATACGCTGTACTAGTCCCTCCTGTAACATATAAGTACATATACTAAGAATAGCCGGGATTTAGGCAACCACTGTACCCTTAGTATGCTTCGCTTGGGCAAAGCCATTCAACTACTGCATGTCAGATAGAAGCGGGAATGAGACCTACACTCTCTGCATCAAACGTTAATTACCCTCACACGACAGCCAGTTATACCTGTACTACACATACGGAGTCAGCCTCCACATGGAGTCTCCTTAGACCAGCTAGTTTAAGCGGTATACACAATATAAAAAACGTGAAAGTTATCTGCATGCCAAGTTTATGTTTTACTCATGAAAACCATGCTTGTAATCTTATGCACAAAAAATTTAAAATGTGCACTGTTCCTCATGTCACATAATTGTTATAATCCATTTGATGTTATGCATGTACCAGCCGCTGTGACGGCACAATTTTGTTCGCCTAACCTGTGCACGAATAAAATAAAGAATATAAAAAAAAAAAAACATACAAACATACACAACCCAGCACACTCGCTCATTCACTAGACAGCGATTTCAAGTCTCACAAATTGTCAAAGTTTTATTTAAAAACACCTCACCTAGGCAAGAAATAATGGGGGTTTAGTTATATTATATGATCATACATTGCATAAGCCTGCCAACTGCGTCAAAGTACCCCATATTCGGCAGGTCCTATTCTAGCAGCCTAATGCTTGCTCTAATGAGATCAATCCACTTACTTGGAAAATACTTCCTTACTGGGGCTCTCTGCAAGTCAAGGCTAAGTAGGTCCCTTGAATGAGGCACCTGTGACAGGGAGGGGTGCAAAACCAAGGAGTTGGCCTGGACTCCCAAATATATAAATAAACAAAACCAAGATGGCTGCACTCACTTGAACATGCATACATTATATGGTGCTGCTGGGGCCAATTTATACAACATTCAAAATACACAATACAGTGCACTCACTCATTATTTTTTGCCTAGGCGAGGTGTTTTTAAATAAAACTATTACATTCTGTGAGACTTGAAATCGCTGTTTAGTGAATAAGCGAGTGCGCTGGATTCTGTATTTTGTATATTTTGGCCCCAGCAGCACCCTATAATGTGTGCATGTTCAGGTGAGCGCAGCCCTCTTGGTTTCATTTATATATTTGGGAGTCCCAGGCCAACTCCTTGGTTTTGCACCCCTCCCTGTCACAGGTGCCTCATTCAAGGGCCCTATTTAACCTTGATCTGCAGAGAACCCCAGGAGGAATTTTCCCCAGTAAGTGGATTAATCTCATAATAGCAAGCATTAGGCTGCTAGAGTAGGACCTGCCAAGAATGGGGTACATTGACGTTGTGGTAGGCAATATATGATCATATAATGTAAGTAAACCCCCATTATTTTTTGCATAGGTAAGGTGTTTTTAAATAAAACTTTGACAATTTGTGAGACTTGAAATCGCTGTCTAGTGCGATGATTTGTGTATTTTGTATGTTGTATAAATTGGCCCCAGCAGCACCCTATAATGTATGCATGTTCAGGTGAGTGCAGCCCTGCCCATCCTTGGTTTCATTATATATATAATTTTGTATAAATAAATAAAATAGCTTTGTAGAATGGACTTGCTTGAGGAAATTCTGTTAAGTTCCAGAGCTATTAAACCACTATCTTGCTTCCACAGACTGACCAACTGTGGAATCTCTGCTATATCGCATTCATGGACAATAATCAGTAAGGAGATAAATCACTCAGAATGATGAAACTTTTGGTAACTTTGAGAAGTAACTTTGGTGTGATGAGCACACACTTGTCTAAGAGTCTGCAGATCTGTCCAAATTTGTTTATCATCTTATTCAAGCTTAGCAATTTAGAAGAAAAAAAAAAAAAAAGTTGAAATTTACCATTTAAAACATTTTTAAATTCTGGCAAAATGCCTTTTGTAACAAGACATATGGAAGCTATACCAAATTACGCCCTCATACCTGGCTTTGTAATCATAAAAAACTGCAGCCAAGCCGTATCACTTGTGACAAATGCTAAATATTTTCTTAACAAGCATTTAACATTCAGCACAGCTGCATGGGTAGAACAGAAAAATGCTCTACACACCACAGTAAGTGGGTGAACCCTGCAAAACTTGTCACAAGTCACAGTCTGTCACCCACATGGGACCGGTGGAATAGCAATCTGTTCAGGAATGTCTTGCTCTGTACCAATGATTGTGAACTTAAAACGAAATTTAAAAAAACTGAGCCATGCAACAAATGATTCAAGCCTCCAGCCCTACAGCTGCAGACAGAATAAGAGGCATGTTCCGGCCCCTCTCATGAAGTTGACTGGCTGTTTAACCCAGCCAATCACAAGGCCATTTTCAGTATAACCACCTACAGGGTTTAGTGAGGCGATGCTTTCCAAATACTGCTGGCAGGCAAGTAAGTTGTTAAACTTGTTATCACAGCTGGCTTTTTTCTTTCTTGAACTTGTTCTTTTAAAAGGAGATGATGCTAAAGAAGGCAGTTTTCTCCAGTGATTATGGTGCCATACTAAAGCAAATTATAAAGGGTTCAGTACAATAAACAGTGAGTTCTAGCTATCATGAGAGGTAACTGAAACTTGAGGGAGCTAAGCAACAGCTCGACTGAAGTCAGACAGAATTTGCCTGCAACAATTCAGTACATTTTAAATATTCCAGATTGCACAGACCTGGTGAGCCAACATTAACTTCCATGTGGGCTTGGGTTTGCATGTGAACGTGGTAGAAGTGTGTTGCTAAGTAAGACATTCCCCATAGAACTGAGCAGAGTCCAGCCATAACATCGAGCTGGGTAAGGTCCAACATGCCAAGAGTCTGCAAATGTACTCACTTTAGTTAAAATGTGAGTTTATGATCGCTGGATCTTTATAAGGAAATTACGAATTTACTCAGATAAGCTCGGGATTTGGAAGACTATGGTTGTCACATTCCATGCCTCTCCATGCTTTTTCCTGTGATGTGACGTGCACTTTAATTTCTCCTCACTTTCAGACATATCACACGATCATTGTACACGTGTGCATGCATATCTCATGTGGTTCCATAGCTGTTCCCTAGGCTGTGCAGATGGAATACTATCGGACTTGCTGAGTTTCAACTGACATCTGCCCATTTATCCAGGCAGAGAAGTTGGCTCCAGCCATTCCTGCACAGCTCCCACCTGCTCAGGTGACAATATCAATTTTCGGCCAGCGACACCAACTTTATATGCAGGATCACCCACTTATATCCTGGGATCACGACTCTCTTTTCCCATTTATTGGGGATCTTCACATAGTTGGATTATAAATGTTCATCGCAATGGCTTGATAGCCATGCTCTGCTGACCTTCATTACTCTGGTCACTTCCAAGTGTTTCTCTCATTCTACTACTCCTTGGCCACTCTCTCATTATCTCCCAGCAATGTCCATATAGTATTTAGTATTTTGTTTACCTCATGTTCAAGATCAGGGGTGAGCCACCTTGTTGTGTGTGACAAAGGAGAACTTTTCCCCTTTTTCTTATATATCATTTTATTTCTTTCCTGTTTTTATTTAAACTTTGTCCCTTTTTTATTTAATTTTCTCCTTGCTGTTTTTATTTAAAACTTTTTCCCTCTTTTTTTTCTCTTGCTGTTTATATTCCCCTCCTTGAGGGTGCTTCTGCTGCTGAGCTAATTAGGGGGAGTTCCCCTTAATTTCCACCTGTGTGGGATTTGTATTGCCAATATAAACCCACTACTGACTCACAGAGCTTCCTCTAAAGTAGGCTATTTAAAGTTGTTTCTTTTATGTAGGAGTTGAAACAACAGGAGTTTAAACTATACGGGAGTTTAAACCAAGAGGGTAAATATTGTTTTGCTCACTTGTGTTTTTGGTAACTGGGGATGAGTGCTAGCAAGATTGCAAGTTTTAGTGCACATCCTTGCTGCATGGATGCATGCCTGGATGAATCTGTCCAGGGTCCATATCTCTGTGGTGGGTGTGAGCGAGTGGCTTTTCTGGAAGCTCAGATTGGAGATCTGGAGAGGCAAATTGTAACACTGAGGTAGATTGACAATCTTGAGAGGAGTCTGCTACTCACTGAGCAGAGTTTAGTGGGTGCAGGTAGTGGAGTGGGTGAGCAGGCACATAGCTGGGTAACAGTGGGTCAAGGAAGCAGGGGGAGAGGGAAGAGGAAAGGTTTAGCTGGTCCTGATCTTGTGCAGCCTAACAGATTTGCCGGTTTGAGTGAAGATGTTGGGAGCATCAGTTCAGGAGTAGCTGTCCAGCAGAAAGGCTAGACAGGTTGTGGTGGTAGGGGACTCTATTATTAAGAGAGTAGATAGGCTAATCTGCCGCTCTGATCGTCTCAACCGGACATTTCGCTGTCTCCCGGGTGTTCCTCCAGAGTGGAGGGATTATTGGGAGGGGCTGGGGATGACCCAGCTGTCATGGTCCATATTTGTGCCAATGACAAAGTCAGAGGAAAATGGAAGGTCCTAAAGAATGAGTTCAGGGAACTAGGAAGTAAGCTAAAGAAAAGGACCTCCATGGTAATATTTTCAGAAATATTACCTGTGCCGCGCGCTACAGCAGAAAGGCAGCGGGAGATTAGAGCGGTCAATGCGTGGCTGAAGTCTTAGTGTAGGAAAGAGGGTCTTCGGTTTTTAGAGCACTGGGCCGATTTTGCGCTTGGGTACAACCTGTATAGCCATGATGGATTGCATCTAAACGGAAGAGGGTCTTCTGTGCAGGGGGATAGGATGGCTAGAAGGTTGGAGGAGATTTTAAACTAGTAGTAGGGGGGAAGCAGCAAAGCAATCTAGAAAATGGAGATAGGATAGAAAGGAGATGGGCTTTAGAGATGGGGAAAGCTCAGAAGAGAGGAGTTATGTAATATTGATGAAAATTCACAAAAAGTACAAATGGTACATGATGATATTAAATGTATGCTTACTAATGCAAGGAGTCTATATAACAAAATGGAGAAACTAAAGCATACACTAAACAATATGATGTAATAGGAATTACCAAAACATGGTGGGATGAGACACATGACTGGAAGGATAGGAAAGATAGGAAAAACAAGAAGGGTGGTGGGGTATGTTTGTATGTCAGCCATGAGTTAAAGTCAAATCTTAGACATGTGGAGTGTGACGAGGAAAATGTGGAAGCTTTATGGGTAGATATCTGCTTGGGGCAAACAGAGGGAAATCAATTATTGGTTGGGATATGTTATAAACCACCTAATGTAAATATTGAGGAAGAACAGCTGTTAGAGCAAATTGGGAAAGCTGCAATTCGGGGTAACACGTTAATTATTGGAGATTTTCATTGTTTGGACGTAAATTGGTATAGAGTGACTAGAACTTCAGCAAGTGCAATCAGGTTTTTGAATGTGTTAAATGACACCTTTATGTCACAACCGGTACAAGCACCAACTAGAAAGGATGCTTGTCTGGATCTCGTTATAACAAACAATGTTGATCTTTTAACCAACATTCAAGTAGAGGAGCATTTGGGAAATAGTGATCACAATATGGTAATTTTAAAATAAACTCAAAAAAGCTAAAGCAAGTGGGGTTTACTAAAACATATCATTTTTAAAAAGCTAATTTCAATAAGACTAGGGCAGCTCTACAACATATGGCACTAGCATAAACTCCTTAGTGATAAGAACACTGAGGATAAATGGAAACTATTCAAACACATTTTAGAAAGGTACATTTCTCAATATGTACCATTGGGTAATAAATATAAAGGAAACAAATTAAAACCAATGTGGCTTAGTAGAGAAGTAAAACAAGAGATTAAAAATAAGAAAAGGGCATTTAAAGCATTTAAATCAGACAAATCAGAGGCATCCTATATAAGATATAAGGAAGCCAATAATACTTGCAAAAAGGCAATTAAAGTGACTAAACTAGAAAATTAGAAATTGATAGACAAAGAATGCAAAACCAACCCCAAAACTCTTTTCAAGTACATCAATTCGAAAAAAAAAAAAAAAAAAACTGAAAGTGTAGGTACACTGGAGACAGAGATGGATCTGTTAGCTAATGGAGACCAGGTAAAGGCAGACATTTTAAATAACTATTTTTCTTCAGTATATATTAATTAGGATCCTATGGCAAGAGATATGCAAATGATTGCTGCAAAAAAAACTTGCAGATAACTTGTGATTTGATGACTCGAGACAAGGTGCTACAGCAGTTAAAGAAAATGTATGTGCATAAAGCTTCGGGGCCTGAATGTATTCACCAACGAGTACTTAAGGAGCTAAGTGGGGAAATAAGTAAACCTCTGTATTTAATTTTTCAAGATTCTTTTGTTTCAGGTATTGTACCAGAGGATTAAGTTATGCACTTTGGGGTCAAGAATGCACAAGCAACTTACACCCTAAATGGTAGTGAATTAGGGATAACCACACACGAGAAGGATTTGAGAATTGTTATAGACAACAAATTAGGCAGCAATATGCAATTTCAATCTGCAGTTGCTAAGGCCATTAAGGTTTTGTCATGTATAAATAGGGGCATAAATTCTCAGGATGAAAATATAATTTAGCCTCTTTATAAATCGCTGGTAAGACCACACCTTGAATATGCTGTGCAATTTTGGTCACCTGTTCTAAAGAAGGATATCATGGCACTAGAAAAAGTGCAGAGACAATCTACAATATTGATAAAAGGAATGGAGCATTTTAGTTATAAAGAAAGGTTCAAAATGTAAATCTCTTTAGTTTGGAAAAACGGCGCCTCAGAGGGGATATGATAATATTATACAAATATATTCGGGGCCAGTGCAAACCATTATCTGGTAATCTATTCATAAACAGTGCTATACATAGGACACAAGGTCACACGTTTAGGCTGGAAGAAAAGAGATTTAATCTAAGGCAAAAAAGGTTTTTTTTACAGTAAGAGCAATAAGGATATGGAATTCTCTGCCTGAAGTGGTGATTTTATTAGAGTCCATACAATTTCTAATTAGTGGGGTAATCGCTGCTTGATCCAAGGAGACATCTGACTGCTATTTTGGGGTCAAGAAGGAATATTTTCCTAGTTTGTTGCAAAATTGGAAGTGCTTCAGACTAGTTTTTTTGCCTTCTTCTTTTGGATCAACAGCAAAAACATATGTGAGGAAGGCTGAACTTGATGGACGCAAGTCTCTTTTCAGCTATGTAACTATGTAACCTTCAGCACTCCAGACATTGTGAACTATCTCTGCTTTGATGCTTCACCAGCCTTATATAAGATGTAGTCCACAGCAACTGTAGTGCCGGATTTTGCCTCCCACCAGTTCTAGCTCTAACATTACATTAATCCCTCTTCCGTTCCTTGCTAGTATACATTGAACCTTTTCACAACCTACAGTTTTAACACTGTATATTAAATATTGGATTCTGTATAAACAATGTGTCAGTCTTGCATGCTCGAATTTTTCGTTTTACTGACCACCTCATGGTGTTACTGGTCTAGAGCTTGATCTCGACTCTATTACACCCTAGCACCTTTCCCACCCACATGTATGTAGCGCCAACAAATTCCGTAGCGCTTTACAATGCGTGGACTAACAAACATGTAATTATAACTAGACACATTTGATGCACAGAAACAGAGGGGTTGAGGGCCCTGTTCAATGAGCTTACATGCAAGAGGGAGTGGGGTGAAGTGACACCAAAGGTAAGGGAGCTATTAGGGAAGTAGATTGGTAGAATAGTATTCAATGTAACTTAGTGTTTTTAGTTTTTTTTGGACCATTAACAGTTTCATTGATATACTTTTGTGAAAAAAATAGTTATTAATGATTTTTTTAAGGAGAGGAGACTGAGTGAGCGTCTAACAGAAAAGGAAAGGGAGTTCCACAGGAACAGATCAGCCTTAGAAAACCAACTACTAAACACCTTCTCTCTCTTTTCTAACAAAATGACCCGTATTATCTTGTATGTATAGTTTCTTTAGAACAGAAAATCACCCAATTAACTGTTTTAGTTATGACAAGTGCAAATAAAATGTGATTGAAATAAAATGTAAGCTATAAGTAAGGCACAGCTTTATTATATTTTTAAATATTCATTGTTTTCATTCATGTTCTTAGCAAATGATTTACTGAGGCAGCTTTCTGACAACTATTTACACTTTTCATCTATGATATTTTAATGGAGTAAGACTATTGGTACAAGGAAGCTGGATGAAATGTTCCTCAAGGATGAGCTGGCTGGATGTTTCTGCACAGCTGTAGTCCTAAAGGCATTTTAACTCATTAGAATATACTTGTATCATGCTATTCGAGCCATGAAAATCGCCTTCCACCCTTTCACTCTGTTGACCCTTGGACTTCTGCTTTGACGTGATCTGAGAAACTAGTTAAAGCTTTGCCAAAATGTGACTTGCAAGCTGGCTGGACTGATGTGCTGGCTTTTATCAAGATAAATGTACATTTTTCTTTTCTTTTTCTTCCACAAAAAACAGACTCATGCAAAGCAGATCCAGACAGATAGTCAGGGGACCTTTTGCCATATAAATTGACAGTTCTATTACTGAGATTTTGGATAAACTAAGTGCCTGGATTTTGTTTCCAATCTTCTGTTGAAGATCTCAAAATGCTTGAATTTGTATGGCTGAGGATTTTGTGGAAGACTTCTGCAAGGACATAGTCTTAAATTAGAAGGGCAAAGGTTTAAAAAAATATTTCAGGAAGCATTACTTTACAGGGACGGTAGTGGACGCATGGAATTGTAGCCCCAAGAAGAAAGGTGCAGCTTAGCAGAGATGGCCTTGACATGGCTTGGAGGTGGGCTTAGGGGAAGCCTGATGGTGAATGGTGAGGTAGGGATTAGGAGTCGGGCTGATATAAATGTTGGCCATTTTAATAATCCCCATTACTAATTTGACTTAACAGGCTGAGTGGGTGTTTTTGCATTGCTTGAGCCTGGTAAGTTTGTGTTCTCTTTTTCAGGATGGCTGAGCAGTCTATGGAGGAACTGATGGCCGGGATCCAGGAGGCAGTGCGGGATAGGGGACGGTGTGGCTGCAGGAGCTGCGTGGAGTTGTCCTGGAGGTGGTGGGTCAAGATGGCTGCAGGCGCCGGCGTCCGGCACGGCAGCGGAAACCGCCGCAATGATTGAGCCCGGGTCCCGCGGTTGTGGATTGTGCCGGGACCAGGACGGGTACATGCTCGGCGTTGGGTCGGAGCTTAGGCAGATCAGCAGGCCCATCCCTGTCAGGCATAACGGCTCCAGGATCAGTGGGAGCCGCGCTTGGATTGCAGGCCCCCTCAGTCGGCGGGGTGGGCCTAGGATGCGTGCAAGGTGCAGGGGAACATGTTGGGCAAATGAGACAATGACATTTGCTTGCAGCAGGGTAGCTACCGGGTGGAAGATGCACAGGGCACACCGTTGGGTGGTCCTGGTCAGGAGCTGGTACTGCAAGGTCGGGCTGCTGGGGCCAATGTCACCTGGCCTGGTCTCGTGGGCAGCAGGTGGGTCTGTCAGACTGCACTTTGGAGGGCGCAGGAGCCGCTGTTAGGAGATGACATAGGCAGGGAGACCACAGGGGTCGTACTTTGATTAAGGGTCCTGGGGTATGGGGCATAGGAATCCAACAGGGTTGCTCATGGTGCCAGGCAGGTCGCGAAGTAACTGATTCCCGGGTGCTATTAGGAGGCACACGTCGAGTCCGGGTGCTGGCATTGGGCAGGTCACGCCAAGGCCTGAGGGCAGTGTCCCCAGT
The DNA here is from genome assembly GCF_036172605.1 of Pelobates fuscus. Lineage (NCBI taxonomy): Eukaryota > Metazoa > Chordata > Amphibia > Anura > Pelobatidae > Pelobates > Pelobates fuscus. The sequence continues at coordinate 377,716,077 of NC_086320.1, forward strand.
GGTGTATGGTACATGGCCGCGTGCGGCATCCGGAGCACTCGGTGGCTTCAGGGTATTCCCGGCATCGGGTGGATTACCTGGCTGGCGTGAGGAGAGATGTAGGGGAGCATTCTGGTCCGGTGGGACCTCAAGGAGCAGCCTAGAGGCCGTTGCCTGCAGAGGGCTTGATTGGTGAGTCAAACCCTACTGCACCTTCACTTGCTTTCTTACAATCCATGCAAAACCTAATTGAGGCTTGGGGAAAGGGGGGTATACATAGGTTAGACAGGTTTGGGGTTCTCGCGGGGGGAGCAAGCATGGAAGAGTGTTGCTGTAGAGGTGTCGTCTTCCGTGGTGGCGGATCTTGCAAGGGAGAGGACAGAGTTGGCGGGGTGTGTGTCAGATGAGGCGCGCCAGAACGTGTACGTTTGAGGTCCCCTGGGCGTGCATCTCAAACAGGACATAAAAATTTCTTTGAGGGCCTTTGAGGATCTTTGCCTCCCGATTGGCTGTTCCATCTCATGCTTGTATTTTGAGAAGTTCAGCACATTTCTGGAATGGGTAGTTCAGAAGGAATTGGGGTATCGGTCAGTGGTGCACTACTTGGATGATATTCTCTGCGTGGCCCCGGCTGACTCTCCGGTGTGCCACTACCTGCTGCGGACAATGGAATGGGTGGCCGGTAGGTTCAGGGAGTCGCTAGCGGCAGGCAACACTGAATGGAGTGCCTCAGTTTCCTAGGGCTGGAAATCGACTCTCTGTGGGGGGGATGTCGTCTTTCCCAGGAAAAACTCCTGGTGCTGCAAGAAGAGGTAGCAGGAGTCCGTTGCTTTCGGAAAGTCACTTTGAAACAATTGCAGTCGTTAATAGGGAAACTTAACTTTGCGTGTAGGGTGATCCCGATGGGTGGATTTTCAGTCGCAGTCTCTCATGAGCGACGGTGGGAGTGCGATCTCCTCATCATTTTATTTGGATATCCAAGCCCTTGAGGGTGGACCTTGATGTCTGGGACACCTTCTTGGAGCACTTTAATGGGACAGTGTTCTTTCAAAAGGCAGTGGTGTCAGCAGTGGACCTAGAGCTATACACGGACGCCTCGGGCAGCATAGGTTATGGGGCTTATTTTGGTGGGCGGTGGTGTGCTGAGACTTGGCCGGTGGCATGGGTGGGCATCCCGCTGATGCTGATCTCGGAGCTCTTCCCCCTGTTGGTGACTCTATCTCTCTGGGGTGATCTCCTCAGGGATCGGAAGGTGGTGTTCTACAATGACAACATGTCGGTGGTGCATGCAGTTAATAATCTATCGGCTTATTCAACCCCAGTGGTGTGCCTCTTGCGTTGCTTTGTGTTACACTGTATGTCGCTCCCCTTGGTGTTCTGCGCGCGCCATGTGCCAGGGTATTTGAATGTGGTGGCTGATGCTCTGTCTCGTTTGCAGTGGTCCCAATTACATATGGAGGCACCGGAGGTGTTGGCAGACGGTCAGGAAAGCCCCGGGGAGATGTGGAGTCTCGGAACGGCTTCCTTGGGAGACTTGTGAGTTCCTCATTGGCCCCGGTACATGGACGGCCTATTGTAAGGTTTGGGATGCTTGGGAGCAGTCTATTGCAGGGTTGGATTTGGCAGTAGTCCAGGGTTCTGAGTTGGACGTGCTGCTCTGGTATGTCTTCCGACTCTTGGCCAAAGGTTCGTCCCCTGCAGTCGTGTATCGGCATATGTCTGCGCTCGCATTTTGGTTTAAGTTTTGGAGGTGGGAGGACGATACCAAAAATGTTATCATTTGGCAAGCCTTCAAGGGTTTCCGGAAGGGGCGCAGTGTCCCTGACACGCGGAGGCTAGTCTCGCTCGACTTACTTGGGGGCCTGGTGCATGGTCTTCTGGGACTTTGTTTCAACGGGTATGAGGGGGGTTTGTTTGAAGCGGCGCTCCTCTTGGCGTTCTTCAAAGCATTTCAGATTGGGTAACTGGTCAGCTCAAATCGGGTTGGTTGCGCGGGTGTTCAGCTTGCGGATGTTCCGTGGGCAGCGGATAAGGTTGTAGTACATCTCCGCTGGTCCAAAACGGATGTTCGGGGTAGGGGTACAGATGTCGTGCTGTTTGCTTTCTCGGTGTCTTTCTTATGCCCGGTGGCTAGTGTTGCTTGATATTTGGGTCGGTGCCCGCTAGGGCCGGGTTCCTTTCTGATGCAAGAAGATGGTTCCTCGCTTTTCCATTTCCAATTCATCTGGGTCTTTTGGGGCTGGCTTAGCTGGTTGGGATTGCGGCCTATTCAGTTCCGGACGCACTCATTCCGTATAGGGGAAGCCACTGAAGAGGACAGCGGTCTGACATGAAGTCCTCTCACTGAGTGCAACAAGCATATTCTTGCATGCTTGCTTGATTGGAACATATATAAGCAAGTTATAAGAGCTTCCAAAGCACACACAGAAGAGAAAATAGCACAGTCAGTAAAAAAGGGGGACACAACTTTTTTTAGATACATAAATGAGAAAAGAAAAGTAAAACAAGGATTAGTTAGATTAAAAACAAAAGAAGGAAGGTATGTAGATGAGGATAAAGGTCTAGCTGACTGCCTCAATTAATATTTTTGTTCGGTATTTACAGATGAAAATGAAGGAAAGGGACCTCAGTTAAGAAAAAGGATAAATGAGTCATTTATTACACGTGAGTTTATAGAGGAAGAGGTTCTATTTCAACTCTCAAAAGTAAAGACAAATAAGTCAATGGGACCTGATGGAATACACCCAAAGCTATTAAAAGAGCTTAGTGGTGTACTAGCAAAACCATTAACAGATTTATTTAACCAATCATTGATAACAGGAGTAGTCCCAGAAGATTGGAAGTTAGCGAATGTTGTGCCCATTCACAAGAAAGGTAATAGGGAGGAGTCGGGCAACTATAGGCCAGTAAGCCTTACTTCAGTAGTGGGGAAAGTGATGGAAACCATGTTAAAGGATAGGATTGTTGAACATCTAAAAACACATGTATTTCAAGATCAGAGGCAACATGGGTTTACTTCAGGGAGATCATGCCAAACTAATCTTATTGATTTTTTTGATTGGGTAACTAAAATTATAGATCAGGGTGGTGCAGTAGACATTGCTTACCTAGATTTCAGTAAGGCTTTTGACACTTTTGCACATAGAAGGCTTATCAATAAACTACAATCTTTGAGTTTGGATTCCAATATTGTTGAATGGGTAAGGCAGTGGCTGAGCAACAGGCAACAGAGGGTTGTAGTCAATGGAGTATATTCGAAGCTTGGGCTTGTCACCAGTGGGGTACCTCAGGGATCTGTACTTGGACCCATTCTCTTTAATATTTTTATTAGTGATATTGCAGAAGGTCTTGATGGTAAGGTGTGTCTTTTTGCGGATGATACTAAGATATGTAACAGGGTTGATGTTCCAGGAGGGATAAGCCAAATGGAAAATGATTTAGGTAAACTAGAAAAATGGTCAGAGTTGTGGCAACTGACATTTAATGTGGATAAGTGCAAGATAATGCATCTTGGACGTAAAAACCCAAGGGCAGAGTACAGAATATTTGATAGAGTCCTAACCTCAACATCTGAGGAAAGGGATTTAGGGGTGATTATTTCTGATGACTTAAAGGTAGGCAGACAATGTAATAGAGCAGCAGGAAATGCTAGCAGAATGCTTGGTTGTATAGGGAGAGGTATTAGCAGTGGAAAGAGGGAAGTGCTCATGCCATTGTACAGAACACTGGTGAGACCTCACTTGGAGTACTGTACACAGTACTGGAGACCCTATCTTCAGAAGGATATTGATACCTTAGAGAGAGTTCAAAGAAGGGCTACTTAACTGGTTCATGGATTGCAGGATAAAACTTACCAGGAAAGGTTAAAGGATCTTAACATGTATAGCTTGGAGGAAAGACGAGACAGGGGGGATATGATAGAAACATTTAAATACATAAAGGGAATCAACACAGTAAAGGAGGAGACTATATTTAATAGAAGAAAAACTACCACAACAAGAGGACATAGTCTTAAATTAGAGGGACAAAGGTTTAAAAATAATATCAGGAAGTATTACTTTACTGAGAGGGTAGTGGATGCATGGAATATCCTTCCAGCTGAAGTGGTAGAGGTTAACACAGTAAAGGAGTTTAAGCATGCGTGGGATAGGCATGAGGCTATCCTAACTATAAGATAAGACCAGGGACTAATGAAAGTATTTAGAAAACTGGGCAGACTAGATGGGCCGAATGGTTCTTATCTGCCGTCACATTCTATGTTTCTATGTTTCTATACTTCTAACTAAATCCATATACTAGTTCTACACGTTTTATCATATGGGAATCCCATTATTAATAGAAACCCATTAAAAATCACACACAATTAAGGAGTGCATTCAGACTATCACAACCTAGAAGTCAATACCGTATGTTCATGGCACAGTCACATTTCTTATCAATTATCCAGTTGATATTTATAATTTGTTTAGATTACCTAGTGCTAAAATATTGTCACATTTTAAAAATCATTTCAAATTTATTGCAATCATTTCACTTAATAGAAGTTATTGCTAGAGGTTATTTTACATTTTAAAGTGGATGAAAAAACGTGCCAAGGCAAAACTGGAAAATACTTTTAAGTCTAACTACCAACATTTGTATGCAATGAAAATCGAGCTTCTGAAGGTAACACGCAATCCTTCCAAAATTTCCAAATATTTTCTTACGTAGCAAGCTTTAGTCAGTCCCCAAAGACTACTTGCACTATACACTGTAAGTGTTTGTTTTTCTGAAGGGATTCTCAATTGAGTTTAATTAGGCTTGCGTTGAATTGACCAGTTTCGAGTTTTATTTGCAACCTGTGAGATAGTTCATCCGGACGGTTTTCCATTTATTCATCGTTCCCTTTTAAACTTGTAAAAATATTGATAATCAATTCTGGACGAGCAGGTCACTTTCAACAGACTTAACTCATGTTATAGGAAATACTGTGTTCATTCTTCAGAGAGAAGGATTGCTTAAGTGTTTCTGAATGTATTTATGACGGGTGGTTGCAAGCTCTAAAGATTTATAGGGCCTGGCAGTATTTTTCCTGCGTCTGTTTCATGATTAATATGTTTAAAAACTTAGCATCAACAACAATCTCCAAACATTGTCCCAGAATCTGCCAAAATAACATTTGAGTTTCATCTCGTTCACAGAACAGTAGCGAAGTTTAAACAACTTGACGCCAAGATTTGCCAATTCCTGGTGAGGTGCGGATGACGTGTTCAGACACAGGAAAAAGGAGAAGTCAATTAAGAAAGGAGAAGATAAGCCTACTGCAGATATTTTCCATCGACTTAATGGTTCCATAAACCAGTAAAGTGGAATATGATATATTTTGCACTATGTTAAGAGGGTGGCTGGATAAAGCCAATGAAAAATATGACAATTTTGTCTTTTGGTTTCTCAAAGGTTGCATTCAAATTAAGACCATATTTTTAGGATTATTTAAGCCTTCTTTAATCCTTTCTTACTAAATTTAGAGACGTTATGTCTTTCTTTGCTCTTTTTAGATGCTATGTATACCGAAGGAAGCTCAGCACTCAACAGGAAGTAAGACTGGACAAGGGAAGAAATGCAAAGGAGGAGGTGTCACTTTAAAATAAGAGTGATTTAACATCTAGTAACAGTGTCTCTTTTCTAGGTGTAAACTCAGTTTCTGCGTAGACACTCACCACCTTTTTATTACAAGAATATATTTTAATATTTTAATAATGCTTTATATATTAACCAAGCAACGTCTCACTGAGCTTTTGGAAGCCTCTGACATGAGTCTGACCTGCAACAGTAACTGCTGGATACAAACACAACCGATTAAAAAACACATATATAAACATGATGTTCCTATTTTATTTTTCTCTACATCAGATCAGAGCAGGATTAACCATAAGGTGTGACTAAGCAGCTGTCTAAGGCCCAGACTGCCCGCCCCCCCCACCCCCAACCCCACAATCATGAATTTTATTGGCCATAAACCATCCCTGTGTTAAAAATCCTTCTTTGCATCATTGGGAAGTTAATGGTACACTATAGTCACCAAAACAACTTTGGCTAAATGAAGCAGTTTTGGTGTATAGATCAGTTCCTTGCAATCTCACTGCTCAATTCACTGCTATTTAGGAATTAAATCACGTTGTTTATACATCCCTAGTCACATTCTCCCTGCTTGTGACTTGCACAGTTTTCACAAACACTTCCTGTAAAGAGGCATCCAATGCTTAACCTTCATGTATTGCACAGTCTGTTTAATCTAGAGTTTCATATATCCTGCTTCTAAACCCTGCAGGAGCCTCCTGTATGTTCAATGTACAGAGCATTGAATAGATGCCTACAGGGATCCTTTACATGAATGGTTGCATTACAATTTGCAATATACATATTTAAAGCACACGTTGCTATGATGACAATGCTTGTTATTGCGTAATATCTTCTTTGTCCAACAACATGTTCTTTTGTGCTTGTAGGTATTTTAACCTTAGTTATGAAAAGCATATTCTTACGCTAATGAGAAAAACGGCTCAAGCTTGATGAAGTTATTATGGTGTACACCAGTCTCGCTGCTTAATTCTCTTTAAATCACTTTGTTTATGTAAATGCAATGTGCATTAAAAGAAGATTATTAGATTAATTTACAGCAGGTGTATAGGAAGTAGACTTGTGCATTCTCTTTTAACTAACTAATTGCGATTCTTCTGAATGTTGTGCAATGTATCCAAAGTCCCTGAAACACTGCATGGACGAATCACAAATCAAATGAAATCGACGACGAACAAAACTGGTTAGTTTGTTTCCTACCTCTGAGTTCTGTCCGAGGCGCCGCCCAAAAAAGATGATTGATGGAAAAAAAAGATGATTGATAAATAAGTGGACATCTATTATATGTACATTTTATTCAAGGATCAAGTGAGAAGTGACCAAAAGCGGGAAAAAAGGAACAGAAAATCCTATACTTATAGGATAAGTTTAACAAACATATAATATATCAATTTAGATTTTGAACTGCCCCTCCTTTTTTCCATCTATTGGCTTCTTTTCCTCACTTAATCTATGAAGCAATTGGCTCAAAAATACACAAATTATTGTACTACAAATATATACAATACATGTTGACACTGACCAATTTGCGTCTGAATTGTTTTTCCCAAATTGATTGCATGGACAAAATGTGTCCTAACTTAAACACCACGTGGACAAATCCTGAAAAGCCTGAAACTAAAATGTTTTCAGATGGATCAATGAACCAAATGTTTTCACCATGCAGACATTTATTAGGGAGGCAGTGTGAGTCTCAGCCAGGGAAGATGTGGCCAGGACTGCATTAACATTGTGATTTGACTCCTAAATTACAGAATATTGAGCAGTGAGGCTGCAGGGGCATGATCATCACACCAAAACTGCTTCATTAAGCTAAAGTTGTTTTGGTGCTCAGCCTATCCCTTTAATTGTCTAGCGGTTAGTAGATTGATGGCAGCAAATAACCAGTAATTTAGGGATTGAATAAAGAAGAAGAAAAACTCAAGCCCCCGTAAAATTAAGCATGCTTGTGGCAATTATTTTTCTAGTAGCCTAATGTTTTCTTATTTCCAAGCTTTTGCCCAGTGGAGTAGTTACATTTCAGCTTGGCACAAATAATGCAAATAAAATCACAATCTGTCTCAGTCACGTGATCCTCTCTTTGTTTAGATTATATTTACTTGATATCATTGTAAATGAGCAATATTGTATCACCCCAGGAGAATCATATCTCCTTCTTCCTCTCCAAAAAGTTTTTTTTACATATCTGATCATCCTTGATACATCTGTTTCTTATCTTCTTCCTTGTTGTATTACATTCCATCAGATGCATTAGTTACAAATACGCAGATCATTCTAGATGGATAAAGGGTAACAAAAGGGTATTATCGTCTAATCGATAACTTAATAGCACCTCCACCCATTGACCTCCCCACATTCCACGATAGGATCTTTTAAGGAAAGATTACTCAAGACTGTCTTAGGAGCAAATAAGAATAAATGTCTTAAAAAGCATTAACACAGTGTTATATCTTTCACAATAAGGGACATAAATCCTCACAGAACACATACTGTGATCATTACCTAGTGGTGTCAGAAAATATTGTTAAAGAATACATAGGGAGGCATGATAGTGAACAGTTATTTTACAATTGAAGATTATGCTAGCTTTAGTGTACTAATAATCTTAATTTTAATAATGACAGGAGGCGAGTATTTTGCATTTAACTTCCATTACTATTCCATAGCAGCAAAGAACATAAAACAAAGAACCAACAAGAGATAAGCAGGGATTATAACATGCTCCTCCCACTGGGGTGCTTCCTCTCGATAGAGCGGCATAACAAGTCGCATAAATGCACAACCAAATATACAAAAGACAAAGAAACATCCAATAACATCCTATAGAATGAGGAATTTAACTGTAACTTCCATGCAAACAATGATAATCCTGAGGAGATGAAAAGGTCTTCGCAGGATAGTGTGAGAAGGTCTGGGAACCAGGGTTGACTCGGCCATAGGGGAGTCAATAGTAGCGTCTCCACCTCCTGTAGACAGATGTGGTGGAGTACTCTCGTCCTAATGTGTTTTATACCCCAACTCCTATAGAATGTAAGCTTGTTTAAGCAGGGTCCTCTTCAACCTATCGTTCCTGTAAGTTTTCTTGTAATTGTCCTATTTATAGTTAAATCCCCCCTCTCATAATATTGTAAAGCACTGTAATAATCATTGTGAATGGCGGAAAAGCATGTGTTCCTCTGGTCCGCCAGTTCTGTAGGAATGCATCCACTGCCAAGTTCTCCGGATCTGGTAACCAGCTGTAGAAGATCGGAAGATGCTCTGCTAGCAATGTTGTGTTGCATGAAAGGCAGTAATCAAAGATCTCCTTTGTGAGTTCCGCCAACATTTGGGAGCGCCTCCAAGATAGTTGATGTATCAAAATGCGGAGACATCGTCCATGCATAGAAGGATGCAGCAATTTGATCTCCCTTTCATTAGACTTCGAATGGCGAAAGCACCTTCCAACAACTCCAAGCTGTTGATGTGAAGAGCGAGCTCGTCCGTCGTCCACACTCCTGAGTGAGCTCGTCCATCGTCCACACTACTCCTGTGGATGTTTGTCCATTGGTGGCTTCCCAACCCCACTGGCTGGTGTCCGATTCCAGGACGAAATCTGGATGATTGCAGAAAATGGCTTGTTCATCCAAGCATGCATTCGAGCCCTTTCAAACTTCTTCCATCATTGGCACTGGTTAATCGTAGGGAGGATTTTGTCTAGGAAAGCGAACTTTCAAATGTTGCATGCCTCGATAGTGAAGTGGACCCGGGAATATTGCATGGATGGAAGAGGATAGTAGGCCTACTGTCCATGACAGGAGTCTGAGCAGAGTACAAGATTGTGAGTCAATGAAGAAACACAGGAACTGTGCGAATTGAGTGAGATTGACAATGAAGCACAGGGATTCTAACAGTTTTACTGTGTATTCCGTATGTGCCACCAGTTGGTGGTGGACCTGGCCGAAAAGCATTATGTCGTCCATGTAAATTATGCATCAAATGCCCTGTCCTCGTAGGTGTGCCATCACCGGTTTGAGGATCTTCGTGAAGCAAATGGGTGCTGAACTGAGTCAAGTAAATAGCCAAGGTTTTCCTTTCCATAGAAACCTCAGGAAGGGACGACAGTCGTGTTGCACCGGGACGGATAGCTAAGCATTCTTGAGATCAAGATGGGTAAACCAGTCGCCCTCTTGGAGGAGGTCCCTTAAGAGGTAAATACACTCCATCTTGAAGTGATGGTAAGTGACGTGTGCGTTTAGATCCCTCAGGATAACGACTGGTCAAAATTCTCCTGTCTTTTTCCGCACTAGGAACATATTGCTGACAAATTAAGGTTAGCCCCTTTTGTCTGTAAGTCTTCTAGTCCCTGGTCTATAAGCTGTGCGTCTGATGTTGACACGTACAGCGGGTGTGGATGGTGCACCTGAACCGAGCTCTCTGTGGTACCAGTGAACAGTCTGCAGGACCCAGGCATCGGAGGAAAGTTCTACCCAGTTTTTGAAAAAAAGAGAAAGGCTACATGCCGTAGGTGCCATGGTTAAGACAGAGGAGGAATGTTTATAGGAAGTTATCTTACCTGTCGTGAAGTCTGCACGTGCCCAGCCCCTGTAGGAACTCCTGGAATACTGGAAAGGCTGACGGGTGCACACTTCTTGGTAGAATCGTGGTGGTCTTGAATACCGGGGTCCTGATGGCCAGAAGTGGCTGGCGGCACGACCCCTTTGCCGACAGCCCTGCCAAAAAACCCTCTATGGGTACTGCCTCTGAACACCTTGCGCATCGATGTTTGCACCTTGTTGAGTGACGTAAACACGCTCACATGCTTTTTTAGCTCCTTTATGAGTGGTTCGACAAACAATTTGCCAATTGTCTGTGGGACAATGTGAGACACACACTACAACGTCTGCCTTGACGTTGGCAGGTGGGCTCATCCTCTCAAGGACATTGGAGGTAACTAAAAAACCTCCATTTGTTTAAAAATACATAGGGATTAAGGAGAGAGCGCAGTTAACTTGGTTTTCTTTGTTTTTTACATTAGCTCCATGACCATATGATGTCTTTTAATATGTTTGGATTATAACTGTATCCTCCCAGTGCATAGTGATTCACTACATATTGTTTGCACTAATACGCAAAAGAGTTAGACTAATACTAAAAGCATTTTGTATCACTATGAAGTGCAGAGTGTCCGAGCACTCTCACCAAATTTTAATTTCTGAGTGGCCTGCAGGGGCAATGATTTGTAAAAAATAAATAAAATGCTACTGCTATAAGATTAACTACCAGAACAGTCAAATCCACAGTATCAATTTTGTCCCTAAAGAACATTAGGGACAGTCTCCGCCAACACTAAAACAAAGCTCAGTTCATTAAATCCGTGAGCTGGTTTGTGTATAAGCTGCTGTCAATTTAAAGAGCAGTTCCAATCATCCTGCATTATGATTGGAACTGCTCTTTAGAGATACACTACCTATCTCATAATTCTGTGCAGGCCAATGAATTGAGCAGGACCCTCAACCCCTCTGTTCCTGTGTGTCCAACTTGTCTGGTTACAACTACATGTCTGTTCGTCCACCCATTGTAAAGTGCTGCGGAATTTGTTGGTGCTATATAAATAATAACATAATAATAATAATAATAATAATATTCTCTGCTTATCTCTGATTGGATTTTTGTTTTATGTTTTTTGCTGCTATTGTCAGGTCCCCTGCTTGCTCGCTAATTGCGGCAGCTCCCGTTGCCGTGGGTCCCGCCGGCCCTTATCCTGTCAGGCCCCCTGGCCAATTGCAGCTCACGGCGACTTCCCTTGCCGCGTGTTCCGCCGACATTCATCCTGTTAGGCCCCATACCCACTCGTCACTTGTGGCAGCTCCCGTTGCCGTGGGTCCCGCCGGCCCTTGTCCTGTCATGCCCCCTGGCCGCTCGCAGCTCATGGTGCCTTCCCTTGCCATGGGTCCCACTGGCCCTCGTCTCATCAGGCCCCTTACCCGCTTGCCGTCTGCATTCTTTCTGAAGTGCTTAAATATGTTTCCGAGTCAGCCACCTGACAAGGTGCAATGATGACGTCAGGGCTCAAACTGGAAGGGTCAAATACCTTCCCTGTGTTGTAATTAATTCTAAGGGGAAACTGTCTAATCAGAAATAGTCTAAGCATATTTAAACTTACCTCCTTCGTGCCTTGTATCCCTGTTGTGTTCTGCTGATAGCCCAATAGCGCGTTTACTCTGTCTGATCATTGGTTACCGAATTTTGTCTCTGTCTCTTGTTTACTCTGTCTTCTCTGATCCTTGACCTCGGCTTGTCCTATCGTTGAGCCCAATCTCTATACTCCTTGACTTTGGCTAGTACACTGACCTCTCTCCTTTGGCATAGCCGGACACTCTAAGGACAGGTATTGCAATTTCCTGTGATCTGTCCGTGTGTCCGGTTCCAGAACCGTGACCGCTATGGAGTAGTAATGGAAGTTAAATGCAAGTTAAATGCAAAATCTGAAGCCTCCAGTCACGTAGTAAAATTATTTGTTTTTCACATACAAATAGTTGTTTTAATGTAACAATTTTTTACATACTTCACTCCAAGAAAATAGCACGATTTTAAATGTCCACAAGGGAGTCAGTCTTATAATCTAATATAGTATAGTAAACATATTCAGATATATCCTGACATATGACATGACATTTCCCTTTATGTAGCCAATTATGAATTAAGATCTTGTAAAGCTTATAGGTCTCAATTTAATAAGCTTTACAAAGGATTTAACGTTATAACAGTTTCCAAGTGATTTAACTACATAAATCACCATTCAATTCTGTGGGAGGTTTTTATAGATAACTCATTTGGAAATTCATACTAAATCGAGGCCATCATGTCATATACAGGTCAATTAAAAACATCTATTTGTTTCAATGATCTGTTTCCTGAGCATTTATGGTGTTTTCTCAAATCTGCTGAAATGACAAAAAAAAAAAAAGCAAAAGCAGCTCACTGATTAGATCTAAAGATACTTACTGATGTTCCTCTTTTTTAATGAGTATTTAGGGAACAGCAAGATGGTATTTAACATTTCCTTCTTTTCAGAGATTATACCAAGTTGTAGGATTTCTGGTTCGAGTGTCACATGTTCAGAATATCCAGCATATGCTCACTGCACTAGTGACGAGTCTATTGTTTAAATATGGCTTGTGACCAGGTCGAGGTGGTCCACAGCTGCTTGTAATGTGAAATGTACTTTGTTATTTTTGATAGCAGAACATGACACTTATGCAATGGAGTTTAAGTTCATTGTTACAAGCATTTTTGACCAAGCTTTCCACTGTTTATGCCAGGTACTGCTGGTAACTGATCTCTTCTAAAAATATACATTGTTTATAAATACTAATCCATATCAACTGTCTATGTTTTCATTTAGAAATAAACCTCTCTGCCACAGCAAGGGGTTCCAACTGTCCATATGCAATCACTTATCATGTATGAACATTGAAGAACAAAAATAGCTCAAACCTCTTAATTCTTAAAATATTTCTTTGAGTCGTTTCCTAGCAATGACCTTAAAGAATAAAAATAAGAGGACCATTCACAAAAATTGGATTTTATACTTTAGTTTCTTGAAGTTTCTGGATTGCTGCTGATGACAAAAAAGGTTATCATTGAGATCCTCCAAGTGGAAAAACTCTCTAGTTCTCTGCAGATGAAAGTCCCAGGAGATTTCCAAGTCATCCAGGAGATTTCCAAGCCAGCCAGGAGATTTCCAAGTCAACCAGTAGATTTCCAAGCTAACCAGTGAAAAAAATACATACATTGACACTGGCTACAGTCTACTAGCTAGGCATTCAGCTTCATAACTGGATTTCATCCAAAGAAAGAAAATGTCTCAATCCATGTGAATAAGAAAACAATAATTTGCCTTTGTTTTGTTACATCCTAAAGCACAGATGGGTCAAGCAGGGAGAGGACTAGATCAAAATGATGACCCATTTCGTGCTTCACTAGCACTTCATCACTAGGCACCAACATAGTTGGCCGTACAACTAGTTATGAGACACCAGTACGAACCTTGATTAACATTTCACGTTGACATTATGAAGGTTGTAGGGATGCTATAAATTGGTATATATTTTATTAAATACTGGCTATTTGTCAGGGTACCTGCTGTTTCTACCTCTGTGGAGGTGAGAAACTTGGACGTTCTTCCTCGCAAAAGGGTTGAGTCACTCGTTCCTCGCGGTTCCCTCGGTCGTTTACACGCCGGCCGCGAGGGATCCACTTCCTTTTATGACGCGGTGTTCAGTAGCCGACGTCATGACGACAACCCAACCCGATCTGTCAATCAAGACCCAAGCACGAATGAGGATTCGTCGGGGGCGTGATTACCTGTTTAGAATCAGGGTATAAAAGAGGGCTTTCTACGGTTGTTCATTGCCCTGTCGTGGTTCTAGCTTGTCTAGTCACTCAGTGCTCTTGTATTCTGTTAGTTTCTTTGGTTTTGACCCGGCTTGTCTGTTCTACCTCGTTTACCTCTATTACCCTTTGACTCGGCTTGTCTCTCGTTTACCTGCTCTCTCGTTCCCTCGACCTCGGCTTGTCTTTAGACCATTCTTTTCTACTCTTACGTTAGTCCGGCCATTCTAAGGTCCGGTATACGTACCCTGTACCTGTTTGTACTCTGCGTGTTGGATCCCTGTCCTGATCCTGACATTACGACAGGGCCATGGATCCTGCAGGTACAAACACTCAGGTTGGTCCTTCCGATTCTAGATTTGATGCCATGGATCACAGAATGGACCAGATGGCTCTAGCGCTGCAAGCTTTATTATCTCGATCTAGTAATCCACCGGAGGAGATGCGAGCTACGTCCATCTCTCCTGTAAGTTCAGGTCTAGAAGTAGCCACTGTAGGTGCTTCTTCCCGTATTACACCTCCTGTACGTTATGGTGGTTCTCCGGAGAAGTGCCGTGGTTTCTTAAACCAAATTGGTATTCATTTTGAATTACAACCTCGCTCTTACCCTACAGATAGGGCAAAGGTTGGATTCATTATCACACTCCTCATTGATAAGGCTCTGAGATGGGCTAATCCTCTGTGGGAGAATGAGAATCCGTTAGTCTATAATTATAATGCCTTTGTCGCTGCTTTTAGAAGAACTTTTGACCCTCCAGGTAGAAAGGTCAATGCAGCTAGATTACTATTGCGCCTTAGACAAGATAACCAAACCCTTGTGGATTATGCACTAGAGTTCAGGTCTTTGGCGGCAGAAGTTAAGTGGAATGAACAGGCCTATATAGACGTATTTGTAAACGGATTATCTGATTTAATCCTAGACGAGGTGGCTACTAGAGAGCTCCCTGAAAATCTGGAGGATTTAATTTCCTTTATTTCTCGTATTGACGAACGTTTAAGAGAGAGACAGAACACTCGTGATAATATTCGTAGACCTTCCTTTAAATTAGTGCCTTTATTTCAAAGCCCTCAAACCACTATCCCAGTTTTTTCTGAACCTATGCAAATAGGCAATACTCGCCTCTCAGAAGAGGAGAGACAGTACAGAAGAAAGGAGGGACTGTGTATGTATTGTGGAGTAAGAGGGCACCTTCGCCTAAATTGTCCTAATCGTCCGGGAAACGCTCGCACCTAAGTTTCTCTAGAGGACAGGCCTTGGGTGTTTCTATTTTGTCCTCTATACACAATTATAAGGATCACAGGCTTCTACTACCGGTTTCTTTAGCATGGGAGAAGGGAGTAATAAAGACTATGGCATTGATAGACTCCGGAGCTGCTGAGAGCTTTATCGACCAAGTTTTTGTTTCGAAACACTCTATCCCATCTCAGCTAAGAGAAACTCCCTTGACTGTTGAGGCCATTGATGGTAGACCATTATCTGAACCTGTGATTTCTCATGAGACTATACCTGTTATTTTGACTGTTGGTATCTTACACGAGGAGGATATATCCCTTATGCTTATCTCTTCCCCTTCTTTTCCTATAGTTCTGGGGTATCCATGGTTAAAGAAACATAACCCTATTATTGATTGGGAGCTAGGGGAGATAACTTCATGGGGTCAGGGTTGCCAGGACAGGTGTTTACAAAAGGTCTCACCACTTTGTATAGGTAATACACCGGTTAACTCCACCCAGTCTACAGACTTACAAATACCGTCTCGATACATAGATTTAAAGGCAGTCTTTGACAAGAAGAATGCTGATACTTTACCTCCACACAGGCCCTTTGATTGCAAGATTAATCTCCTACCTGGTACTATGCCCCCGAGGGGCAATGTATATCCTTTATCCACTAAGGAGAACTTAGTCTTAGAGGAGTATATCCGTGAGAATCTAGACAAGGGATTCATTAGGAGATCATCCTCGCCTGCCGGGGCCGGTTTTTTTTTTGTGAATAAAAAGGATGGCACGTTAAGGCCTTGCATTGATTACCGAGGTTTGAATAAAATAACTATTAGAAATGCATACCCAATTCCCTTGATTACTGAGCTCTTTGATCGTTTAAAGGGTTCCAAGATTTTCACCAAGTTAGATCTCAGAGGGGCGTATAACTTGGTGAGAATTCAGCAGGGAGACGAGTGGAAAACAGCGTTCAATACTCGATAATGGGCACTATGAGTACACGGTAATGCCTTTTGGGCTCTGTAATGCACCGGCAGTATTTCAGGATCTGATCAATGAAGTTCTTAGGGAGTTTCAACAAGATTGTGTTATTGTATATTTAGATGATATACTAATACACTCTAGAGAAATTGAGACCCACCACAGACAAGTCAGAAAGGTATTGCGCAAACTCCTACAACATGGGTTGTACTGCAAATTGGAGAAATGTAGTTTTGATCAATCTCAGATAAACTTTCTTGGTTACGTGATTTCTGGGGAAGGCTTTAAGATGGATCCGGATAAACTCCAGTCTATTTTAGATTGGCCATTACCTAGGGGTCTCAAGGCCATTCAGAGGTTTATTGGATTCTCCAATTATTATAGGCGCTTCATTAAAGGATACTCTTCCATTATTGCTCCTATTACCAATATGACCAGACAGGGGGCTGACACTAAGACTTGGTCTACTGAAGCTCTCGTTGCCTTCAAGACACTTAAGGAACTTTTTGCTTCTGCACCAATTTTAGTTCACCCCGATACAACTTTACCTTTCCTACTCGAGGTAGACGCCACAGAGACAGGTATAGGTGCCATCTTGTCTCAAAGGTTAGGCGTGGATAAGCCATTACATCCATGTGGTTTTTTTTCCAAGAAACTATCTGGGACTGAAAGCAGATATGATATTGGTGACAGGGAACTACTAGCTGTTATCATGGCCTTAAAGGAGTGGAGACATTTATTGGAGGGGACCTTGCATCCTGTTACTATTCTGACGGATCACAAGAACTTGTCTTATATTGGGGAGGCCAAGCGCTTATCCGCCAGACAAGCTCGTTGGTCCTTGTTCCTCACCCATTTCAATTACGTGCTCACTTATAGACCTGGTTCTAAGAACTCTAAGGCCGATGCTTTGTCTCGCCAACATGAACCTTCTACTATATCTGAGACGGTTTTCTCTTCTATAGTTCCCAAGTGCAATATTATCGCCAACACTAGCCTCAGGATTCATTCTCCGTTGCTTGCCGAGATTATGAAGCTACAACATCTGGCTCCTAGACAGAGTCCTGAGTCACGGCATTTTGTTCCTGCTGAACTCCAACTGGAACTGCTACAATGCTTTCACAATAGTAAGGTGGCTGGGCATCCTGGCATTCGTAAGACATGTTCCTTAATAGCCAAAGATTTCTGGTGGCCCACCTTACGTAAAGATATTAGGGATTTCGTCGAAGCATGTGAGGTCTGTATGAAGACTAAACGGCCTCAGACGCTTCCATGTGGGCTTTTGCATCCCTTGGAAATTCCCGAGAAACCATGGACCTGTTTGGCTATGGACTTCATTGTCGATTTACCTGTTTCTAAAAAACAGACTGTGATTCTCACGGTGGTTGACAGGTTTACTAAGATGGCTCATTTCGTGCCCTTACCTAAACTTCCATCTT
Organism: Pelobates fuscus; assembly: GCF_036172605.1. Taxonomy (NCBI): domain Eukaryota; kingdom Metazoa; phylum Chordata; class Amphibia; order Anura; family Pelobatidae; genus Pelobates; species Pelobates fuscus. The sequence goes on from NC_086320.1 coordinate 377,733,689, forward strand.
CCCCTGAATTGGCTGAGATATTCGCTAAAGAGATATTTCGTTTACATGTGATACCTTCCGAAATTGTTTCTGATAGAGGTTCCCAATTTGTTTCCCGTTTTTGGAAGTCATTCTGCTCTCAAATGGGTATCAAATTGAATTTCTCTTCTGCCTATCATCCCCAGTCTAACGGAGCTGCTGAACGCACGAATCAAAAGATCGAACAATATTTGCGTTGTTTCGTTTCCGAACACCAAGACGATTGGGTTGGTCTGATTCCTTGGGCAGAGTTTGCACACAACAATCTCGTTTGTGATTCTACTCGTTCTAGCCCCTTTTTCATGAATTATGGCTTTCATCCCTCCATTCTTCCCTCGGTTTCTCCTTCCCAAGGAGTACCGTCGGTTGATGTTCATGTTGCCAATCTGAGGAAGTTGTGGGATCAGACTCGACAAATTCTTCTGCATAATTCCATGTTGTTCAAGAAACACGCTGATAAACATAGAAGGGTGGCTCCAGTCTTTGCTCCAGGGGACAGGGTATGGTTGAGTACCAAAAACATTCGCTTGAAGGTTCCGTCTATGAAATTCGCTCCTCGTTACATTGGACCTTACAGGGTTCTGACTCGAATTAACCCAGTTGCGTATCGTCTGGCTCTTCCATCTGCCTTACGCATTCCTAACTCCTTTCATGTTTCCTTGTTGAAACCCCTAATATGTAACAAGTTTTCCTCCACGGCATCCTCTCCTCGCCCTGTTCAGGTTGAGGGACAAGAGGAGTATGAAATCAATTCCATCATCGATTCTCGTATCTCCCGGGGGAGGTTACAATATTTGGTTGATTGGAAGGGATATGGTCCTGAGGAGAGGTCTTGGATACCTCAGGAGGATGTGCATGCGCCTCGCCTCCGCAGGGCTTTTCACTCCCGTTTTCCATCTCGTCCCGGTTCCTTCCACCCGGTGGGCGTTTCTGGGGGGGGGGGGGGTACTGTCAGGGTACCTGCTGTTTCTACCTCTGTGGAGGTGAGAAACTTGGACGTTCTTCCTCGCAAAAGGGTTGAGTCACTCGTTCCTCGCGGTTCCCTCGGTCATTTACACGCCGGACGCGAGGGATCCACTTCCTTTTATGACGCGGCGTTCAGTAGCCGACGTCATGACGACAACCCAACCCGATCTGTCAATCAAGACCCAAGCACGAATGAGGATTCGTCGGGGGCGTGATTACCTGTTTAGAATCAGGGTATAAAAGAGGGCTTTCTACGGTTGTTCATTGCCCTGTCGTGGTTCTAGCTTGTCTAGTCACTCAGTGCTCTTGTATTCTGTTAGTTTCTTTGGTTTTGACCCGGCTTGTCTGTTCTACCTCGTTTACCTCTATTACCCTTTGACTCGGCTTGTCTCTCGTTTACCTGCTCTCTCGTTCCCTCGACCTCGGCTTGTCTTTAGACCATTCTTTTCTACTCTTACGTTAGTCCGGCCATTCTAAGGTCCGGTATACGTACCCTGTACCTGTTTGTACTCTGTGTGTTGGATCCCTGTCCTGATCCTGACACTATTAGTTTATACAGTAAGTTATAGAAAGAGTTTATAGTATCCTGAAATGACTCTTTTCAACACATTTTCTCTGAAAATAGTTGAACAGTTGGACCTATGTTGATATTAATTATGAATTAATTGTTTAATCAATAGATAAATTCTGCATTTGGGTCAGATGTATTAGAGCTGGAAACTCTAGTGTTTGTCACTGGTTTCCTTGCACTATTAGTTTGACGATAATTAAGAGCTGATATACGAAAAATAGACCCCAGCATAGATCCAAAGTGAGTATATCAAACCATCTAGCAAGCTGCAGATACTATATGGGGTAAAACATGTTGGATGATCACTGTAGGCTTGTTAGCTGATTTGACATATTCAACTTTCATGCGCTTGAGTTTCTTTTTCTTATATTGGATTGCTTTGAATGGTCAGGTTGGAGGCCATTCTACATAGCTCTGGTGCTTACATGTGGTGTATTTGTGCTGCCTAGTTATAAATTATGGGAACTAGAGTCCCATCATTCTGAGTTTAATAATTATTATATTATTAAAGGGCAATTGTCATCACATTTTAATTTTTTTTTTTATTTATACGTTTATTGTAATTAATTAAACTTAATTATATTTTTGCTAGATGATGTATATTGATTTTATTTTTTTAGAAAATATAACTTTTTTTTCTGGCTGAGCAGCCACTTTGGGTCAGACTCTACTGTTATCTGACCAATACCATTCGACCTAACTTATCTGCTTCTGTGATTGCTCTGTGTGTTCTATGTGAGACTGTAGCAGCAGGTAAGTTAGGTAGAGCAGCAGTTGACCAGTTGGTCAGATAACAGTAGAGTTTGATCCAATATGTCTGCTCAGCCAGATAAAAAATGAAATAAAAAGTCAATACACATCATTTAAATTAGCAGTTTTGTAAGTAAATGAGGTTGCAGAACCTTGTAGATAGTCTCAAATCCAGGAGATGTTCAGTGGATATGTGGAGAGTAAAGAACCAAGAGAAACCAATATAGTGTAGAATCTTCTGACGGTTCATAAAAGGAGTAGAAAAACACATTTACATTTCTCAGGAACTATAGACTAGCCCCAGATGGTAGCGCCTGGGCTGTACAATCCCCGCCTATGGATGTGGTGTGTTTTTATACTCCTTTCACCAACTGTCAGAAGATACTACACTATATTGGTTTCTCTTGTTTCTTTTTTCTCCACATATCCACTGACTATCTCCAGGATTCCTCATTTCTGTAACGAACTGTACTTTTTACCAGAAGGAAGAGACTGATCTGAAAAATCTGAAAACGTATAAGGTAATCCTATTTTTTTATATAGCGTGAACCGGTCTGACCTGGTCCTATCTAAACACTTGGAGCAATATAATAAAGACAAAGAATTGCAGGCATATCAAGGTGGCCTAGTAGTTCCTTTACTATTTAAAACCCTTACAAGTTAAGAGGCTGGAATCAACCCAAAGCGAAAAGAAAAGTTACAAACTATTTAAAAGAAAAAAGAAAAATTCTGTTGACTGAACTTTGTTCGGTCTCTCTTGGGTTTAGGTGTCTAAATGGTAATAATACATTTAAAAAATCAAAACACCATTTGCAGGGCTGGACATGATAAAAGGTTATATATTTCTTGTTATAGTCAGAGCATTCCAAGCTAGTTACTGGCAAGGCTTAGTAAACACAATAAAACGAAAACATTTTAAAATGGACTTCATATATCACTATTATTGATAGACTGTTACCTATCCAAATATAATTTACAATATTCCACAAGCTATATATTATATCACCCCCTAGCGTAATGTATTATAAACAAGCATAATGCGTATCAATCAACAGAGCGGTTAAGTCATAAGACATATGTGCTTTACATAGGGTGGTATGCTGCTCTATACTATAATTTATGAAGAGCTAATTGGATTGGAAAAAAATGCATTATAAGGAATCTCCCATCAAAAATAATCACATAGTTTATTTTGTTTAAAGGGAAACTTTATTGTAATCAATAACATTCTTTTTTTATTATTATTTAAATACATTAATGGCATGTTTGTTACCCCTGCACCTCCCGCCTTATATTTTAAGCTATATTAACCAAGATTTACTTTACAAGATACAGTCTGGGCAGCTGTGTTTTCTCCTCTTCGATGTCTCATTTATTCCAATGCTTCTCAAAGAAGCACATGCCTGCCAAGCACAAGACTCCTCCAATCAAATGCTTCTCATGTAGAAGCATTAGAAGGCATTCATCGTCTTAATTCAATGCGTGAGGATGTTGAACGTCACGGAAACGAGTCAGTGACAGCCTCTAGAGGTGTGCCTAACCCTGCATCTAAACATTGTCATATCTCCAAAATGGCAATATTATACATTACAGGATGACAATATCAGATCCACTGCATTCAAGACACTTCATTGAGATGAAGCAGTCTGTGTGAGTATAGAGGCCTGTAAAGCTCTCTTTCATTAATCACAAACAATAAAACAATTGGTAACAGAGAAGAAAACTACTTTGTTTTTAGTATTTTTTTCCTCTCAGGAGTCTTAAAGGTGCTCAGATATTGTTAGAATCCAAGTAATTCTTGTTGGGAGCTTGAACTCCATCTAGCCCTGGCTCTCTACTTATAAAGGTTGAAGGTCACAGGACATATCTTTGTGTGGAAGAACCCACCAACACAGCTAACTATACATGGTATAATGCAACAAAGAGTATATTCAGAGTGTATTCACATGTTGTCCAATCGAATATACTTCCCTAATTAAAAATAAGAAAGCAAATGGCAAAATGCTGAGGTTTTCATTTCCGTCATCAACATGGGACTTTCCTGCTATAATGCCTTGCCCATTTTATTCCATGCTCCATTATGGTAGCAATCAATGCATAAAAGTATGAAGCAGTTTTGGCACAAGAGGTTCACATTGACTTTGACCATGGAATGGGTGCTAGTGGTAAATGTGGTGGTTTTAATATCTCTAAAATTGGGATATTTAATGCACAACAGTATCCACGGCTTACAGAGAATGGAACAAAAACAACCAGTAAGTGAAAGAGAATATATTTATTTGGACATTTTCTGAAGCACACTTTAGGAGGAGACGAAGCAGCTTTGAAAGACCATGGTTCCATAATTCTCCAAGAAAAACTTGCTAAACTTGCAATCTGACAGCTGTCTCTTTATTTCCAAGATGCATTTCTTTTGGAATCGAAATGTTGCTATAAAATGAAGCTATGTATGCTAGTGCATGAGTTAATCATAATCTGAATAGAACAAGGACCAACCTACATCTGAAAATTCTTTAACTATTCACCAGAATAATTCTGCTTTGGTCTAATAGCCAAGTCAGATCAAAATGTTATTAAAACGTCACCTTTTCAAAAACTGCACCTGACTTTATAAAGCTCTCTCAATGATTTAAGGAAATTCTGAAGGGAATTATGAGCAAACTCTGGTTAAAGTGAACCACCTGTCACGACATATACAAGTTAAATGTTTTCTAATTATCTGGCTTGATTAATGGTAAACAATTAAGTCATAGGCGTGCGCACGGGGTGTGCCGGGTGTGCCTGGGCACACCCTAATCCCCGTGGCACGCCTATGTATTGAGTCCTGCAGGAACAGCGTTCCTGCACTTTTATTTGAGCAGGAACGCTGTTCCTGCAGGCACTCAGCTCCCCCTTCCTCACCCTACGTTCCCCCTGTCATTGGGGTCGGTCAAGCGCCGGTCTCCACTCAGCCGCGGCGAGGGAGCTGTGTGCTCTCTGCTTCCTCTCGCCGCGCGCTGTTTGCTGATGCTGGGAGCCGGAATATGACATCATATTCCGGCTCCCAGCTACAGCAGACAGCCCGCGCGGCGAGAGGGAGCAGAGAGCACACAGCTCCCTCGCCACGGCTGAGTGGAGACCGGCGCTTGACCGACCCACTGGACCCCAGGGACAAGTCCACGCCAGCACTCCAGGTAGGGAGGCTGGGTGGACTTTTTTAATTAAAAAATAATAATTTGTATGTATGTGTCTGTGAGTGATTGTGTCTGTGAATGTATGTATGTGTGTGTGTGTGTGTGTCTGTGAGTGAGTGTGTCTGTGAATGTATGTGTGTGTCTGTGTCTGTGAGTGATTGTGTCTGTGAATGTATGTATGTGTGTGTGTGTCTGTGTGTATGTGTCTGTGAATGTATGTATGTGTGTGTGTGTCTGTGTGTATGTTTCTGTGAGTGATTGTGTCTGTGAATGTATGTATGTGTGTGTGTCTGTGTGTATATGTCTGTGAGTGAGTGTGTCTGTGAATGTGTGTGTGTCTGTGTGTCTGTGTGTATGTGTCTGTGAGTGAATGTGTCTGTGTGTCTGTGAGTGAGTGTGTCTTTGAATGTATGTATGTGTGTGTGTCTGTGTGAGTGTGTCTGTGAATGTATGTATGTGTGTCTGTAAGTGTGTCTGTGAATGTAGGTGTGTGTCTGAGAGTGTGTGTGTCTGAATGTGTGTGTGTGTCTGTGAGTGTGTGTGTGTATGGGTGTGTGTCTGTAGGTGTGTGGGTGTCTGTGAATGTGTGTGTGTGCACGCGTATATATGTGTGTCTGTGTATGTGTCAGTCTGTGTGTGCACGCATATATATATATATATATATATATATATATATATATATATATATATATATATATATATACACACACACGTGTATATTATTTTTTTGGGGAGGTGGGAAAAGAGTTCCCACACTTTATTCCCCAGGACTTCACCGGAGATCTCCGGATCTCCCCTGTCGGCTCACTCAGAGTCGGCGCTATCTGAGTGCCGGCTCTGCTCTAAGCCTCCATGGGCTGGCGGGGAGATCAAAGATCTACCTCACCAGCCCACAGCAACATGGAGGGAGGCAGTAGAGGACCCGGGGAGCTCTAGACAGCAGCTCCGCCAGGTTCCTTTCACGAGATCTGAGCATTGCCACGGCAACACTCAGATCTCGTGAGAGTTAACTCTAGCCCCGCAGGCTAGAGTTCACTCTCCACTGGACCACCAGGGATGGCACATGGCAGCAAGGATCCCCCCTCCCTATATAAGGTAGGGAGGGGGGATATTTACTAATCTGCCCCCACCTCCACAATCCCTCCAAACATACAGCCTGCATGCTCACACACACAGTACACTAACCGCACCCTCACAAACACACAACACCCTCACACACAGCACCCTCACAAACACACACAAACAGCACCCTCACAAATACACGACACCCACACACATCACACAAACGGCACCATCACACGCACACATCACACAAACAGCACCCTCACACACACAGCACCCTCACACAGCACAGTAACAGGACCCTAACAAACACACACACAAACACCCTCACCCACATAGCACACTACCAGCACCCTCACACCACCCTCACACAGCACACGAGCAGCACACACATACACAGCAGTGTATGTGTGTGTGTGTATATGTGTGTATGTATGTATGTATATATATATATATATATATATATATATATAAATATATATTACATATATATACATGCGCCGTGTGTTTGTGCTTTAGGGTGCACACCCTAATGCAATAGGCTGCGCACGCCTATGAATTAAGTGCTTCTACCCTTAATATAATAAAGGTCCATATTTTGATTTATTTCCATTACCCCTGTCTCCTGCTGAGTCCCTCAGTCACGTTTGAGTGCATGGTACACTTGCTGTAATTAGTGTAGGATCCACCGATATTGCCGTACTGTGACGTAGAAGGTAGTTTCAGATGATATGACCATATGGTGGAATTAAATTCCCATATTTGTTTGCTAAGATAGGTGATGTTTAAGTAGACTTGTAAAATGGAAACTGTATTTTTTTTTTGTGTGTGTGCCATTCCTTAATCTAATACTTGCTGTAAGACACACTTCTCCTGCATACCTCTTTTTGAGAAGCACATACTTGCTTCCCACAACAGGTTAAAAGTCCCCACTTTATCCTGACTTTGTGTAAAAAAAAAAGTATCTGTTCTTTTTCTTCATTCTCAGATTTCCTGTCCAAAGCTGCTGCAATAAATAATACTAGGTGTTTCTTTCCTCTCTCCTTGCTGCTGCTGGTGCTCTCACACATAAATTGTTCCTCCCTATTTCCTCTTGCAGGTATTGCTTTTTGTTAGTTGCAGTTGCCCCACGAACATTCAGATACCGGGTCCCAGTGGAACGCAGGTCGGGGAAACTAAGTGGAATGCACGTGAAGGAGATTTCATCGCTTCCACTACATCGCGATCTCCCAGCCAGCCGGAGGGAGTCTTACCACTATACCACCAGCTACCAACTGATCCTGTGGATTCCTAAGGACCGTACATTTGTTTTACTTTACTTCACCCTTGTGAGTGTATTTGACCTCTTTTTCATAATAAATTGTTTAGTTTTTAATTGAGAGCACGATGGCTTTGTATTCTGTATTACAGATCACAGAGAAGATCTTACCACTCTAGATCTGTATCTGTGATCTCTGAGTGTTTTTTTCTTGGTGGCAACACACTTCGGGAAACCAGTCATTCCAGTAACTCATAACTACATACCAATTTTGGTATATTATAACAGCTTTAGATACACTCATACTTCTGTTACTTTCCAATTAACAGTAGTGTATCTTGATAGCTGTCACACAACAGATAATAGACTTTTGTTGAACTATATCCCACAAACCTTTTATTTACAGACTTTAACTGGACATTATTTAACTGGACATTATTTATCAGAAGCCTCTGTTTTAATACCACTAGATTCCAACTTTTAATGGGTGAATATTTTGTAGTTAAAGTTCACTGTATATTATTTCATCGATTCACCGCTTAGTCATCAGGTCCCTAAAAGATTTTTTTCTGATTTATTTTACCTGCTGCATTTTGTCTCTCTTTATGAGTGTTCACCTATAGGGGGAGTACCTCTCTAGGACGTTACAAGCATAGTCCAAGGTACTTTTATCATATATATATATATATATATATATATGTTCTTGGTATTTTTTGTACGTTTAAGTTGTGTGTTCACTAATATATGGGATTTTTCATTATCAACAAAGCGATATACTACAACATTTTAAAGCAATCCCACAGGCGATCTCCTAGTGCGTGTAGGACTTTGCATTCCGATTTTTATACCTTGTTTTTTGTTAGGCTGAATTTAAACAGGGGATACATCCAGAGGACGATTTCCTTGATACCAGACATGCAAAGCATAGTCTTCTTTTCTCTGTGCTGTGACAGGTTTGGCACAGACCAAACTTTCTGAGAGGAGGGAGACATGGCAGTTTTGGAGAATTCTAGACATGTGTTAGCGATTCTGGCAGTGCAAATGTGTAGATGAATTTTGATTCTCTATCATTTAAAGCGGCACTGTCATGCTGAACTTACCTTTCTTCTATTGTTTGCTCTTTTCTTCCTCTCTCAGAATCTGTTCTTATTTTCTTTTCTTGAAAACAAAAGACAATGTAGGGACTACTTTATTTTTGTTACGCTGGACTTTCTTTGACCAATGGAGCTCCATTTCCTGTGTCAAAGAAATTACTCGCCCTTCTCCTTGACACAGGATATGGAGCTCCTTTGTCAAAGAAAGTCCAGCGTAACAAAAATACATAAGACAAAGTGGTCCCTACTTTGCCTTATGTTTTAAAGAAAACTAGATCAGAAATAACGAAAGCAAGAACAGATTCGGAAAGAGGAAGATAAGAGGAAACAATAGGAAAAAGGTAAGTTTGACATGACCGTGCCGCTTTAAGATTATCAGGGTTACTCAATTAATGAGAATTCAAAGTAAAGGCCATAATAGTTTTACTAAAATTCTCTAATTCAGTTATGCTTCCAAATCAGTTACTTAGGCCTTAAATGTGAAATTGACTTTGAATTCCCTTCGAATGCTCACTTTAGAGAATAACCTGCTGAACTTGTCATGGCAGGTACCCTTTAAAGGGCCACATTTGGTAAAGCAGTTTGGATAGGTCATGTTTCACAAATCTCCCAGAAGCCTGTGCTGAACATGCAAATAATATCGGACAGCTGTCATTCATGCATGTCCGATGTTCTACCGCAGCCCGGGCATCTTACACGCCACAACAAGAAGGGGAACATGTGAAATAAAGTCCTGTGTGTTCGATGTTGCATGTATGAAAATCCGCTGCTTGCGTATATTTTTGTATGTATGTATGAAAGTATTAATTCTAAGCACGTATACATTCACCACAACGTGTAATAATATATAATCTACATTTGGAAAGTAATTATAAAAACAAACTGAAGAGAAAGTGAATAGAAAAAATATAAGAGAACGCCTGGAAAACAAACTGCATGTTTGTGTGTTTAGTCTCAGTGTCACTCTTAATCAATGCAGTTGCTTTAAAGGGAATTGTTCGGTGCTGGGAAATGCCTGCTGCCTTTATTGAGGATTCCAGCTGTTTGTGTGTTTCTGTTTTCAGAATTTGTTTGTTTTTGGCTGTCAGACATTGCTCTGTTTATTTCTGTCCTGGATTGTGTTTGCCCCAACTTGTCAGATTTGTGTTTTTTTGCTGTTTCTGCTTAGATCTATGTTATTGCAGTTTTCTGTTATCTCTTTCATCAGACAAGTTGTTTCTAAAGGTTCTTTTGTCTCTCGAGAATGGTTTGTGCTCCTGTCCTATCTGATGTTTTCATATTATGATATTCTTGTGTTTGGGAGACTAAAAATAAATACTATTGTTGTTTTAAGGAGATGTAAATGTTTAATATTTGTGAATTGGACTTGTAGGCATGTCTGTAGGCATGGAATTCTAAGAAGCAATCCGCTCCCTTCCCACCAAAAGGTAAAAAGAAAAGTCAGATAAAGTTGGTTTAGCAACCTTATTAGATGGACATTGCAAACATAAAACTGTCTAAAAATCATGTATTTAAATTTAGCAACTCTATATGTATATGTTAGTATATTTTTGCTTGCAATGTGTTGTGTTTCTGTGAGTATAGTGAATGTATGCAGGGTTAAATAGCGGGCTTGAGTCCTGCAGGAACACGTGGAAGGACTAGGGCTATCTGTACTGTAATGGGCCTGTGAGGAGATCAAACATGTCCCTCATCAGTCAAAAACACGCTAATGTCGGGCTTCCTGGTTACATAAAAGTATCTCAATTCTACTGTGATGTCTCTTGTTGCTTTGTAATGTTAGATTTTTTTTTTATTCTGTATTCCACATCTTGCTTTCCTCTACAGAAGTTTAAAATTGGTCTGATGGCATTTTTTCGTTTATCATTTCAGTAAGTGACGGGATTGATGTTGATGTCCATTGCCTGGACACCGATGTCCATTTTAGTTTCTATGTGGATTGTTCGCATGCCCAAATCCTGGATGACTTTTCTGATATCATTCATGGATTTTGCAGTTTGTACAATAATGTGTCAGATAGGTTGTCTAGCATATTTTGAAGTAGAAATTGTGTAATAGGTAGGTTTGCCGGTAAAAGGGTTTTATGTGCAGCATCTTCCTTTCCTTGTCACCGGCCGCCATGTTGGACCATGTCTACCGTGGCAGTTTGCTTCAATCAAGGTATGTTCAACTGCATCTTTGTGTATAGCAGTGAGAGAGGAAAACATTTCCATAGTACACTTTCTGCTTATTAAAAACAACCATTGGTAGACAAATTTTACATTTGGTTTAGCAGACAATGTTTTAGTAAAATTAAAATACAAGCAGGGCTGGGTTTCCCATTAGACACAGTAGGCACCTACCTACAGGCACATTTACTGTATGGGGCAACTATTTTTAGCACTTACAATGCACCTTTTTGAGCTCAAGTGTGCTGGTGGGGACAGATAAGTACCAGGACCTTGACCAATGTCCCCTGTAGTCTAGTCAGTCTCAGATGCCAGGAAGCAGAACTGCAGGAACAGTTGTAGGGTCTGTGTATGGGGTTGGACAGGAAGTGGAATATATAAATTCCCATCTGCTACTAACAGCCTCTAACACAGGAAATGCTTTGCAGTTAGAACAGGGACAACATTGAGTGATGCACACTGCATAAGAGTGCCTGCCGCCTTGCTATCAATCATTGCAGGTTGAATACTTGCAAATGACCCTTCAAACTCAACAGGTCTCTACCCTAAACATATTTACTAATTGCACATTTTACTTTTCTAAGTTACCCACACTTATGTTTGCATTATGTTTGTATATGAAGTGTCTCAGACAACTATCGAACAATGATGACGAAGTGTTCAATATAATGTTTCATGAGAGTTAACTTATCATTATACAGCACTGTATTGCACTGTATTGCATGTGTTGTCTGTGATATATGTGACTTGTGTAAAACTTCAATATAGTTTCAAATTATAAAAAAGGTAATTGTATTGAAAACCAATCAGATATGTATGTGGATATGTACGCAAGTATTTAGAAAGATTAGTAATGGATATATAATAAACACATGTTATTTATACTTCATAGGTGGTAAAATGACACCATGAAAAATGTTCTGACACACTTTGCTAACATCCTTCAGAAACTTTTGCTGGTCAAACTTTATGGCAGCATTTTAACAGCATTCTAAAAGCCTTCAAAAGGGTAAAAAGGATGGATAGATCTGTCTGAAAAAGAGCAAGGCAAGGAATATTGTTAATTTTTTTTTTATCCTACCTATTTTGGTTATTCCTGAAAAGCATTTTGAACACAAAATTGCAGTTTTAAATTGAATAAATGTGCTAACTATGCAAATACTTAAAAAGAAGTGCCATGTGTTTTACTTCAGTAAATAAGGGGTTAGAATGGAGAACTAACATGATAGCATATCATGGATTGTTTAGCCATAAGCCACAATTTCCTTGGGCTTGCAGAGGATAATGGAACTTGTAGTGAATCAGCAACCAGAGATCCAAGATATATAAAAGTGAGACATCCTTTATTTTTAGTGAAAAGTGGAAACAGACTCAGTAGACACAGTGGGATATACACTATAATTTCTTTCTTTGACCCATGTTCACGTTCTAAAGTCTCTGAGCATCTCTCAAAATGAACAAATCACAGTTGTCCTAATGTGTACATTCTCTCCCTGGAACATCTGGAACTGAATAGGATTAATCTTTCCACTTGAAGACGTTTTATAATTCTCTTATGTAGCACTTGTAAATTGGTGATGAATTCTATTCTGGTACTTAAAATGAGTTTTGTACTATGAAATAGCTGTAGTTCATTAAAGAACAAATAAAAAAAACACATAAGAATTCTTTATCAGGGAAACATTTTTTACAAGCCACAGACCTGTTGAAAATTAAGTTATAAATTAACTCTAAAATTACAGTTTTTCCACTTAAATTTACTATATACTTTATTGGTACTTTGGTTCTCCAAAAACAGTCTTTATAATAAAACATAGATTTAATTTTCTATATGTGTGTCTAGTGATAAAAATGATACAAAATGAGAAAGCAATAAGTCTATGTCCAACTTTAACGTCTAAAGGCAATTTTGAGGAGTTTAATGGAGTTTAATTATAGTGGTATAGTGCCTTGTCCATTCAGTTAGATGGGGTTATAGAGTTGAGTGTAGCTAATGGTGTAGCTTGGGTAGGGATGTTTGCAAGAGTTGGCGCAAAGTCAGCATTAGTAAAACAATTGTAGAAAAGGCTTTAATCTGTTCAATCAAAGAACATTTCCATATGAACTGCTACACTCATGTACTAACATCATAATCTGCAGCAAGTCACACCAATTTAAGGCACTCCAGTTGTGTAAATCTTACCAGTATTAAGTGCCTAATTCTGGATTGTTTATTGTGCCTTCAAGACTGGTTTGGGAACCATTGGACTCGTAGTCCATAAGCCTACCATGAATTGCAACATAACCTGGGTGACTGGAATTTCCAAGGAAATGTGTGATTTACCTCAATATTTGGCATTTGTAGCTTTTAAACCCATTAGATAATATAAGTTCTGTAGATAAACCTTAAACCTTACTTATTTATACGGCTTGGTTCCCTGTGTGTCTATTTTGTCTCCATGGTGATATTATAGTTACACACGTCGCCATAGAGATGATCTATACGTCATCACATAGTGATGTCACCAAGGGGGCGGAGCTTGCTCGCACTTGCGCACTGGGAACGGCAGAACGCCGGTCAGAGATTTTTTTTACCTGGGGGTAAGTCAATTTAGCTAGTATTGTTGTGTATATATGTAATGAAAGTGTCTGTTATCTTTGTGTTTGATCCTGATGAAAGTCCTCTATGCAGGACTGAAACGTTGATCGTCTTTTACATTTTGTATTAATACATTTTGGACTTTTAATCAGTGAGTGCTGCTGTATACTTTGGACAAATGGATAATACTAGCCATGCATGCTAGCACCCGACTTCTAAAGGGACTTTTAAGCGTGAGTGCAGGAGGATTCTGTGTTTATATATATACATATATATATATATATATATATATATATATATATACAGTTGCAAGTATGTGAACCCTTTGGAATGATATTGATTTCTGCACAAATTGGTCATAAAATGTGATCTGATCATCATCTAAGTCCCAACAATAGACAATCACAGTCTGCTTAAACTAATAACACACAAAGAATGAAATGTTGCCATGTTTTTATTGAACACACCATGTAAACATTCACAGTGCAGGTGGAAAAAGTATGTGAACCCCTAGACTAATGACATCTCCAAGAGCTAATTGCAGCGAGATGTCAGCCAACTGGAGTCCAATCAATGAGATGAGATTGGAGGTGTTGGTTACAGATGCCCTGCCCTATAAAAATCACACACCAGTTCTGGGTTTGCTTTTCACAAGAAGCATTGCCTGATGTGAATGATGCCTCGCACAAAAGAGCTCTCAGAAGACCTACTATTAAGAATTGTTGACTTGCATAAAGCTGGAAAGGGTTATAAAAGTATCTCCAAAAGCCTTGCTGTTCATCAGTCCACGGTAAGACAAATTGTCTATACATGGAGAAAGTTCAGCACTGCTGCTACTCTCCCTAGGAGTGGCCGTCCTATAAAGATGACTGCAAGAGCAAAGCACAGACTGCTCAATGAGGTGAAGAAGAATCCTAGAGTGCCAGCTAAAGACTTACAAAAGTCACTGGCAAATGCTAACATCCCTGTTAGTGAATCTACAATACGTAAATCACTAAACAAGAATGGATTTCATGGGAGGATACCACAGAGGAAGCCACTGCTGTCCAAACAAAACATTGCTGCATGTTTACAGTTTGCAAAAGAGCACCTGGATGTTCCACAGCAGTACTGGCAAAATATTCTGTGGACAGATGACACCAAAGTTGAGTTGTTCGGAAGAAACACACAACACTATGTGTGGTGAAAAAGAGGCACAGCACACCAACATCCAAACCTCATCCCAACTGTGAAGTATGGTGGTGGGGGCATCATGGTTTGGGGCTGCTTTGCTGCATCAGGGCCTGAACGGATTGCTATAATCAAAGGAAAAATGAATTCCCAAGTTTATCAAGACATTTTGCAGAAGAACGTAAGGCCATCTGTCTACCAGCTGAAGCTCAACAGAAGATGGGTGTTGCAACAGGACAATGACCCAAAACATAGAAGTAAATCAACAACAGAATGGCTTAAACAGAAGAAAATACGCCTTCTGAAGTGGCCCAGTCAGAGTCCTGACCTCAACCCGATTGAGATGCTGTGGCATGACCTCAAGAAAGCGATTCACACCAGACATCCCAAGAATATTGCTGAACTGAAACAGTTCTGTAAAAAGGAATGGTCAAGAATTACTCCTGACCGTTGTGCACGTCTGATCTGCAACTACAGGAAACGTTTGGTGGAAATTATTGCTGCCAAAGGAGGTTCAACCAGTTATTAAATCCAATGGTTCACATACTTTTTCCACCTGTACTGTGAATGTTTACATGGTGTGTTCAATAAAAACATGGCAACATTTCATTCTGTGTGTGTTATTAGTTTAAGCAGACTGTGATTGTCTATTGTTGTGACTTAGATGATGATCAGATCAAATGTTTTGACCAATTTGTGCAGAAATCCATACCATTCCAAAGGGTTCACATACTTTTTCTTGCAACTGTATATATATATATATATATATATATATTTCTATCTGAGGTAGAGACGTCTATGGAGTAGTGGGATCAAGGGGTTTGTAGGATTCGTATGATAGAGAAAAGAAAATCTAATAGTGCAATAGAACCCAAATAGGTAGCAGCTGATAAAAGAGGTCTATTTGGTCCTGCTCACGTTTTTGAGAGCTAAAAACTAGCTCGGGGGGGGGGGGGGGGGTGTTAACAGGGCTTGCTTGTGCAGTGAGCAGCTCCAGGACGCCTCCAGGTCAGGGGAGCGGCTGCCTCCCCCACCTGGCGCACACTAGGCCGCAATGCTGTTCGTGGTTCCATCTGGCTCCAATCAGGTGGCAGAACGTCCTGCTGTGTGCCCTTTGTTGTGGGTGACCAGTGGGTGTTTGAAACTGCAGGTTGTGTCGCTTGTTTGAACCGTTTTTTGCTCATTTTGCCGAGATTGTGCTGGAGCTCATGGAAAACACGACTCTCCGCCATGATGGTCAGGCCCCGCCCCATGCATTTTTTTTTACCTGTACAGCTCCTTTAATCCCTGTTTCATAGGGTGTTAGTTCTATAATCGCTATGGTTAAAAGGAGCATACATTACCTGATCACAGTATTCCAAAGTGATTCAATGGACAGGTGATGTCCAACTGATTACTATTTCAGAATTCCTATACTTTGTAAACTTGGCTGTTTCCCTGACGATGTACGTTATTATCACAAGGTATCTGGGCTTTTGGATTACCGCTGTTTAGAATCTGAGCACAGTGAGTACAATGTTGCAGTTCATCGTATCTGTTACTGTACAGCTAGTTAGTTCTCAGGGATATTGTCTCTGATTAGGAGATTCTGCCGGTATAGCAATTTTCTTGTAGACCCTAGCTGATTAAATCATTTTCCATAAGCACACTGAGGTCAAAGGTGATGTATTACTTGTTGAGAACTTCAGTATGTTATAAGGTTTTCATAGCTATTTAAATAAAAGTTACATTTTATCTGATCGTACTTACACTTTTTTGGTTTATTTTTTTGACATCTTACCATGAGAAAGCACATGATCTATAGTTGAATCACCATAGCTGTTTTTCTTTGTTTGTTCTACATTACTACAAAATTCCAATAGAGAGCTTCTTATTTTGCAAGACATGCTTTTGGCCTTTGGATGGAAATATACATTTCGACCTCAGATAAAAGTCACTTGGAATGAAAAAAAATCATATCTAAAAAATAAAGGTCTTATTCTTGATTGTGTTTCCTGTGGAGGATAATATCATATTTATCCCAGCCTTCTTGAACTCTTCTTGAACTATTCCACTGTATTAGTCGCTAGTAGAATGTCTACTGGAGGGATATCCCATCCATTTACCAGTCGTTCATCCATTCGTCCATTTATATCTGTTTCCTGATGTTACATCTAACTGCTCCTCTCTTTCAGGATTTCAAGACTAGAATACAATCAAATAGAAAAAAAAAATGAAAATCCAATTTGTTTTAAATAACAAAATAAATCTCCTTATTCGTCCCCATTTACAACTTTAACATGGTGTAGTGTCTGCGTGACATGTTTCTCTCATAGGAAAGAATGTTGAATTGTTGTATGACTTCATGCGTTCTGTCCTGATTACGGAAAGGTTTGAATTTGCTTCCATTTGGGAATTTAGCTTGTATGTTTTAAAATGTGGAAGCAATTTCTGACTGGCAATGGGACGCAGTTTTTTTACATCCATATGAAGCTACAATAACTCGGGACTTATGTGCATAAAAACATGGAAACATAGTTTTACAAGATTTTTATGTCCTGTCAATCAAAAGTAGTCCCCAGGTATTAACGTACTGTGCTGTGTTTAAGCTGGCTTTCAGTAATATTTCATGTATTTATCATTAACATATTCCATGTAAGTTAAAGAATGATTTAACTTAATAAAAGGAGTGCAATTGCAATATTAAGAAACGCGGTATCCTATTATTTAAAATTATATCTATAAATAAAGATATACTTTTTCCTTGTTACGTTAATAAACCCACGAGGTCTTGATTATGAAAGACCCCACTTATGACTGCAGCTCCCACTCATTATATAGTGGGCCTTAATGCAACATTTAATGGAAAAAGGGTTTTGATTCATTTTTGACACATCGAGAAATCCCCCCAGGGTGTTACACGGAGGATGTGAGAGACATTGTATGTTGTCCTGGCTCCTTCAGAGCTCTGGACGTTGGCACCATAATGTGTCTGTCAGTATGAACCCAGTTGCCTCAGGACGTGTGTTGACTCTTTGACATCGAGATGTATAAACATTGGAAACATTACCTAGAATGACTGGAGAATGAACTTGATATAAATGAACATTAAATTTGAAAGTCCTCGATAGTGATTTTAGAATAATGAGTCACTTTAACCTATAGTAAGACTTGCAGTGCTATTCATGAAACAGAGAACAGTTGCGATATATCCTGTAAAGTTTTAGTATTAGGCAAAAACAGCCAAACTGAAAAAACAAATGTCCAGTAAATGTTCAATTTCCATATAATGTAAAATTGACTGGTGCCTTCCACACAACTTCTGCTTAAATCTACACTCCGCCTGTGGGATGTCCCCTCTTCTCTCCCTTGCCAGTCAATTCTTCACCATAGAGAATATGCCAAAGAACTGAGTGACAGGTGGGAGAAAAATCTATTTTTAAATATATTTTTCTCTCAATCAATTCATTTGCTATCATATCTTTAGGCACAAGGTAGAAATGTTTAAACCCTTTACCCACAGTAATACCCCTGCACCAGTGGTGAAACATCCGCAGGTGCAGGTGGTGCGGCTACATCGGACCCACACATTGGGTGGCACATGTAGTTAGATCTATCTGTCTTTCTATCTGTCTGTCTATCTCTCTCTGATTCTTTCTATCTCTCTCTCTTCGCTCTCTCTCTCTATCTACCCTACTCTGTTTTAGATCATCCTTTTCATAGAATTGCTCATATAAACTCACCATGAGTCTGCAACACAAGCATGGCACAGTTAAACACTCGGTGTGCTATTAACATAAATAACTAGCAATAACAATTAATTCTACTTTATAACAGAACTAGATCGTTCCAATAAAACTGACATCCTTAATTTCTATTTTTATGGTGATTGCTTTTATATATTTCAGTTTAAGAGTAGATGTAAATTAAAATTACATCCCATCGTAGATCATCCTCTAAACAAAAAAAAACAAAAAAAAATAAAACTATTGAATAAAAAGCCTATAAAATATGTTTCCTCTATTATCTTCTCCTCTTGATAAAATATTTTCATTCAGAATTATTTTAGCAGCATTGTAAAGTAAACTGACACATTGGTCTCTTGGTAGAAAACTGCACCTAATTCATTCTTTGCAGGAGATAATTCCTGCAGTTTGTTTGTTCAGCTGCTTTGCAGATCAGAAGGTTCTTTAAGTATGCTAAGGATCTCTTTAGGAGTGGTAAGCAGCCTGTCTTCAACTTCTATTCCCCCACACACGTGCACCCTAGCCTTCCATCTGGTTACTCAAGTCAACCGATCATGAAATTGGTGGATGGGGGAATGAGTTGTATTTTAAAATAAAATATTTTTTCAAGGTAATTTATTTTATTTTTTGTACTTTTTTTTTTGTAGACACAGTTTTTCTTCAACAAACAATGTGCACACATTGTTCTTAGTGACAGTCTCGTCATTCCTGAAGATAAATCATTTTATCCTTGACAGCCAGCACCTGTAGATTGCTAGAATGAATGTATATAATAATGGTTTGCTGAGCTGGAAAACAACCCAAGGACGAAGCAGTCCTGAGGATCGGACAGTGACAGTGGGAGAAAATGTTAGTAAATGGAACAAATGGCAATGGGATTTTAACAAAATAGAAATGTGTTTATATACTGGATATATCTAGAAAAAAACTGAATGAGTAAGTTTCTGCACATTCTTACAAAATTGGAAAACAATATATAATAGTGTATAATAAAGAGGAGAGGTTCTTCTCTTATGGCTGAATATACCTTTTTGAACGGTTTTACTTTTTACCTAATGGTGCCACTCCTCACCTCCTCTACATCAGGTAGAGAGCTAAAAGTTCCTAGACAGTTATTGTGCCTGGAGTGTCCCTTTAACCCATTTCCAAATTTAAGTAATTCAGCTTTTCCAAACCCCATTCTCTATATCAGTGTTTTTTTCCCTTGGCATAAATTTCCCATTACCATAAATTGTACCCCTCATATTAGTGAAATGTTTGTAATGAATATAGTTGCTGTTATTTCAAATGAATATGTTTTTCTCTGCCCCAACTCCGCTTTTTCTCTGCCCTAGGCTCCCCTGCTTCTCCTCTGTCAAGGCTTCCCTGCTTCTCCTCATCACCAGGTATATGTATGTGTGTATATATATATATTGCAGATACACACACTGACATCCATGCAGATACACAGACACACACACACTGACACATTAGTAGATGCACAGATACAAACACTGACAAATATACAGATACAGACATACAACATCACATGGACACAAATATATAGACACTGCTACAGATGCAGACCGACAGACCCACAGATACAAACAATGACACACATATGCATTTACTTAGATTGAAAAACATGCAGATACGTGGACAGACAGAAGCAAACACTGACACAAATGTAGATACACAGATACATACACTGACACACATGTAGAAACACAGACACACATGTACAAACACTGACACACATAGTTACACAGAAACACATACAAATACACAGATACAAACACTGACACAAATACAGATTCAGACACACAGATATACACACTGATTCACATACACATGTGCAGACACACAGATACAAACACTACCATACATGCAGATAAACATGCACACAAACAATGACACACACAGATAGATACATACATACAGATACACACACTGACACTCATGCAGAGATAAACACATAGATACACTTACACACATACAGATAAAGAAACACAAATAAAAACACTAACACACACGCAGACACAGACACATAGATATAAGCACTGATACACATGCAGATGTACAGACACACCAATACAAAAAATGCTACACATGCATTTGCACAGACACACTGACATGCATGTAGATTCACACTGACACACATACAGATGTACAGAAACACAGAGAAAAGTTTCACAAATAATGATAATCATAGATTATAGTCATCACACATAATTCAAAGTGCTCCTTAGTTAGACTGGCGGAGATGAGGACTGCACGAAAGCAATGTGTATGCTGCTGTTGAGAGTCATGCAAGTGATCCTGAGGTAGGTATAGCTGTTGAAGAAAATGGTAAGATGGATGTTCCACGGCTGATGAAGAGGGTAAAAATAAGGTTTTGTTTTCATCCTGTAGACCCATCAGGCCTGTCAGCGGTTAGAATGGTTTTCCTTCAACACATACCACACACACACACACACACAGATACACACACACACACACACATGTACTAACCTGGCTTTTTCTGTCTCGTTTTTGATAGGACAGTGGTCTTCATTGTTCAAATTAAACAAATACAGTATATTAGATTCACTTGTTTTATTCATGCATGTGTGGCGAAATGGGTTAAACTGGTTTTAAAATAGCTAGATTCTAGATTAAACTAGAATAATTAATTTGGTGTGAAATGTCATTTGTATTATTATTATTATTTCTAAATTTCCTCTATTTAAAAATTAAGAAATGTTTCTTAGCTTTTCAAAGGAGAGTTCCATCACCATAACCACTACAGTTCACTGTAGTGATTATGGTGGCCGGAGTGCACTGGCACCCATTCATAATAAGTAGTCAAACCATTTGCAAAAGGGGGCTAGCTTAGGAGGTGCCTGGCGGCTGCACGACCCCAAATAAGTTGTTAAAATGCTTGCAAATGGTTTCACTACTTATCCTGGAAGGGTGCCAGAGCACTTCTACCACCATAACCCACAGGTTGCTCTGATTAATTCACCAGCCCAAACCCTGGAGGTACTTTTTGTATGATATTTTGGTTTGTTGATCTGGTGACTTTTTCTGAGAATTAACCAAAGCACCACAGGAAACAATAGTAAACAATTTATTCTTGTGGAAAAATAACGTACTAATTTACAATGCATTTAAAACAAAAAAAATCCTTCTAAATCTTGAGGTATCGGGTAACCAAAATATATTTTAATTAACCCTTTCAACCAAAAATGATGAGAACTTGATTGACTTTCTTTTACATAAATGTGAACATATTTTGGATATTATGTAACCGTTTTGATTTATTCTCTTTTATCCATACATTGTTTATACGCTCATTACTGAAATGTGGTGAAAAATCTTGAAATAAGATTTATATCAGTGAAAAATATTACAAGTGAGTTTTAAGAGATCGTTAAAGAAGTCAGGCTTTCATGGTGTCAGCCAAATGAACTGCCAAGAGCTTGAGGAGAGCCAAGAAAGGCTGGACTCAGCTTTATGGCAAAGTATTCATCATCCTTCATCAATGGGACAAGTTTAAATATCCATGGCAGGTTGTGGGGAAATACACGAGGAAGGTCACTTAGACCACACGGCTGAAATGAGCAAAGAAATCCCATATTAGATTATCAAAAGTGTTTCGGAATCTCTGTCCTTTGTGAAGTTCTGCAGATGTGTTCTGCTCACTCAAGTTATTTTAACATCCCCCCCACGCAAAAAAACCTTAACCTAACTTTATTATTAATATATTTTAAAAGAGAAATATGGAATATTTTAGAAATCTGTGAAATATTGACAGTTTCTGAATTAATATTTCAGACCGGTGACATTTCTGCAAGAAATATATAACATCATTATTCAAAGCGTGATGACTCAAACCGACCAAAGGCCACCAGAGCTCCATAAGCCAGCATAAAGATTGCTGGTGGTAAATACAGACAGTCACAGGCTCATATCCAGTTTTTAAAGCTGCCAGGCTGGGATGGAATCATTTGCCTCATTGCCTGCCCCACCAGCTGGAAATGATTTGCACAAAGCCATCACCTTCTTGGAAAAACATGAGGAAGGCACTGATGGACCCAACTGTACAGACTAATTCATCGTCATGCCAAGTACGACAAAGATGTATCAGTTCTTGCAGACTTCTAAGGACTTTGAAATAGGGGGCACTTGGACTATAAAAGAATTGTGTTAATAAATGACCTCTAATAAAATGACACGATGACTGTATTAAGAAAATCCTACATTTATAGAAACTGTATGTAGGAGACATTTTTTTTATGATGAATTTATCATAATATTCAGATGGATTATACGTGTATTCTAAGATGTTAAAATGCTATTTTGGGTGTGTGTATATGTAAATATATATGTATACACATTTATATATATATGTATAGGATTAACCGTATTAGTCCAGTAGACAAGATGCCAAAATACCTGAGTATTGCAGTATGCAATGATACCTTTTTTAATTGAGCTGCCATTATACTTCAAAGACAAGATTTCAAGAGTTTTCCTCTTCGGACCTGAGGAAAACATTTGAAAGCTTGTCTTGAAAGTATTATGTTAGTCCTATAAAATAGGTACCATTGCATGCTAATATGGTGACCCATGTACTTAAGGTCACCCAATTGACATGTTTCATCAGGGGCCCAGTCATGCACTGCTGTTATTTAACAATGGTACTGGGCCCCTTTAATGATTGCAGTGCTGGGAGGAAGTAAGAACTGGTCACTTTCTCCAAGTCAAGCAAGAGGGAGGAGAAGAAGGCAAATAGGAGGAGGGAGGGGGGGGGGGGAGAACTAAGAGAAAGGTTAAAAGGTTTAAAAATAATATCAGGAAGTATTACTTTACTGAGAGGGTAGTGGATGCATGGAATAGCCTTCCAGCTGAAGTGGTAGAGGTTAACACAGTAAAGGAGCTTAAGCATGCGTGGGATAGGCATAAGGCTATCCTAACTATAAGATAAGGCCAGAGACTAATGAAAGTATTTAGAAAATTGGGCAGACTAGATGGGCCGAAGGGTTCTTATCTGCCATCACATTCTATGTTTCTATGTTTCTACATAAAACGTAAGCCAGTGAAATAATAGGGCCCAAAATAGGGATCATCGCAATGTCCACAAATAAAGTCCCATCCAATATTCACAATCCGAGAATAGCAAATACATTTCGACGCCCACACAGAATCTTCTTCATTGCACTGAAGGGATCATTCAAATCTAATGATTAAAATATGCAATCAAATGCTCAAAAGTAACCGAACTCTCAAAACCACAAATATTGATTGAATGTGGACCAAGTCTGAATGGTAAAATACCATTTTATTCTGTTGGATAGGTTTGGGTCTTTGCATCCTCTTGGTTTGTCCAAATAGGTTTTACGGGATCATTTGCATGGAGGATGTTTCTCCATAATAATTTATAGCACTGTGAGTTATTTTATTAATGTTATATCTATGCTATATCAATGGTCAAATACTAACTTTAACTGGTTAATTAACAATATTACATTTAAATTAGCAAACCACTTAGTCTGAAAAGAAAAACATTTTCGTTCACGTGGTGGTTCAGCTTGTCAGAAGTTTGACCACTGAACAACATGAATCAGAAGAACCAAAGAGCATGAAAATGGGCAAATTATTGTACTGCAAAATAAATACATAATATAATGTATTTTTTATTATTATTATTATTATTATTTCCTGCCATTTGGTTCACAGTTCAAGAGAGAAAACCTAACTAACAGAGGGAAAAAGTAAAACAAATCTATATAATATATATGTATTAAATATATAATATACATAATGTCATTTTATTTTTTCCCCTCAAATGACACTTTACAGTTGATCTGTGAAAAATATCATCATTAGGAATATGTCCCCTATCCATCAATCATCTTTTATTTCATAATTTGTCTCTTTTTTATCAGAATAAATTTTTGTGCCTTGGTCGGGACTCCAAATCATGAATCAAAGTGAACATGTTCGTCCATTGCCAGAGTTGTTTTTTTTTTTTCCCGTGAATAGTCCATATGGTTGTTTGGAAATCTTGTATTTTGGTAATCATCCAATCGCTCAAATTTAGGCGAATTGTAGTTTGTAACAAAACAAGTCTAGTTTAAACTATTCATATATGTTTGAAAGACAATTCTTCCTGGGTTTATAGAATGAAGTCAATACAAATGTTTACTCTTCTTCCCAGAAACACAGAAACTAATCAAGAAGACTGGAGACCTAGACACAAAGATATCTAAGATCTGACATGGGATAAACTAAAAAACAATAAAAACATTCAATTAAGTCTGATTGGCAAAAACAATTGAAGTACCTACCATCTTACTCTTCACTAAAGAGAACATGTTTTAAGATTTACTTATGCAGAAGATGAAAACATGTAGCATCATTTGTAGTCCTAGGGCTCCACCATCTGAATTGTTTCAGCACAAATGAAGTGTCATAGGTGAATTTGTCAAAATGTTTTGCTTCATTTTTAATAGATTTTTATCATCAGATGAAATGTCTGGAATAGTGAAGATATCAATTCTTAATATTTTTATACAGAAATACTTAATACGGCTGCTTTCTAATTAAATAAATACATTCACGTACATTTAAACCTTTGTCTGTCTGTCTCCACACCATCTCCTTGTGTTGATCCCCCCAGATGTATCTCAGATCCCACTACATGTCCTAAATGTATCTCAGTTTTTATTATTTCTATCATGTTTAATTATCATCCTCATCTTTATTATGTTTATCATACTCTTCCACATTCAATAACTATAGTAACAAGATATTTTTGTATACATTGTATGAGGCCCATTCCCTCTTGCCAATCCAAACTCATTATGAGCTGCTAACTCCCAAAAGTTCTGCTTTATAATATAAAGGTGATGGTAGACACCTTTTTCACACCGACTGCTTATTGTCACCTTCATTTCACTTCTGTTTCTGTCACTAGTAATAAATTATGAAATGAAATTGGTTTCTTGGTCCTTTGAACATTTATTGCTTTGTTTTTCTGTTTCATTGACCTCAGCTTAGTTTATATTTACAATGTTTTCTGTTATCCCTGACTTGTCTTTGGCTTTTTGTTGGCAATGATGTCTGCTTGTAGTTTCACAGTTTTTGCCTCACTGTAGGTATTGCATCATTCCGGAAAGTCTAAGGACCAGTAAAATATACCTCCATCGTTTATCTCTGTCTATTTGTCTGACTAGGTTTTGCATGTTGGGATTTCTTTCAAACTCCTTGACAACATTCCACCAAGTAGGAATTGCACAGCCCAAAAATACCCAACAATTAATGTTTACATTATTATTATTGGCTTTTATTCAGTGCCAACTTATTTTGCAGTGCTGAGATGTTTCACATCTTCACAAAGCTTGTATAACTGCACTTCCAGGCTTTAAGCTATGACTTCTGGTGCATTGTGTGCGCACAGTGGAGGCACCAACCAAGTCCCACTTAGGGAACAACATTCCAATTTGAAATAAACTGTAGTAGCAATACAAATGTGTCACTGTTCTCAATCCTTGGTTATCCAATAATAAATTAACTTCAGCATCTCTTCACATCTCTGCTAATCAAATTTACCATAATGTTAAGCAAACCTAATATGTTCATAATTCATAACAAACAAATTCTCAAATAATCTTTTCAAAAAGTAAACATTACAAACAGATTACTTTTAAAAAGTAAATATTGGGGGGGCGGGGCCGGACCGCCATGCTGACCGGTCGCATGCAGGAGAGGCTCCGGAGGAATCTGGCCTCTTAGGCAAATACTGTAGCCCTATCCCTCACATGGTACCCACAGAATGTACCCACGGTTGCGGACAAAGCAGCAGACCCCGAGATCGGGAGTTTCGGGTCCCCAGTGGAACGCATGACACTTTGGGGACTGCGGCCTTCCCGGACACCGCAAGTAGACCTCATGTAATGCCTGCTGGTCCCCCCCCCCCCCTTTTGGATCGGGGAGGTCATCCTGGTCCCAATAATGGAGAGCTCGAGAAATGTGGAGAACACAAGGCAGAGGGCTCCCGGGGCATACCTGCAAAGATGGGGAGAGATGCAGCACTACTCACCGAACCATGTAGCAGGCCCAGCGGTGAGTCCACCAATGCGAGAACCACAAACTTGCACAGACACTGAGCCCGCCGAAACACGTAGAGACTCACAACCCTGAAAAGAGAAGCCCTGCTGCTGCCACACTGGGGAACCCCTGAAATAAATGCTAGGACTAGTCGGCCCATACTGTATTACCACCACAGATCTTTGATGCCACCCTCAAACAGACCTCAGGTCTCCAGAGACCCCATTGCAGTGCAACATGCCAACACAGTGTCCGCTGGACCTCACATAGACGCCTGCAAGCTTACAGCAGTTGGCAGACGCCGCTGCAAACAACAACCACCGCAGGGACACCGAAGGACAGGCTGGAAGAAAGATCAGAGGGACTAGTGTGACTCCCGGCAGTCCAGAAAATCCATCCCTACACAGAACTCTCTAGCTAAACAGCATCACAGACGACACCAGACAGCCTAGCATGCTAGGCTACTCACCATGCAATCTCCCACTCAGCATGACACAATCTTGCTAGGGCTCCACCGATCAGAGACTCCCCCCCACTATCTCTACAAGATAATCTTAATTACCATAGGCTCACTCACAGCTCGAAATCCGTACCTGATGTTAACTTGCACAGCCAGTAAACTCATTAACTACGTAACGACCACATAGCCATACATGTATAGTCTAACTACTAACTACGTAACGACCACATAGCCATACATGTATAGTCTAACTACTAACTACGTAATGACCACATAGCCATACATGTATAGTCTAACTACTCTACATAAATTCCACTCAAGTACTCCAAGCGTGTCATCTCTCATAAAAATTAAATGTGCTGATTACTATGCCAAGATATTGTATGCCGCTGAATAGCTTGTATTTGCTGTCGTGGCGCTACAAGCTTGTCTGTAAACGTATGCACAAGAAAAAAAAAAGAATAAAAAAAATAAATACAAAAAAAGATCAGACATTCCAGCAACTACGACAAGGTACAACGTTTAATACACCAAGTTCAGAATAAGTGAATAGTGTGGTAAAAAGATCCGACATCCTAGCAACTACAGAGAAATATAAATAAACACTCTATACTTAAAAAATACAATAACAGCATAGGGAGGGCAAAGTAGAAAATGTAGTAACATTAACTATTTTACCGCCACATAGAGGACTTGAGAGTAAGTGTAACTTTGTATTCTAAAATAGGGAGCCTCCAGCTTTCTCACAATTACATCACATATATATGTATTATTTGTATGTATTTATTGTATGGTATGATATGTGAATATTTATTTTTGATCAATAGTAGAAACACATTTAGAAGTTTGAATGCATTAGGGATAGCGCAGGCTCCAGTTTTGCACCCGGAATCTGGCTCCTCTGGAGAAGTGCAGTTCCTGTTTCTCTATTAACTAAAATGCCTCCCCAAATATGATGGGCAATTGTAGATTGACTAGAGTTGAGTTAAATTAAATCTTGGCTATTTAGGTTTTATTTGGATATCCATTTAATTATTGAAAATGACCTTGATATGACTTGACCAGAAATATTAGAATAATAGATGTGATTTCTCACTTTTCGTAGTATGTAGTTTATTAATTATACCAGGGATAGGCAACCTTCGGCACTCCATATGTTGTGGACTACATCCCCATGATGCTCTAACACTAGTGATGTCGCGAGCATAAAATTTTCCATTCGCGAATGGCGAATGCAAACTTCCGCAAATGTCCGCGAACGGGCGAACCGGGCGAACCGCTATAGACTTCAATAGGCAGGAGAATAAAAAAAAAAAAAAAAAGCAGACTGATGTTCTAGCCCTAAAAAGGGCTTTTTGGGGTGCTGTCCTTACAGCAGAGATCAGATGAGTCCTTCAGGACTGTAGTGGACACTGAACACACTATACGCTATAGATTTCCCTATTAAATCAGCAGCAGCTACACTGTCCCTCCTCTCACTAAGAATGCAGCTTCCGGGCGGCGGGGCCTAGCTGTCATGGAGGAAAGACGCACTTCGTGTGAGCTCCCTCAATATCTCACTTTAAGTAGCTATCAACAAGCGAATTTCACCCCAGAAGGGGATGACCCAGCAATGTTGCTCCTACCTGACCGACCCGACATGCTTAATAGCGGTCAGCAACTCAACAGAGTCTTACTTACCTCTGCGTGGCAAGTGTGGCCTGGTGCTCACCTGGCTGGAGAGGCGGCCGATCTCCCGATCCTGGGATGCCCAGTATCAGCTACTTCCCGGCAGGAGCTCCGTTACCCCCCCCCCCCCTCAGACCGGTGGGGGTTATCCCGGTCCACCCCTGAGAGGCTGTCTGGAGCTAATGGACGCACAGAACACAGTCGCCCAGGCTGACAAACTCATCTGCGATTCTCCCTAAACATGACAGCCATCTTTCACAACAATGTACTGCTATATACTCATACCCTCAGTGCAACTAGCCATGATATGCGCACGTTCAGCATGCTCAAATATAACACACTTCTGTCTAAAAACAAAAAAAAATATTAAAAAAAAAAAGAATGCAGCTTCAGAATTAATCTAAATTGTATGCTGTCTAGGAGGTGGGAGGGTCTGGGAGGGTCTGGGAGGGTCTGGGAGGGTCTGGGAGGGAGGGTCTGCTGCTGATTGCCTGGAATGTGTCTGCTGACTGTGAGGTACAGGGTCAAAGTTTACTCAATGATGACGAATAGGGGCAGACCGAACATCGCATATGTTCGCCATCCATGGCGAACGCGAACAAGCTATGTTCGCCAGGAACTATTCGCCAGCGAACCATTCGGGCCATCACTATCTAACTCACATAATGCTGGCAAAGCATCATGGGAGGTGTAGTCCAAAACATCTGCAGTACCGAAGGTTGCCTATGCCTAGATTATACATTTAATTCCCATGAAACAGAGCCATGTCTTCATTGTATATATCTTCGGACACCATTTGAGTCAACTGTCTCCATTCTCTTTCCATACAAATGCCACAAATTATGCTGCTCTCGTGGTATTTCAAGGACAAGTATAGAAAGAAAAAAAAATATGTCTGTCTTTAGCCAAGTTAAGAATGTGTTTCAGCTTAGCATTCATTAACTGGATCTAGAGCTTGAGAAGCTACAATTACTTAGGAAACAAAAGTTCATATTTGAACCCAAGAATAAATAATAGCAGACACACACCACCTGTGAATACTGTAGATAAATATACCAGCAGCAGATAGAGACTATATGAGATCTTACAAATGATGAAGATAATTCATGTAACATTAGAAGCGTTTAATGCTTAAATGTTTTTCGCTGAACTGCGTGATGGCACATACATTGTATATTGGTTGAGTGGTAACCATTTTTATGATTCTCTGCCAAGGATCTGAATATAATGGTTTTGGATGCGAAAACTAAGCATATTAGAGGAAATCTTATTGATGTGCGGGTTAGTTTGTATTTTTTTTTTTAGCAGTGTCTGAAAATGATTTCTAACAAAATATGATATTCTTTCATTTTTTTTCTGTAATTTAAATTGTTCTGTGCAAAGCATATTATGCTCAATATATAAAAATTGGTTTGTATTTTACAGTAAATCACTATAAAAATATACAGTACACGTTGTTGGTTAATGTCTTTTTAGGACAACTGGTTACGAAGGATGTTAGATATAAAACATTTTATCTTCATTTTTAGGCAGTTTTCACCAAACGCTGCCCTGATTTAGCACACAATATATGTAAATTCTTCACTAATTGGAGACATTTTTAACAGCGATAACTTAATCCCTGCATGGTTTTGAATTAGTTATATTAAATAAACAAAAAATACATAAAATATAACAAATTAAAACCAAGTACTTTCTGTGTGCAGTGTTAATATAAACAAGACAAAAATAGACAGCACTCATATGTGTCACGCCAGACGTGGTCGCCCCAGAAGTGCCCAACAGGGGATTTGAACTGTGGTCTGTGTTTTTTTGCAAGGGTGAGCGTATATCTCTGCATAGCGGACTCCCAACTAAGGTAAGCTATAGGTAGAACGTTTATGTTATGACAGGTAGAAACTTGAAGTAGTGATATAAAAAAGTTATTTTAAATTGTATAATATATAAGTAAGAAAGCAGAATGTAGATCATCTACTCAGAAAAGACCAATACTATAACAATCAGCATGTTTAAATAAATCAGAGCACATGGTATTCAGACAGTAATTTACAAAATGAATACACATAAAGCAATTTAGTTACTAAACATAAAGATACTATAAAGAGCATTACTGTCCAAAGTGAAAAGAAGTGAAAGCTGAATACATGATACTCACAAAGAGTAGAGCAACAACTTGCTCCCAAGAAACTAAAAGGATAAGCAATAGGTCATCGAAAAAAGGGGAATTAGGAACACACCCGGAACATGGATTTCTAAGTAGTGGTGCTCCAGTAAGACCAAAATATATATAAAATAAGATTATTATACATAGATATATATAATAAGATTATTGAACAGCGCGCACAAAATAATTTTATATTTTACGAGGCTACTTAAAATCATCGATCTAAGCAAACAAACATGGGGATTCAATTACACCATATGGTCATACGGTGTTAAGCCCACCACTACATCAGAGTACCCTAACACTAATTTTAACATTATTAAAGAGATTAACATACTAACTGCAATGCTTCTATTGCTTCCACAGACTCTACTCAATTTAGACTTTCCTGTGGTCACCTCCAGTTGGTCACCTATAGTGGATGGGTACAGTGCTCACACAAAATAAATACAGTTTTAGGGGGGCGTGGCTGACCGCTGAGCAAGATGGCCGCAAACTGATCTGCTCCGGCACTCGGGCTCTACAATATACGAATATAACCAGCGGAGATCGTCATTTAACCCCAAAAACACAATGTCTCAACACAAAACTAAGAAGAACCCCCCCAGGGGAGACAAACAAAACTTTTTTGGCCAAAAAACAACCGTGGCAGCGGAGTCTGACATGTCGGGCCTACTGGAGGGAGAAGGACTGAGTGGAAGTGAGGACCGCGCGGCAAACAAGCGGGACATACAGCCCCCAGAAACACTGACGAGGTCCTACTTTGAAACAACTATGGACGCAATGTCCACAAAGCTGATCACCACTTGGCAACTCACAGCAACACAGCTTAGAGCTGATATCAACAACCTCTCCCACAGAACGAACAGCATAGAATCGGAATGTACAGCACTGGCGTCGTCGCACAATAAAATGGCCGACCAAGTACAAGCCCTGGAGCAACGGCTAGACTCCATGGAGACACGCATGGCGGACTCAGAAGATAGAGCACGGCGCAATAACTTACGCCTCAGAGGGGTCCCAGAATCCGTGCTGCAGGGCGACCTACAAGGCTTCGTTAGAGGTCTCATGCACGCCTATGCCCCAGATATACCAGCAGATATGCTACTGGTGGACAGGGTCCACAGAATCCCGAAGCCCACTTACCTACCAGATACAACGCCCCGCGATGTCCTTCTCCGGGCTCATTACTTTCACATAAAAGAACTGATTCTTCGATCCAGTAGGAGCAGACCGGACCCACACCCGGAATTTTCCAGTGTACGCATCATGGCGGACCTGTCAGCGATGACACTCCGCAAAAGAAGAGCTTTCAGCGCCATTACTGCAGAACTGAGGAACCGGAACATCAGGCATCGGTGGGGATACCCGACAAAATTAATTATCACCAAGAGCGGAGAAAACTTCGTGATCAACAACCCAGAAGAAGGGAAAAGCTTGCTGACAAAATGGGGCCGGAACGCTGAGCAACCTGAAAAAGTAGCAGAGACACCACGCTGCACTGATGCCATGCTTGGAGCACGAGATTCTGGTCAGAGGGGCACTGCAGAAGCCTTCTAGCCGCAAGTATCGCCATATTATCAAAAGACATTTGTACACTACGAACTTATACAAGTTGAGATTTTAGGTTAACGCTAAATTACATTACTTAGTTGTTTTTTATTTCCTTGATAGTATGTATGTTCTTCAATTATGCTAATTTACTACTACTAAAGGTAAAAGCCATATTGCATGGGGCTGGGATAGGCTGACGACTTATACGTGATTCCTCTCAGTGACTACAGTGATATTTTTCTGCACATGGGGATGAGAGGTTGCGAGGTGGAGAAGCCCCTCGCCTTCGCTCCCGCCTCCCCCTCGGCCACTCCCATGAGGGGACTGGCCTGGGGGGCGGTGGCGGTGATGGGGGGGGGGTGTACAATATGGGGCCGGCCTGCGGCATATGGGAGACAGAACAGGAGCGACCCGGCTGCACTTACACACCCTTATGCTATTCAGGGCATCTCTTGGGGACGGTAGTCTACTCACTGAGGACCTGGGATGTAGCTAGGGAACAACTACTCAGATCACTAAACAAGAGAGGTCGGCAGAAGATATGCCCAATAAGCCCTAGACTGCATGCCGCCGCGCCGGCCCAGTGGGGGTGGCGGGGGAGGCAAATTAAAATGAGACTACCTGGGGATGGCGCCGGACGCCCGAGAGAGCCCCTTGTGACTGACCTGAGACAGACCGACGTAACAATATGGAAGTCCAGGCGGGCCCATACCTTATACCTCATGTGTAATAATCTGTGTTGACATGCCCGACATGTCGGGATCTGGTAAAATCACTGAGAGGGGGAAAGATTACACACAACTTAATCACAAGCCGCCCCTAATGAACCTAAAAGCAAAAAAAAAAAAAAAAAAAAAAAGTTAAATTCAAAATTAAGTTTTAATTAACTAGTTAGAGAACCTAACTGATAATGATCTCTGCTCAACATATATTAATCACCAAAGAGCCCACAGCCAACCTTTAGGAAAGTTACTACTCCTATCCCCCCGTGGTGCCTACGCACCCCGATAACTAGGGACTATCCAGACGGGTCTGACCCATCACAGGGCGACCGCGTGGACTAGGTCCACTTTTCACCCAATCCCATACATCCCCCCCCCCCTCCTCCCTCTTCTGGTTACCCCCAACCCTCTAACTACACCCCACACCCCCAACCCTCCACACACGACACGTCAATTCCTTAACCACACAGTACAATGAAGATCTACTCCCATAACACGAGGGGACTAAATACACCGCACAAGAGGCGCATGCTACTTGAGGACATAATCCGCTCCAAAGCAGACATAGTGTGTGTCCAAGAAACGCACTTCGTTGCTTCCAAAATCCCCAAATTTGGCCTCAGAGACTACCCGACGCAATATCATGCGACCCACTCCTCTAAATCTAAAGGAGTCTCAATCCTGTTCCACAACTCCCTAACGGTCGAAACGTTAAGCATTAAAAAAGATGGTCAGGGACGGTATCTGATCCTTCACTGTATTATTAACACTCAACCCTATGTCTTGGTAGGGTTCTACAGCCCCAATGACCACCAAAGAAACTTTCTGTGTAAAGTCCTGAACAAAATCCCACAAAACACGAGCGCCTCCCTAATTCTATGTGGAGACCTAAACCACACCTTCAACTCCCGCATTGACACAACTATCCAAAGCGACTCACACAGACACAAAACTCTAGCGACTCAAAGCAAAGCACTTACGAAACTACTTATGGAATACGGCTTATACGACCTCTGGAGGACACTACACCCCTCTGCTAAAGCCTATTCATTCTACTCTACAGTACACAAGACACACTCAAGAATTGATGTCATACTGGTATCTGGCACCGTTCTCCCCAAAATCTCCCACTGTGACATAGGGACCATATCTTGGTCTGACCACGGCCCAATCACCGCACAACTAAAGGACCAATACTACCATAGAGGCAAACCCCCGTGGCGCCTTAATGACACACTACTACACGACACCGAGTTCAACAAACAGCTCCAAGAAGAGATCCATACATATTTTGCGCTCAACGACACCATGGACGTCAGTGCTACCACACTATGGCAAGCACACAAACCGGTAATAAGGGGAGTACTAATAAGCAGAGCCACATATAAAACAAGACAAGCAAAACAACAACATCTTAACCTATTACGCAAGCTAAGAGACGCCACCAACGCACATTTTGTGCATCCATCAGCAGCTCATGCCCAAACAATTGCTGAAACGACTAACCAAATAAACGAAATCTCACTAGCCAAAACGTCATACATCCTCCAAAAATTGAAACAAACAACGTATTCACAAGGCAACAGAGCTGGGAAACATTTATCTCGACTATTACGTCAAAAACAAGCTAATGCTAAGATCCCCTACTTGATAAACAGCAAAGGCGCAAAACTATATAACCCACAGGACATCAATGATGAGATGGCGGCATACTATCACACCCTCTATAACCTTAAAGAAGACACAACGGTGCCACAACCAACATCTAAATTGATTGCTGACTTCCTACAACAAACCACACTACCAACCCTGACACCTTCACAAAGTGCAACCTTACAACAGCCCATATCTCTACAGGAGATTACTGATGCAATCCGCGCACTGCCCGCGGGCAAATCCCCTGGCCCAGATGGCCTTTCAAACGTTTACTATAAAACCTTCGTCACCTTACTAGCACCACGTTTGGGAACTGCCTTCAACAAAATTCTACAAGATGGTTCAACGCCACCAGAAATGCTAATGGCCCATGTGGCAACACTACCTAAGCCGGGTAAACCCCCAATCAAAACCCAAAACTTAAGACCAATATCCTTGCTGAATACGGATATAAAGCTATTAGCCAAGATCTTCTCTAACCGCATAGCACCAATCATTCCCACGATTGTAGGCAAGGACCAAGTCGGATTTGTGGGGGGTAGACAGGGAGCAGATGGAACACGAAAGCTGCTGAACATACTACACGGGACACAGAGAGATGGAAGCTCGAGCGTCTGGCTATCACTAGACGCAGAAAAAGCCTTTGATAGGTTAAATTGGCCCTTCCTTCATGCAGTTATCACCAAATTCGGTTTCCCCCCCCAAATAACATCCTTAATCAAAGCATTGTACTCTTCGCCAATGGCCAAGGTGATCAACGGAGGCTTCGCATCCCATCAATTCACAATATCGAATGGTTCCAGACAAGGGTGCCCCCTGTCCCCTATCCTTTACACCTCGGCGTTTGAACCTCTCACACAGAGGATTCGAGACAATCCAAACATCCATGGCATAACCCTACATGGACAAGAACACAAACTAACATTATTCGCCGATGATATATTGATGACGCTAACACAACCTCATATATCCTTACCGAACTTTCACAACCTGCTCGAACAATATAGCCAATGCTCATACTACAAGCTAAACATGACCAAGACCCAAGCAATAGGCCTCCACATCCCCAAAGGCGAATTACTCTCCCTGACACAAAACTATGCATATGATTGGCGCAAAGATCATGTAAAATTCCTGGGGGTCAACATAACCCCTACGACAATGAACCTACACAAAGCCAACTACATCAAGCTGCTGACCGAACTCAAAACCATCATTCAAAATTGGAAAGGGAAATACGTCTCCTGGTCTGGTAGGATAGCAGCGGTCAAGATGGTACTCTTACCTAAACTCCAATATCTTTTCCGCACACTCCCACTCAAACTGCCAATGCAATACCTCAAAGACATACAATCACTCTTTAACACTTACATCTGGGGATCCATTAAACCCAGAGTAGCAAAAACGACTCTGTACAAAATGTTTAACCAAGGGGGCATGGGTATGCCCGACGTGACAGGTTACTATAGGGCGGCCCAAATAGCCCCACTGTTAGCCGCATTCCATCATATTCAACCATTAACATGGATGAAGATTGAGCAGGAATTTGCTGAAGGATACCCACTCACGCATCTAGCATGGCTACCCAAAGAAAAAAGACCTATATGCCGAAACATGCTACCCACGACAAAACTAACCTTAACATTGTGGGACAACTACAGAATGAAGCAGGGTCTCATGGGACAAACTCCCTTAGCACTCCCAATAGCAGCCATGCCGATTCTTATCCCTGACTTTAATCATAAGATTTGGAATAGGCATGGAGTCCACACATTGTCCCGACTTATGCAAAACTCGCACCCCAAGTCATTTACAGAACTACAAACAGAGTTCAACCTCCCCTCTGTAGCTCACTTTTCATACCAACAACTTCTATCCTGGATCACTGCGCAACGAAAGGAACGACCTTCGACTGAGCCAACAACACCCTCCGTAGCAGTGGAAAGGATCTGCCTGCGCAGCAACCCACCGACAAAACTAATTTCCACGATTTATGCCTCAGAACATAAAATGTCCAACACAGACTCCCTTCCATTCAAGTCACTCTGGGAGAAAGAATTTAATTATAAACTGACAGAAACTCAGTGGAAAACAATAATCCAAGCCCAAAAACGAATGACCCTGTGCGCAACGCATATTGAACTATCGCGTAAAGTACTATATAGATGGTACCTAGTCCCCACCCGGCTCAAACACAGCTACCCGAACATGTCAGAAACCTGCTGGAGGTGCCAAACCCAAAAAGGTACGATGCTGCACATCTGGTGGCACTGCAGCAAACTTCAGGCCTACTGGAAAGAGGTTCACAATCTCGCAGAACAATGCACAGGCACACGAATTCCCTTTAAGCCAGAAACATTTCTACTCCTTTTGCCCCCAAAAGGTCTGCACAAAATGCAACAGTACATATTATACCAAATACTTATCGCAGCCCTCACAGAAATCAGTAGACACTGGAAAAATGCAAACCCACCCACGATTGCAAAATGTATACACACAGTAGACATCAATTGCACATATGAGCTAATGGCAAGACGAACACGACCTAACACAGAACCCTGGCGCAAAACTTGGGACACCTGGAAACAACACTCTGCACTCCGCACACAGTATGACCTCGTGAATTCAGGGAATTAACTGATGGAAATAATTGATAGGTTAACTAATTAATCAATGGGCACACTAATTCTCACTAAACCCTGCCATCTTCCCCCCCCCCCCTCCCCCCACCCAGTTACAGTTCTCACCTTAGCACCTATTTAAACCCACAACAAACCACATGAAACCCATACTGGGCACACTACTACTGGCACTGCACTTGCCATCATTTGGGCCAACATGACTCACATAGCATCGCTGACCGCGGACAAAGACCTCTCACATACTTGGGCCTTTCACTCAGAAGGGTAACAACAAGAAGGCTACCAAGAGAGGGTGGGATTTATGATGGGCTCTATGAATAAGTTTTATGAATAAGTTTTATGAATCAGTTTATAAATAAGCTTTATAAATGAGTTCTATAAAAAGGATTGTGAAAGAATGCAACATAATGCAACATTCTCTTCGGTATGGTTAATATGGTCTAAGATGTGGTAGAGAATATAACCTGCTATGTGCTAGGAATTGACGTGACCCCTCCCCCTTTCTTTCTGTATTCCTTTATACTTGCAAAACAATAAAAATTGTCAAATTCAAAAAAATAAATAAATACAGTTTTACATTTTATAAGACTACTTAACAATACCTATCTTAGCAAACATGGCGATTCGGTTACACATAGGTGACTTTAAGGATTCATGTAAAATATAAAAGTGTATTTTTTGTGTGTGTGCTGTTCCTTTATAATAGTTGTATCATGATTTTAAGTTTTTTATTTTATTTTATGGGCTATTTCATTGTCATGAAGATAAAGATCTCTATTGGGTTAGGGTGGTATGTAAGTATTTAATTAGGGCTCGGAGACTTTGATAGGATTATTATGACTAGGGCAATAGACATCCTCTGGTCTTCGACTTATTGGATGAAATAGCAGATTATTGATTTATGTAGTAGTCTTTAGGGACCCAGTTTCTATTTTTTTTTTGTAAGTTGTTTAATTGTTTTTTACATGGGGACCTGTTTTGAGTTTCCTCCAGTTACTTAAGGGGTCTTACATTTTTTTTAGTATATTCAACATATCATTATGTGCATGTATGTCTTCTTTTAAATGCTGCAGATTTGTCCTGTCTATTTTCATGTCACCGGTCCCCTTCCATGGAACACGTGACATGTAAAGGAATAGGATCAATGACATGTCACTGGACCTTATATATAAAAGTCACTGTCCCCTTCCCTTTCTCTAATTGTCACTGTACATTTTCCTCTCATTTTTCATTTTTGTAGCTACACTATGCGTTCGTGGGTATTTCTGTCCTGATACATTCATTTCATCTTCCAGAAAATTAATTCTGTGCAAATGTGGACAGAATAGACTGGTTAATGCAGAAACTTAGCTTCTTGTGGGAAAAAATGTCACATGAGTCGCCTGGACACCAACACCCAGGAGTTCTTTGGTTTGTATTCAGCAGCCGAAGAGTTGACCCGGACTGTTTAGTGAATGCACTGGATATTGTTCTACGAATTGGCCCCAGCAGCACCGTTATAATGTATGCATGTTTTTTTTTTCCCACCAAACATACTTTTTTTGCACTTTGGACAGAACTCCAAATCATGACACAGCTTCTTCATTCCTGTTTTGTGATTTGGTCACATTGTGATTCAGAGTTACGGAACTCAGACGACTTAATGATCGCCCAATATTCGTATGAAATTCGTACAGAATACGATTCATATGAAACTGAATGCACATACTACATCTGCAGCTCTTGGAAGCCAAAACTTCATACACCCCGAATAAAATATGCAAAGCATATCATTTGTATTGTTTCTTTGCAGTGTATCTACTAAATTATTGTTATTGTTATTATTTTTAATAGAGAGAAACCACAAGGGAATGAGAGTGAAAGGAAGCTGCTCTCCGAATGATCCCTCTCCACCTGCTGAGTGTTCATAGTTGAAGATTGACTTTTATATTTTCCTGTTTGGCAAAGCAACATGTCTGTTTCTGGCAGTTGAGAATTGAACTAATGGTGTCATGTTAGGGTTCCCAAAAGACACAACAAGCCTGCAGTCCAAACGTAGTAGACTTCCTGTGAAAAACACTTAGTTTGGACATCTAGCATTGCCTAATTGGACCAAGTTCTCAAGACAATGTCGGAGATCTGGAACCCAATCCTCTAACGGAATTTAAATCCTGATACACAAATTGGCATTGAAATTGTGCAAAAATAAGCAACACCTTTTGATTTCTACAGATACATTTAGAAAGAAATCCTAAATGATCTTTACATGCAATGCAAATGTTTAGCATTCTTTATTAATAAATTTAAATATTAACATGAAAACAAAATTGTATATCCCACCTCCCCAACTGCTAAGGAATATTTATTTGAAGGTATGTGTATATAGAACTATTCTGTAACAAACTTCTTAAAATGGATCTCTATTTCTGCTGGTCTCCAGTCCCCAGGCCCTACCTGTATGTTCATACCCCCCCCGAACAATGCCAACATTCTAATGAATTAAAATGATCACACCACTCATTAAGTGTTCTTGCATAGCAAGACCACTTAATGTTATCTCACATATATATTATTAAGTGTTCTTGCATAGCAAGACCACTTAATGTTATCTCACATATATATTATTATTATTAAGTGTTCTTGCATAGCAAGACCACTTAATGTTATCTCACATATATATTATTATTATTATTCTTATTATTCTTATTATAGCCAAATTTGCCACCCTAACTCCTCCCACAGTTTTTACACTACATAGACAAAAATATACCAAAACGTGCAGATTGTTCCCGATCGGATTGCTATTACTTTGTGGAACGTTTCGCCGAATGGTTCACGGAATATCGTCGTTCTTGTGGCGAAATTTGTCCCATAGGAATGAATGGCAAAGCTAGAGTGGGAGCTGGCAAAAGCTGAAAAATCAGGACATGATTTCTAAACTGCCACCACTCCCTCATTTTCAGGACCACCTACACAAATCTTATATCAAAACGTTCAGCTATCCCTGCTGCCACTAGAAATGTCCACGGCTAAGCCATAGTCCTGATAGTTTTCACAATATGACCATTTGTTTGCAACTCACGCCTTCCATTGACATTCATTGAAACTCCACTCTGCAAAGCTCACATTTGAAGGGCAATTTCTAAACTGCGACTGTGCCTTCATTGTTAAGATCTCAGAGACATACTATACATCAAAATGTAGGTCTGGGTCTTGTGATTCTCACAATATAAAGCTCTTCACTGTAGGAATTATAGTTTTTAAAATACGACCGTTTGAAGATGGCAACCGCCAAAATACTCTGACCTGTGCAAGGCTGCAGCAGCAAGTGATGTCATAGACAAAGCCTTTTACACCTGCTAATTTTTTATAACTGTATGTTTTAATGTAACTGTGAAGCACTTTGGGCAACAACATTGCAATTAAATGTGCTATATAAATAAATACTAACAGTTACTCCGCCCACTCTAATTGTAGACTACTGATGGAGGCAAGAACACTTCACACAATTTCCCCAGAAATTGTAGCTTTTCTAGTTATTCTTATTATTCTTATTATAGCCAAATTTGCCACCCTAACTCCTCCCACAGTTTTTACACTACATAGACAAAAATATACCAAAACGTGCAGATTGTTCCCGATCGGATTGCTATTACTTTGTGGAACGTTTCGCCGAATGGTTCACGGAATATCGTCGTTCTTGTGGCGAAATTTGTCCCATAGGAATGAATGGCAAAGCTAGAGTGGGAGCTGGCAAAAGCTGAAAAATCAGGACATGATTTCTAAACTGCCACCACTCCCTCATTTTCAGGCCCACCTACACAAATCTTATATCAAAACGTTCAGCTATCCCTGCTGCCACTAGAAATGTCCACGGCTAAGCCATAGTCCTGATAGTTTTCACAATATGACCATTTGTTTGCAACTCACGCCTTCCATTGACATTCATTGAAACTCCACTCTGCAAAGCTCACATTTGAAGGGCAATTTCTAAACTGCGACTGTGCCTTCATTGTTAATATCTCAGAGACATACTATACATCAAAATGTAGGTCTGGGTCTTGTGATTCTCACAATATAAAGCTCTTCACTGTAGGATTTATAGTTTTTAAAATACGACCGTTTGAAGATGGCAACCGCCAAAATACTCTGACCTGTGCAAGGCTGCAGCAGCAAGTGATGTCATAGACAAAGCCTTTTACACCTGCTAATTTTTTATAACTGTATGTTTTAATGTAACTGTGAAGCACTTTGGGCAACAACATTGCAATTAAATGTGCTATATAAATAAATACTAACAGTTACTCCGCCCACTCTAGTTGTAGACTACTGATGGAGGCAAGAACACTTCACACAATTTCCCCAGAAATTGTAGCTTTTCTAGTTATTATTATTCTTATTATAGCCAAATTTGCCACCCTAACTCCTCCCACAGTTTTTACACTACATAGACAAAAATATACCAAAACGTGCAGATTGTTCCCGATCGGATTGCTATTACTTTGTGGAACGTTTCGCCGAATGGTTCACGGAATATCGTCGTTCTTGTGGCGAAATTTGTCCCATAGGAATGAATGGCAAAGCTAGAGTGGGAGCTGGCAAAAGCTGAAAAATCAGGACATGATTTCTAAACTGCCACCACTCCCTCATTTTCAGGCCCACCTACACAAATCTTATATCAAAACGTTCAGCTATCCCTGCT
The DNA here is from genome assembly GCF_036172605.1 of Pelobates fuscus. NCBI lineage: Eukaryota > Metazoa > Chordata > Amphibia > Anura > Pelobatidae > Pelobates > Pelobates fuscus. The sequence continues at coordinate 377,775,842 of NC_086320.1, forward strand.
GCCACTAGAAATGTCCACGGCTAAGCCATAGTCCTGATAGTTTTCACAATATGACCATTTGTTTGCAACTCACGCCTTCCATTGACATTCATTGAAACTCCACTCTGCAAAGCTCACATTTGAAGGGCAATTTCTAAACTGCGACTGTGCCTTCATTGTTAATATCTCAGAGACATACTATACATCAAAATGTAGGTCTGGGTCTTGTGATTCTCACAATATAAAGCTCTTCACTGTAGGATTTATAGTTTTTAAAATACGACCGTTTGAAGATGGCAACCGCCAAAATACTCTGACCTGTGCAAGGCTGCAGCAGCAAGTGATGTCATAGACAAAGCCTTTTACACCTGCTAATTTTTTATAACTGTATGTTTTAATGTAACTGTGAAGCACTTTGGGCAACAACATTGCAATTAAATGTGCTATATAAATAAATACTAACAGTTACTCCGCCCACTCTAGTTGTAGACTACTGATGGAGGCAAGAACACTTCACACAATTTCCCCAGAAATTGTAGCTTTTCTAGTTATTATTATTCTTATTATAGCCAAATTTGCCACCCTAACTCCTCCCACAGTTTTTACACTACATAGACAAAAATATACCAAAACGTGCAGATTGTTCCCGATCGGATTGCTATTACTTTGTGGAACGTTTCGCCGAATGGTTCACGGAATATCATCGTTCTTGTGGCGAAATTTGTCCCATAGGAATGAATGGCAAAGCTAGAGTGGGAGCTGTCAAAAGCTGAAAAATCAGGACATGATTTCTAAACTGCCACCACTCCCTCATTTTCAGGCCCACCTACACAAATCTTATATCAAAACGTTCAGCTATCCCTGCTGCCACTAGAAATGTCCACGGCTAAGCCATAGTCCTGATAGTTTTCACAATATGACCATTTGTTTGCAACTCACGCCTTCCATTGACATTCATTGAAACTCCACTCTGCAAAGCTCACATTTGAAGGGCAATTTCTAAACTGCGACTGTGCCTTCATTGTTAATATCTCAGAGACATACTATACATCAAAATGTAGGTCTGGGTCTTGTGATTCTCACAATATAAAGCTCTTCACTGTAGGATTTATAGTTTTTAAAATACGACCGTTTGAAGATGACAACCGCCAAAATACTCTGACCTGTGCAAGGCTGCAGCAGCAAGTGATGTCATAGACAAAGCCTTTTACACCTGCTAATGTTTTTATAACTGGATGTTTTAATGTAACTGTGAAGCACTTTGGGCAACAACATTGCAATTAAATGTGCTATATAAATAAATAATAGTTACTCCGCCCATTCCAGTTGTAGACTACTGGTGGAGGCAAGAACACTTCACAATTTCCCCAGAAATTGTAGCTTTTCTAGTTTGGGATGCTATGCTAAACAACTAAACAGCCCTTCATATTTTCTTACGAGTTATATATTATAACACTTACCAAACTTCTGCATTATCAGCTGCCTTTGTTCTGAGTCTCTAAAAGAAGACTTTTTAAAAATGTATTATATATCTTAATAATATGTAGAAGGACCTAAACTAGTTAAACATATCAATACTTAAATAGAAACAAATCTGAAAATAGCTATTTAGCATAAACCAAGAGGTTTAGGATTCAAATTACAATTATTAATATAGACTGAGCATACTCTACTGTGCTGTACAAGGTAAACAAGACAAATATTTAATTTTAACAAAACATGTTTGACACACTTAGTCATTAATGGAGATATAATGCATGATGGTCTTAGAAACAGAATCTATAGACAGTACATACTCAACTATAGACATAATGTTAATCAGCTTGGCCAGTTTTCTATGAATCCTCAACAAACCCAACTACTAAAATTGATATTAGGTCTAAACCATGCTCCATCGTTCTACAAGTTGTGGTTTAGTAACTTTAAATATACTCATTTATCCCGAACGTCTTATCTGAATTCAGTTGACACTTTTCCAGCAGGTTCTAGATCTGATAATTTCTCAATAGAAAATTAAGATGATCCCCATGAAATATAATACTCAGTAATAATGATTAAAAATTTGTTTTGCTCAGGTAGCCTGAAAAATCTTAATTAGGCGTTTTTTTCAGATGATTTTCGTCCATGTATATGATTTGGAAAAAACTGTTTGGATTAATCAGATGGGGAAAAACTAGGCCAATCAGTGTGCGGCAAAATATATACATAATATACAGATATTTTTTTTACTTTAACAATTAAAAGTTAAATTTTATATTGGAGTCCTGAGAGTGCTATCCTTTCCACATTTAATATACAGATAATATGTATATGTTGCTGTACTCTGATAGGCACGTTTTCCCACCACTTGGTTCGCAGATGAAGAAGTAAAGAGAAGAAGTAATCAACAGAAGGAAATAAGGAAAAGCATAAAGTCTGTATTGATATATTTATATTATATATTTATTAAATCTGTATTTTCCATCTATTGGTCACTTCTCACTGATCTGTGCTCTAAAATCAACATTTATTGGCTGTCCACTAACCATCAATCACTTTTTCACATTAATCAATTCAGATTGAAAACCTCTTGTCCTTGGTGCATCTCGTTTGTTCGTGAATCATTCATGTGATGCTTGGGATTTTGGTGAATTTGGACATCTTGACAATCGCCAAAAAGTCTGACAAATTGCAATTCATTTAAAATCGAATGCAAAATAGCAATAATAATACTATTCGAACTATATTCGATAAGTATTTTAGTAGCAAGGGGTAATATAATTAGTTTAATCACACACATCATTTCCTTTACAAACCAGCTACAAGTATCATTCACTTGTAGTCTAAATAATTTTCATAATTTTCATTTTTAGCAGGGATGTTTAACTTTGGACCACCAGCTGGTTATACCTACTTTAACCCATAATTCTCAGTCAATCCTTTCCAAATAAATATAAAATGTTGTCTTTACTCTTTACCACTTAAGCAATGATCTAAATTTAGATTTAATTCTCTAAACGGTAAGCTTTTTGTCCATATAGCTGAGCTGGGAAAAGCCGAGCTTGAGATTATTTTTCTAATGGACCTATTTTGGTATACATTTTGCTAGTTGATTTTCTGTTAAATAATACATCACTGTTTAGTTAACAGAACACGGTTACTGGTGCCTTGTGTGAAAACCTTGGAAATTCAACACATGATGCGATACGCAAATGTATTAGTTGGCACCAAATAATCTGTGATGTCATGATGATATCATTCTTGTACTGCTCACCTTTTCCAAGTTCAATCTACCAGGGGGGCTTGTTTTTTGTTTATTTTTCCCATTTTGCTGTGAAAAGGTCACTGAGTTACTTGTGACTGTGAGAAATTTTTACGAAACAAACCCTTTACTGTAGAATGCTTAGCTGGTACGGGACGACCACCCAGTCAACATCAATTTAAGGCTGAAAAAACCGAGAGAGATGTTAGGATGACTTCAGCTTAAAATAAAGTGCTGGAGCGTCAGCTGGAAAAACTAGGAAATAAATAAGCATGGTTTTGTCACAAGTCGTTAATAAATAAACAGTTACAATATATATATTTCAGTACATTTTACAGCTAATATAAATTGGACATTAAAGTTTCACAAAAACCATAGGATTTTATTGAAGCTTAATCCTGCTTTGTATAAATAAAAACAAATCAATTTTCTCATGTGCTACAAAACTTTACATATTGGATTTTATCCAGAACCTACAAAATAAAATACTCAATGAATGCCAAGATAAACTGAAATTTTACTCAAACAAAGAGCAATGAAATCTAAAAGTCACATTAACCCCTTAATGTATTTTTTTTATTACAAATGTCATATCGCGTCTTGAAATGCAATGCTTGCACAGAAAAGTAAGACAACAATTTCAGGTATACATTGTTGTTCAGGAATACTAAAAAAAATATGTACATACAAAGTTTTAATTATGTATATATTCATTCGCCCATTAAAAATGTAATATGGATATAGATACCTTACCAAGATCATACAATATGCCTTATCTTACATTATTTACAAATTTAATACAATGGACAAATGCCTTGTATTTGAATATGTGTTATTATTATCAGTATGGCATTCTACAAATGTCAAAATAATGAAAAATGATGCTGATATTTGATCATACATACATTTAGAAAGTACAGTTAAATCACCTATATGTAAAATACAGGGATTTGGAAACTGCTATAGCACCCTGCAATAATCTCTGCCTCACTGTAAGTGATATAAGTGCCCTCATTCAATAATCTCCCCTAACTGACTGTTAGAACGGAAGGATACATCTCTGTTCTTTGAAGCTTCACTTTATTATCAGCATGTATACATTATTACATTTACGGTGCTGAATGATGGGGCAGCGTGTATCCAGCAAATCTGTAGCGGTTCAAAGAGTCCGAATGGAACTCTGGCAGAAAAATGTGTTTTGACTACAGGGTAAAAAACTCCCTCGGGTATATAGGAAGTTATGTGATGCTTTATAGACAACGTTATGTTTAAAAAACTAGAGTGAAACATGAATACATGATTTTGGTTATGAAGGAGTTACCATCTAAAGATAAAAAATATTTTCCCTAAAGTTTTGCATATTGAATAAGTTAATAATAAGAGCAAACAAACTGGAATAGGGTGCAAGAGAACAGTCCATAACTGAATTAGCTTACCCTTCAGTTTGTCCCCGCTCAGATCTCATGCTGGTTTTAGGTCACCTTGTTCCATTACAGAGAAAACCTAAACCATTTGTATGTAAGACTTATCCCACCAAAAAATGCAGATGCAAAATGCTGATCATCTCACTCTGTATGCAAGTTACAGCAACCCCAGATAATTGTTTCAGCCTTGTAGGGCCACATCAGTGAGGTATAACCGATACCCCTCTAAGCAAAGTGAGAAAGGGCTCCACGTCTGGATTTCCCTTTAACCTTAGGGAGAGCAAACAAACAAAACAGGATGCCAGAGAATACTGAGAACAGACAACAACCCAATTAGCTTGCCCTTCAGTAAGCTATAATATATCTGTATAAATAGATCCTTTAGGATTGAGGACCTAGATCTTGGTTTCTCAACCTGTGGGTATGTGCACCAAAAGTAGGAGGTACGCCTGGAGCAAAATAGTCCCAGACTGGCCCTGCAACCCTAATCCATTCCTCGTGGTGCTCAGTGTATACCATGAGAGATAAAGTATGCTTAAAGGGGCACTGTCATGCCGAACTTACTTTTCCCCAAGCACTTCCTCTTCTCTTCCTCTCTCAAGATCTGTTCTTCTTTTCTTCCTAACTGATCTAGTTTTCTTTAAAACATAAGACAAAGTAGGGACTATTTTGTCTTATGTATTTTTCCTATGCTTGACCAGCTTTGACTCAGAGTAGGAGCTAAGTCTGCTAAGTCTGCAATTTCCCACAATACTCACTTCTCCTCCATTCGAATGCCACCAAACCATCGAATTTCGTCCAAACAAAATGAAAAGAATACTTTGTTCATTTGTGTTAGGACGCAATTCGGTACTTTTTGTTCAGACTTTTTGTTTGAGGCCTGTTTGATAATCAAGCTACTGACTACGGCTTTGTGAGCAGACCAGACCATCTCTACTGATACTTCACCTCAGGAATTAGGGATGGAAGTAATTCAACAACTCTTGTCTAATAGTTTCTACAAATTTGTTGTCTGCTAGTAAGGTCTCATTAAGATGCCAAGTGCCTCATTCTCTAAACTGGAAGGTGTCGGTGTTGTGTAGGATTAAGAATACTAATGTCGCCTATACTGCAGTCTGATAGTTGAGCTAGGGAGAAGTTGTCCAAAATAAATGTTTTAATCCTAGTATTGTGTACCCGAGGATAACATTTGTTATCCCTTTGTGATAGGTGGAGAGTTCTCCAGCTGTCAAACAAGCCATGCAATGAAATCAGTTTGAAAGTGTTTGCATACAGAAGTTAGGTGTCTCCTCCTATGTCTCATGAGGGTGGCTGAGGAGACCAACAAGGGAGATTATATAAAATTAAAATCTCCGCTCAATATTAAGACTCCCTCTTTAACCTTTCCCAATCTGTGGGACTGAAGATAATTGCAAGAGTGGTATTAGGAAAATATGCTGAGACCAGTGTGTAAGGTACTAAAGGTAACTAAACAGTCCCACTAGTATAATGAACCTGCCATGTGGGTTAACATATTAATGATGTAATGTAAATGCAAGGTCTTTATGAATTTTAGATAGATACCCCTCTTCTTAGTAGGAGTTTGTGTTTTAGTCAAATGTGGCTCCTGTATACAGGCAATGTCTGTGTGTGATTTCCTCAAGTAAAATGTTTCCTTTTACTAGGGGAATTAAGCCCCTTTACGTTAAAGGTAAAGCTTCATATGTGGTAATCGGGGAAAAAAACAGTGTTAAAGTAGGTAGCATATAATAGCCAGAGCAGCGGAAATAAATTAAAACAAAAAGGTTTGAAGTCTCAGAATGACAGTCAACAGCACAAGGATACTGGTGTCGACTATGGGCAGATAAGTCCAACCAACATGTGTATTGGCATAAGGATGTAAAATTAGAGTTTCATGTGTGGTAACTGAAGGTAAGCACAGCTTGTCTTGTTTATTAGAAATATCACATTGCATCAAGGGTGCTTACGTGCTATGTTAAAAACTGTGAGGAGAGGTAAGGCATAATGGTCGGTGAGGGGTTGGGTAGTAGTGGGAAGGGAGCTGGTATAACCAAAGTAAAGTTCAACACTAGTGAGCAGTAGCGTGTACTGGAGTAACCAGATACGGGAAGTAGGGGTTGTGGCATCATGCACATCCATAAACAAGATGTATATAGGTGGAGGATCTTGCAAGAAGCTAATTGGAATTGCTTTCGTTACAATGCTAAAATTAAATGTAAGAATGGTTTTACCCAAAAAGGCAATTTTGTTTGAGGGTTTTTTTTGTTGTAATTTATAAAGTTTTTTGCGAGAGGTAGTCGTCTATGAGCAATAAACCTACATGCACCTTTACTGGGCAAACTTCCAAACACATTGGTCACCTAACGTTAAGGGGCAGAGTACAAAAATGCCATTAATAGTGGATATTAAGAATAAAATAGGTAAAATATTAAAATACATTATTTGAAAGCAATAGTAAAATGAAGTACCCATTGGGGGAGTATAGGGCAGATAGGGTTAAGGCAACCCATATAGTAGCGAAAAACACATTACATGCATATTACACACATTATCAGACAGATCGATATGATTGAGTCCACTCTGGTGACACCTTGTCAATGGTGTGGTACTGAACATCGTGAGATCAAAGTGTCTAGGTGATGGGAGCCAGGGACGTCCGGAACTGCAAGGTAGTAGCCGAGAGATCCAGGAGATCTCCATTTCTGCAGGCTTTGGTTAAGCATTTTTTAGCATGGAAAAAGTGAACGCGGGTGTTCACATCCCTCGTCTCTGACGACAGCAGGTGTTTTCATCTCCACAATTGATGGACTCTGTCAACCATCAGCTGATCCGGATGGATTTCGGGCATACATGCCTGGAACAGATCGAATTAGTAGACTCGTAATTCTGTGGTAGTCACTGTTTCTAGGAGGCCTCTAATATTCCAGGTCTTCAAGTTTAATTTTGTGTGTTTGCAAAATGGTATCAAGCTCCTGGAGTTTGCAGAGAGTTGTGAGCCTACGTGAACTCATTCATCTTCTGCTCCTATGTGTGCAGTTCTATACCTAATATCCTGTATTTCTTTCCTCAATTGTAACTGGCTTTTTATAGATGTTAGTATAGTGCTGGTGAATTCTGCTATCATTGGCCTCATGGTGGAAGTTGGGAAGGTTTGCTCATCAGAGAGGGAATTCGGAGAGGATGAGTTGTCTCTCCAGTGGAGTCTGGCGCCAACTTGCGCAGGGCCTTGGCTTTCTCTGGTCTTTGACTTGAAAGCTCTTGCCAAGAAAAACGAAGCTAGATCCGCTTTACCCGCCTTGCACTTTTGTCTCTGGGATATGATAGTGGTAGGAACCGAATTATAACCGTTGTATTCGCTATTTAGACTGGATATCTTCAGCTTCTGTGCACTTGGTTCTCTGGAGCTTCAACAGCACTATATTTTTTATGAGTTGCCTGCACTTTATATAGCTGTTTCTTCTTACTCTATTGGTATATTGGATTTGATTTGCAATGCTGTATGCGTGATATTCATTAAATATATAGATTCCCTTAGAGAGCTTATCAAATACAGCATTTTAGTCAGTGAATAAAAAACATTTGTATCTGTATGTATTATCATACGCACATTATTGATTGGTCCATGTGTAATAAAGACCATTTTTATTTTGTCTTGTTACTGGCAGATCCAATATATTTATTCCCCTTTCATAGACCCTAAACCGCAGTGACCCTCGGGCCACTGTAGTTTTATAAGGTGTTTTTTGCTTATTGTTCTACAATTTGGGATTAACTTAAATATCAGTGTCTACATATTTCATTTGGAATTTGAATAAATAGAAATGACTTTCTCGAGGCAGAGGTACTTTGGGATTTATTTTAGACCTTCAAGGGTATTTCTCCATAAAAGGTTGAGAAACACTGATCAAGATGACAAGTAAACAGGACTAGGAAAGGCAAAACAATAATCTAATTGTGTTATAAACCAAAATACAATATATAGCCTAATGTTACCATAATCATATCTAATTGCAAGGCATCTTTTATGTCCAATGGAGTTTGTAGATGCTATAAATCTGTTTAAAAGGCAATACAGCCATTTGTATTCCTTCAACAAAGTGTTCACATTAAATTAGTAAATGTCCAATTACTTTATTGTTCTAACCTTTACTTCTGTCCATATGTTGAGTTAGTTGTCTATATATCTAATAGTTGATCTCTCTTCATCTAACATACAATCAAGCAACACATTATTACACTTCATGACAGACATTGTATGGAATGAATTCATGATCATTATTTTTGGAAGAATTACAGATCCTACTGAATTTGGGAGGTGGGGTAGAGAGGCGATGTTGGTGCCCATTAATTTTAACTTGTACCTAACTGAATATAATGTACGTAAAACATAAACAAGACATTCATCACGTTTTCCCTGGTTTGCAGGTATCTGGGACCACCAACTAGGAAACGTTTTTGTATTACATAACAAGAAATAGGGCGAGGGCTGAAAGGTAGCCATATATAGTTTCTCAATTTATTTAAGTAATGGCTTCTCTTGACTTACAAATTATTAAAACAAAAACTGACAGTAGATTTTCTTTTTTTACTACATGTTTTATTGGTTCCAAAATGGGAGTATACAGCTTGATATTTCAGATTTGGTTTCAGAAATTGTTTACTAGCTGGTACTTATAGACAGCCATCTACTTTCCAAGTCATACCATATCTGTGAGTTGTTGTCAGTAGTCTTTGGTTAAGAGCTGAGCTCAAGGAATCCTCTGCGATTCCAGTTTCACCCGGCATTCTATAAGAAAGTTACAAAGTTGCCAAAACCTTCACTAAATAGAGCCATGAACAACACCCATCTGCATCTACATCCATCCAAGAACTAAGACAGATTCATGATTATTTAAGATATGACTTTTAGCTTTCAAACATCCAAAACCAGGAAAATGATTTTACCCGGCTAGACAGATGAAAGCAATGCTAACCCTGTGAAAATGTGTTCAGTATGTTCCATAATTATTTCCACTATTAACTCTTTCTTTTTTATGAATATTTATCACATTTTCTTGCTGAATTGTTGCATGAATCAGAATCTTTCATTTAAAAAGAGTAAATCTCATAATCACATATTTTTGGCACTTGCTGAATTTGTGCAAAGCCTATAGTAAATTCTATATGGATTTTGGCATGGAGCTGCTCTATTATAGATTATGTTATGTTTTTAACTTATTGTGAGTAAGCGTTTCCAAAGCTTTCTGATGAGCTGTTAAGGCATTGAGACTTTGCTTTACAGCCATAGCATTGGGAGGCAAGATGATTGAAGCTAAAGCTACAATTCTTTGGTCCATCACATTAGAAATACATTCTTTTACGAAATAAAGTATATTTTTCTTTCTATATTTTAAGCCAACATTTATGAGAACAATGACTCATGGGAAGAACTTTATTAAAATACAATTGTCTTAGCTACACTGTGAATTATTCCCTGCGAGACTGGGGTGGTAAAACCATAGAACTCCAGATACAACTTCCATGGACCTTTGCTAGTCTTAAAGGACAAATGTCACCTCAAAAATAATAATCAAACAACAATAATAATAATGATATAATAATACTTTTATCAAGTAATGAAAAGAGATAGATTTAAAAAAAAAAAGATATGTTTAAAGAAAAATTTGAGAAACTTATCACTACCTTTGGCAGGATCCTTCAGCCATACAGATGCGTCTTGCATAGTGAAAACCGACCGTTAGTCTCTATTGTTTTCCCCACCCCACTCCCTTCACAGAAGCAGGGAAGACCATTAAGATGAACTGTCTGTTTGTAAAAACGGACTGACCAAATGTGCTTAGAGGGGAGTATAACTATTAAGACACAAGGAGCATAGAGAAAGGAAAATTAAAAAAAAAAACACCAACAGGAAAGAGCAGCTTTAACTAAATAAGGTAGTCATGTGGAATGTTCTCCAACAGTTTTTAAGAAGTTCAGATAAATGCTGGGCACATGTTAACTGCTTTTTTTTTTTCAATCTCTCTGGTCCAAGTCTTCTCTAACCATTTCTACTGGGCTTAGATAAGGTGACTGTGGTGGTAAAGTCATCTGATACAACACTCTATCAAACTCTTTTTTTTGCTAAATAGCGCTAACACTGGCTGAAGTTGTGCTTTGGGTGCTGTTAAAAAAACAAAAAACGGGGCGTGGCCTGGCACCTGAACCGCATGGACGCAAGTCTGTAAGGCTCCTGAACCTGGAGTAGCAAAGGAGCGAAAACAACCAGACTACAAGCAATTTAATGCACAGAAATCAAAACAATACTACCTAATATGTCACAAAGGCAAAAAAACAAATCTGCCAAGGCGGACAGGGCATCTTTCTTCCTCACCAAGACGGCACTCAAGGGGCGGAAAGGCCACAGCCCGATCAAAGATGGCGGAGCCCTAGGCACTGGAGATGAATCTGCCTCACCGCCTGCCTCCCCGAGCTCGATATCGGAGGAGAGACCGCTTACTGCGACGTCTATGCGCCTAATGATGGCGGAATTCGCAGAAAGTATACAATCCTCGATGACTAAGCAAATCACTACGCTATCTGCAGACCTCCGTAAAGAGCTTCATGAAGTGGGTCAACGCACTTCCCATGTGGAGAAAAAAATGGATGAGTTTGCCGAAGCCCACAATAGCCTCACGGACAAGCTTCAAGAGCTTGAAACAACCCTCCACGACCACAAGCTGAAAATGGCGGACATGGAGGACCGGGCTCGACGAAATAACCTACGCATCAGAGGGATCCCCGAGACGGCCCTCCCCTCTGCACTTACCACTTACCTGTTGGAGTTTTTCCGGACCCTCCAGCCAGAGATCCAACCCGACTACCTACTCATCGACAGGGCCCATCGGCTTAGACGCCCTCCACACTTACCCAACACCGCGGCCAGGGATGTTATTGTCCGGGTGCATTTCTTTCACACTAAGGAGAGCCTGATGCGAGCCAGCAGGATGGCGGGTATGCCTGAACCCTATCAACAGTTAAAGATTTTCTCTGACCTTTCAGCCGCGACCCTCCTCTTCAGAAAGAGCATGTCACCAGTCACGTCCGCACTACAGGCACAAGGAGTAATGTACCGATGGGGGTTCCCGGCAAAGCTACTCATCAAATACAATGACAAGCTGCATGGAATCTCGTCACTTGCAACAGGCATGGAGATGATCAAGGCCTGGGGCCTAACACCACCAGAGACCGCGACGGAGCGCTCATGTGACATACCACAAATGCACCCGGAGTGGACTCTCACCTGAGGCGGCCTGACTGCAGCAAGTATACAGCCTTCATACACGAACTGATAAGTCACCCACTACTATACTACTGTTTAATGTTATTGTTGCATGTACACGGTTATTTCCCTACCGAGCCAGGTCACCATTGGACCCCTGGTCGTTACTTATCGTTACTTACCAGTTACTCTTACTTGTGCTAAGTAGTAGCACCTCTAACTTTGCCAGACCCACCTTCTACCCCCTCTCACTGCTCGTGGAGCCTTACAGCTCAGACAGACACCCCCCTAGCTATATGAGGGAATTAGCTGGACACTAAACCCAGCAAGGGGGGAAGATGGGGAAGTAGGACCAAACCCTCAGTTACCACCGTCTCCCCCGGAGGGGGGGAAAGATGAAGAGGGTGGGAAAGAAAGGAAAAAGGGGAAAAAAAAAAATTGTTTCACAAGTTTCTACAAAGGTAGATTGTTCTTACCGACTAGCACATTACCAAGTTCCAAAATGCTCCTCTACTCCACGGTGGGCACCCATTGCTGCACCGTTGATCACCTCCACGCCCCCAGGCATTGGCGGCCAACTGGTCGGCGCCATTCGGTTCAAGTTAAGTGAACCCAGTTGGGTATTTTACCCACACTCTCCCCCCCCCACACCCAGCCTACCCCCCTCTTCCCGGTTATGCCCTCACCCTCCAATCGCAGCAGCATCACCAATAGCCTACATGAAATCATTAATACAGACGCAATATGCACCCCACTTGTATTTAGAAATAAGACTCGTCCGACTCAGACACCGGATGGGAGCTCAGTCAAAGCCCTTAATAATTCCCCACTGTACTCACACTCTGAAATATGAAAATTGTGACCTACAATGTTAAAGGGTTGAATACCCCTAATAAACGGCGGCTCCTGCTCAAGGAACTCCAGAAAAACAATATTGATGTGGCTTGTATACAGGAAACCCATTTTAAAAAAGGGCACGCACCGTCCCTATTCACTAAACATTACCCAACCCAGTATCATGCGCTGTCGGATAGCAAGTCCAAAGGGGTTTCCATCTTCATTCATAAAGATGTAGCTTTCCAATCACAACAACAATACATTGACCCTACCGGGAGATATATTATCCTCATAGGAACGATCAACAACACGCAGCACACGTTGGTTGCAACATACTTCCCCAATGACAACCCCAAATCTTATCTCCAATCCATGCTCAACAAACTCGACAAATACAAGCAAGGTTCCCTAATCATATGCGGTGATTTCAACTTTACACAATCCAACCTCGACACATCTGCCCATACTACCAACCGAACACACGGCACTAGGGAACTAATTGCTAAAGCTCTCACTACCCTCTTATCCCACTATGACCTGTACGACGCCTGGAGAACTATCCACCCTACTGAGAGAGATTATACGTTTTACTCTAGGGTACACAACACCTACACGCGAATAGACACTATCCTGGTGGATAGGGCCTCCCTAGCACGTATCTCTAACTGCTCTATAGGTGAACTTACATGGTCGGATCACGCACCGGTCACCCTAGAGCTGTTTGAACACTTTCACTTTAAAGGGAAGGGGACATGGCGCCTCAATGATTCCCTGCTCTCAGACCCTCACTTTGTAACCTCTATACGAAAAGAAATACAGGAATACTTTACAGCTAATGCGACAGCAGATGTAACTGAAGCCACCGTTTGGTCCGCTCACAAAGCGGTTGTTCGGGGCCATTTGATACGTCGGTCCTCCTTCCTTAAACGATGACAAATCACTAGCACATTAGATTGCCACAAACAAATCGCACTAGTCACTGCACGTAACAAAACACAGCCCTCGGAAGAGCTAGCAAAGGAACTGTCCAAACTGTATGCCCGCCTAGCGGAATTGAATTTAGAGAAAACCAAACAAATGTTACATAAACTACGAGCCACCACATACCACAACAGCGGTAAAGCATCAAAATATCTAGCCGCTAGACTGCGCACCCAATACTCCACCAAAAAAATAACCCACATCCTTAACGAAGCAGGTGAGAAAGTCATAAACCCAGACGAAGTTCTACTCGAAACTCTATAACCTACCCCAAGATACCAACACACACATCCCGACAGCCATGGCCATCTCCCAGTACCTGTCCACAATCACACTCCCCAAATCTCTCAGGCACATGCAGACCAACTCTTGCAGCCCATAACCCTAGAGGAAGTCCTCTTAACCATCAAGACCCTACCACCTGGCAAATCCCCAGGAGCCGATGGGTTTACCAATACCTACTACAAAACATATGCGGATGACCTAGCCCCCCACCTCCTTAAGGTGTATCATAAGGCTGCTGAAACCAATTCCCTACCACCAGAGATGCTACTAGCTACTATAGTGACAATTCCCAAACCAAACAAACCTCCCGACCAATGCAAACATTTTCGCCCCATCTCGATCCTCAACATGGACGCGAAGATCTACACCAAAATCTTAGCTAATAGATTAAGCCCCTTACTACCAACACTGATAGCGGACGATCAAACCGGGTTTGTCCAGGGCAGACAGGGTTCCGATAACACACGTAAACTATCCTTAGTAATGGAGAAACTCCGGAGGACCGGCGGAGCCGGACTGCTCTTAGCGTTGGATGCGGAAAAGGCATTTGACTGCCTCAGCTGGCCCTTCCTGAGACAGGCACTAGCTGGATATGGCATCCCCTCTCAAGTCATTGCCCAAATATTTGCCCTATATTCAGCCCCAACCGCCCAAGTCATGCAGTCGGGCTTTATGTCCCAGCCCTTTCAGCTAAATAACGGCACAAGGCAGGGGTGCCCCCTCTCACCCCTGCTATATGTCCTTGCCTTGGAACCCCTGCTGAGCAAGATTAGGGAGCACGCACGTATCAGAGGAATCAAAGTATGTGGCAGAGAAACTAAAATAAGTGCGTTTGCGGATGACATACTCCTCTATATCTCCCGTCCAGAGGATTCCCTACCGCCGCTCATGGAGCTCATTCACGACTATGGCCTACACTCGTACTACTCTCTCAACACAACCAAAACCCAGGCCTTAGCAATAGGACTACCAAACCCCGCACAGGAGGCCCTTCGCACTACATATCCATTTGAGTGGCGTAGAGACAGTATCACATATTTAGGAGTCCTATTCACCAAACAAGCGACAGAACTGTACTCAAGAAACTATATAAAAACTTGGAATGCCTGTAGGCATACCCTCCTAGCTCCCTGTACCTGTCCTGGACAGAAAGAGTAGTAGCGTTCAAAATGTCCATTCTCCCCAAATTACAATACCGCTTCCGCACACTCCCCATACAACTTCCACAGGCCTTCTTTAAAGAAGTTCACAAAGATATGTCTGCCTTTATCTGGGCAGGCTCCAGACCGAGAGTAAAAGCAAACCTACTCCGAGCTCCGATAGGAGCCGGGGGGCTTGCAGTACCCGATGTTGAAGCTTACTTTCACGCCTCGGTGCTGGCCTCGGCGGTGCCCCACTTCCTAGCTGACCCACAACCCCAATGGGTACACATAGAGCGCTCCTGGCTGAAGCCATTTGACTTTCCCAGCATGTTCTGGCTACCAAAAACCCTCAGACCACCCTTGCCGACGGCACCCCCTCTGTTAACTTTAACTCTCCGGACTTGGGATACCCACAGAACCAAACTATGCTCACCGAACCTGCTCTCCTTGGCCACCCCAATTAGAGCCCTACCATACTGCATCCCTACCGTTTATGATAAGCCTTGTCAAGCTCAAAACCTGCCACACTTATACCATGTCCATGCACGAGGTAAACTCCTAGATTTCCAATACCTGAAGGATAACCACGCTCAACCGAACACCTCGCAGTTCTCCTACTTGCAACTAAAATCCTTTCTCACACGGGGAAGAACACCAACCCACCCCGCATCCACGTCCACTCAGACGACCACACTATGGGAACAGATATGCATAAACAAAAGGTTACCTCCACACTGTAAGCCCATCTCCATGTGCTACAAGTCAATACTGACCTACCTCCCTTTCCACATGTCAACGGCTGCCCAACAATGGAACGCTGATCTAGACAATGGCATTATTTGTTCACTATGACAAAATCCCTGATTAAGTCTGCAGCCTTATTGGAACAGCAAAAAAAAAACAGCCTATAGATGGTACATGGTACCCATGCGCATTCACAAAATATACCCCAACACCTCACCAGATTGCTGGAGATGCAACAACCATATGGGAACGGTACTTCACATCTGGTGGGAATGCCTTCTTATCCAGCCATTTTGGAGAGGGGTCCATGACCTGTTGTCCTCACTGACCGCAACTAAATTGGCCCTCCATCCTAGCACATACCTAACCATGCACGTACAGGAAGGTCTCCCTAAGCATCAGCTGAAACTAATTTATCATATCATACTATCGGCTCAAAGATTGATAGCAAGAGCATGGAAATCCCAAAATGTTCCCTCGGTGGGCACCCTAGAGAAGGAAATAGATAGGCTCTCCTCGTATGAGCAAGCCTTTAGTAGACTGTGGCCCCCTAACAAAACTACCCAAAAAACATGGGAGACTTGGAGCGCATGGAGATTGGCACGCTCTGCAGGCCGAGCACACAGATTGTAAATCTCGCACAGGGAAAGGGTTAATGTGTTCGATCTGTAAACAGATTCAGTCAGGACCAACAAAAACTATCCTGAGTAGTAATTCATGTACCGAATAAGGCTGCATAGATGTCTGTAACACGCAACCTAACTTTGGTTTAACTATACGAACGGTTGGTTATGTATACGCTGTATTTGATACCCCCCTCCCCCCTCTTCCCTTCTGTAACCCACCCCATCCCTGATGTGACATTTTTGAAAACAAATAAAAATTGTCGAATCTTAAAAAAATAAAAAATAAAAAAATAAATAATAGGACAGTTAAAGACAAACCAGATAGGACAATGTATCCTTACATAATGCCTTCTAACTTTGTAACTAAACCACCCACAGTATCAACAGCAAAGCACCCCAAAACCTACACAACTCTCCCCTCCTGCTTCATGGTGGGCCCAGGTTTCATACAGTCACATTTTCTGTATTTCAAAAAGATACAGCTATTGGAATTAAAGATGTAAAATCTGAACTCTGCAAACCGAGGCTATGAAAAAGTAAGAAGTGGGTTGAAGAAACTTTAAACTCGTGTTATTATTATAATTTTTTTTAATACTTGGTTGATTAGCTTTTGGACCTGGGACCCTAGCTACCGTGTGGAAATTAGGGTATATTTAAGAACTGTCACGATTCTGGGAACCAAACACGCTAACAGGTCACAGAGAGGAAGGGTGCTATACCAGTCCTTAGAGTGGCCGGGCTAAGCACACTAAGAATGGTCAGGAGACAAGCCAAGTAAAGGGAGCCAGAAAACGGGAGAACGAGAAACAAGCCAAGGTCAAAGGACAGGATAAATGGAATAACGAGCAAAACAATCGGTAACCAGAGAGCAACACGAGAAAACTGCACTACAGGTATCACAAGACCACAACAGGGCACTGAGAGACAGGAAAGGTAAGTATAAATACCCCAGGTTTAATTCTGATTGGATAACTTCCAATCAGAATTAACAATCACACGTGGGAGATATCTACACCTCCCACTGTGATTGTGGTACTGTTGCTTTAACGCCGGGTAACTCACGTGACCTCGGCGTTTGCATAAATTAACAACCTTCCAGCGTGCAGCGTTATACATGCTGCCGCTCGGAGGCGTGGAGGATGCGAGCGGCGAGCGGCGGAGAGGAGACGCCGCTTGCCGACAGGTAGGAGGAGGAGAGACCGCGGGCGGCGATGGACTGAGGGTGAGTGCTGCAAGTTGCGTGCAGCCTCCCCTCATAGCCGCCCGCAGACCCCTGACAAGAACTGCCATCTATATATCTATTGCATGGTTAGGAGGAAGGTTCAGAGACCTTTACTAGTCTCCAACCCAAGTAATAAAAAATAGCTCCCCAACAATTGCATAAGGAATGGGACTATTAATTTCTCACTTTCTGGTAAATGGTGTCTCTAAAGACCTCCACTTTCCATATTTTATGTGGTGAGAGCCATTTGCTAGGTCTTCCACATTTGTGAAGGAATCTGTGTTTTTTAAGTCCACAGATACACAAATTGTAATTCTTCAGTTTGTCTGGATGTCCTCTGGAGCCAGAGCAATATATTTCTGTTTTAATGTGTATAATTTCAATTTAAGGTAGAAATAGGTAGAGAGGTTGCAAGTGCATTTTGAAGGTTTAGGGTTTTGAAAGCAGAGGCACTTTGTGTTTCCATTGCTTTCCTTTAATACTTAGCACATGACATAAAGGGGAGTTTGTGCTCCAGACACTCAGTAACATTACAGCGAGTTAGTGAGCACTATGACAATGAGGTCTGGGTTACTGCAGTTCCCAACAATTCAACAAACAAAATCAGAAAATGTTTATATCGTGCTGCATGCACCTCCCTCAGCAGCTCCAAGCAGGGTAAATCAAAGCATAAAATAAGGGAGGGCAGTGCTATAGAAACATAGAAACATAGAATGTAACGACAGATAAGAACCAATCGACCAATGTAGTCTGCCCAATATTCTAAATACCTTCATTCCCTGGCCTTATCTTATAGCTATAAATTATAGGTGTGCACACCAAGGGCTGCAACAACATTTATGTGAAGGACAACAAATACAATAGCAAACGTTTCATGTTCTCCCTTTTCTCAATTCATGTCCTTATATAAAGAATGTGCACTCCCCGATATATACACAACAAATAAGCAGGACAAACAATAATACCCAGCACCTCCCCTTCTCAAAACAGTGGGTAGCAACCCCTTCTGGCATTCCTCTGCCATCTTGGACACTCTCCAGGTCTTCTGGCGCGATCCGGCATGATTACGTGATGCGTGATAATGTCACATGTCACGTGACTCTCCGTCTTTTTCTAAGAGATGAGCGAATACAAGCCCTATTACAGAATGGTCTAGTTAAATGGTTTGTGCTGTCTTTAAGTCCAGTATGTGCTAGAGTTTGCAAGAATATAGTGTAAATATCCTCTGCTTGTCCAATTCCTGTACCCACAGAGCTTACTAAAAAAGTGTGTATTTTTTTTATTTTAATACTGCACTGACAATATATAGGCATATACAGTATCCACAATGATAGAGTAGCATACATTTGTGAAATACAAATACAAACACAATGGTGGACAGCCCTATTAAGAATTAAAATCATTACAAACATGAATCTAGATAGTAAATCACAAAATCCCATTGTCAATCCGATGGTACTCCTTACATGAAACCACCATTAGAGCTAACGGTACATAATATCACATGACACCAAGGATGAACCGAACACATCGTACAATGATCTACCAGCAGTATAAATCATTTGGATGTACAATAGAGGCAAAAAACAGTGTGACAGAGGGAAGGTAATATTACGTTCACCTAAGATCACTTGATAGGCTTTTTGACAAAGTTAAAACAAAACAATTTCAAAAACAAAAAGTAAAACAAAAAATAAATAAACAAATAAAACAAAAAAACTAAAATAATTAGAGTTGAGTTCACACATCCTGCTGTCTAGTTTTCCCCTGGAGACAAGATAAGACTTTGTAAAAAGCAAACATGGAGTTATGAACAAAGGGGCAAAGCTTATCCATAAGACTATTGTCCTCAATCTTGGTCAGTACTTCAGGGACCAAAGGGGTAGTTGGCTTCCGCCAGCGCTATATCTCTCCATGCAAATGAAGTCATCTTATTAAACAAGGGAATTGTTAATAAATCTAGATTCAGGATCCAGGAGTTCAGGATTCCAGGTCGAAAGGCCTGTGACAAATTTTAGATGGTAGATCTTTAATTTTGTCCCTAATAGGAACCACTATGAGACACTCCCACTATGCATTCATGTGCCCTTGCACCGAGTTGTTAATACTGTGATATTTATGAGGTCTGAAAATGTAAATAAAATGTAGAAATTCACATTTCTATATTTACTTCTATCCTTCAACTGACCTCCTCCATCTTTGTTCCATGTAAATCATGGCTATACATTCTGCTCTTTTCTGCCACTAAACACAGTAACTAGAGGAGGAAAAAAATAAACTGTTTGAATTTATTCTCCTCTTAGGTCAGCGGTTCACAAACTGTGTGCCGTGGTGACTTAGGCACACAGGGGCGCCGCAGAATGTTTTCCCGGTGCTATGATTAGAGTACCAGGGAAACATTACTGCTGAACAGGAGTTCGGTCGGCCGACTGGGAGGAAGTGACAGCCTGTCACTTCCTCCCACCGCCATGCAGGGAGACAGCGTGGGAGGGAGAGGAGGCAGCCACAGCATGAGGGGAGAGGAGCATGAAGAGCTCCAGACCCCTCACTCCCACCAGCAGCAGGACTTCAAACAACCCTCCTGGACACATAAGATAACATAACAGGCTGTAGATATAGAAAAAATGAGTGTGTGTATGAGCATTAGTGTGTGTGTGTGTCAGGGTGTTTGTGAGTATGTGTGTGTTAGGAAGTGCATCTGTGTGTGTATATATAGAAGGCGTATGCCTGAAGTTGTGGGAGGGATTTTATGCCTATTTAAACCCAGCAAACCCCTTACTCACCTGTCTTCGACGATTTCGGAAATTCCCTTTCCGCTTCCGGTGCACGCAGACCTCTGTCGTCAGATTTTCCGCGACGCTCCTAAACCGACGGTCAGCAGCTTCACGCGGGAATTTGTAAGTTTGCACAAACGAACGGGCTAGTCGGCGGTTTCCACACAATTGTAAGTCAGACAACTTCTTTTTCGGTTACATCTTACGATTACGCATACGTTTACATTCATTTGTTTTAGTCATTTAGCTGACACTTCGTCCAGACCATTTCACCTAGTATGGCCGTCCCGCTGCTACACAAATATGAAATAATGACTCGGGCACATGCATTTTCCGAGTGCAAATTATTGCAGTGGTATTATTAAACGTGTTAACCACTTCAGGGCAACATTGTGTCAGAGCTGTCACAGTAACAAGGGGTTTTCTGACCCCGGCCCTGAGGTGGTTAATTAATTGGGTAAGCTGGGGTCCTTGAAGCTCCCCCACGCCGAGCGGTGTCAGGAAAGAGGTCAGTCTGAGGTCACGGCAGTCCCAGCTTCCATTCACAACCCGCCAGCAGTCACCAGAAGCACATCACAGTGACTGTTCCCATGGCTTATCATCAGATCGTGGTACAGAGATGGTTTTTAATGAGGCTACCCGTTGCACTCTCCATTTACAAGATTACTGGTAATAGCCTGCTGCATACTGCAATTCCCATGATGCACAGCCAGCATTGTGGAATGAATGGCATAGTGCTAAAGTACGATACGTGTATCCGTTTCTCTCTCGTTCTAACCTATTGAAACAATGTTTCACTTCCTCCAGAGTATGGCATTTTGTATTTTAGTTGTGTGTTTCCTCTCCCTAAGCTGTATCACGGGAACATCAGGTCATTTCTGTTTGCAAAAAAAAAAAAAAAAAAAGCTAGGTTCCCAGCATTCGTATATTTCAAGTGTCACAATCCTGGGTGTCTGGTAATCATTTCATTACGGCAGTTTAACGAATCATTGTTTATACCGTTCATTCGAAACTCTGTTACTAAGGCCAGTTCGCAAGTTAAACTACATTCGTAATGTGTTTGTTAGTTTCTATTCACATACTCTTTTACCGACGTCTTTCGTATGGAGAAGTACATGAATAGCTTGCGTTTCGTGATTACATTAATGCTGCTCACGCCACATTCTTACAAAAGCGAGCAAATTTCTGTTGATTAATTCATTTCTCTCCTCTCATTTAGGATCCAAGTTCGTATATCTCATTATGCTGAATGTCATGTTACTCAATATATGTATAGATTACCATATTATGTCTATTTTAAACACACTTACTTTCAAGACGCTTTTACAAAAAGGTGTTTTATTTGTTCATTTAGTTTTGATGTCCTTTTGTTTGTTTCACGTGTATACGTGCATTTTTGTTAGGGATTAAGTCACCATGCTCTCGAGGTCCATATACGTTTGAAATAGTAAATTTAAGTAAGTATGGTAGTTAGGTGTCTTAGAAATAAATGGGTAGGCAAGGTCATTATGGTTGGTCATCCTCAGTATAAACGCAGATGCCCTGACTGTTATGCACATCTTACATTCATCAGCTCACGCTTGAAGGAACACAGCTATGCATACCTGACAATTATGCCGCGCATTACATTACTAAACCTATTTACAGATCCTGACGTTTTCAGCGTTGCATTAAGTCCTATCGTTGCCTGATTCCCTTGCCTTGTACACCTGCGCAGACAAGCACATATGTTACCAGACAAGTACATTTAGGTTCACACTGCGGTTCTGGTGAACAAGCCACGGCAAAGGCATGTACGCGTTTTTAACAGTACTATGAACGAGATCCGCATAAAAAAAAAAAAAAAAAAAAAACTCTTATTACATTACAAAACAAGGCTACGACGTGGCACCACGAGCCCCGAGGGCCATGCATACAATCATACACACATTCTAGTTCATACGTCCCGACCATCTGGACCTCGACATGCTCACAGGGCACTCCAGTTTTGGTCAAGCTGTACGATCCTAACTCATTTCCGCCCACGTTTCGTTCCGTGGTATACCCTCTCACTAACTGACCTTCCCTCTTAGTTAGCAACGCCTCGCTGTCAGGTTCCTAGGTGTCCACTAGTTATTGT
The DNA here is from genome assembly GCF_036172605.1 of Pelobates fuscus. Taxonomy (NCBI): domain Eukaryota; kingdom Metazoa; phylum Chordata; class Amphibia; order Anura; family Pelobatidae; genus Pelobates; species Pelobates fuscus. Next base: position 377,798,474 of record NC_086320.1, read on the forward strand.
TCCCCCTGGCTTCTTTGCCATAGGTTAGTGGTCCCGCGAGGCCAACACCCATCCTCATACTTGGAGGTACTACGCCCCTCGGGCCAAATCATAGTTAGTTGCCTCGCATTGTGGCATAGAGAGGGCCTCATCTGTCACTCCCATTCTATCTTATGTTTAACTTTCACCGAGAGGCCGACACCCCGCCACAACGTTCAGTGGCCACACTGCCCCCTCGCGCCAACGCATAGATAGAGCCTCTCAAGCCGCTTGGCAAATAGCAGGGCCTCACCTGTCACCTACCTAGAGTAATCGTTTCGCCGCTTTGCGGCACTAGCTAGTCAGCCAGCACGCACGCACACTCACACTCGCACTCCTAGTAAGCTGGGGGGGACAGCACGCTGCAGACCCGTCACGCATAATCACTATGTTTTCGATCCTATATCCAAGTCAGGTATCCTGGCACTTTTTCCCGCTTTAGTTTCAATGGTGAGTTAAATACTCTTACAGTGATACAAACAGTACGTCAGAACTGTCGTACTAGGCTAATCATGTGCTTTCAATACGTTATCTCTTACGGGCTAAGGGTCCGCTAGCTACTTAGTTATAGCAGTACGAGGATACCGATATACATATTACCCCAACCTGTCACTCGCTGGTGATCCTTAGGTACCACATACACTACGTGCCCAGGCCAAGCTAGCAGACACCATGACCAGCGGTTCCTCCAACAACTTGTCTCAGGCTTTTCTTACATATATTCGGTTACATACGTATGTTGGGTCTCACGTTGCCTTTCACGTTACACGTCGTACAGGTTTGGCCTTGCATTGGACCATCGTCAGGTCCTCCAGACGCTGACGTACATACAGTGACTGCTTCCAGACTCATGTATTAGTTATACTATTTGTTACTTCGCAACATATTGGGGGGCATTTAGTACATTGAGTTCTAAATTATCATTCGTCGACTCATACTATCACTTAGTTTTCACGTCTAAGTCACTTATACAAGCAATGCAGGATAAGCTTTAGCAATTCGATTGGACCGGATAAACAGAATTCCCACTTGTTTCATATCGAACATCGAGGCATCACTCTGCCTCCATTTCGACAATCGAATGCCATTCAAATCCTTAATCTGCTAATTAGGGACTTGTCTGCGCGCTGGGCGTTCACAGGGTCCTCCATGCGCATTCAATTCATTCATCACGCATTTGATGTTGTTCACGTTTCGCTTTATTTGAGTTTAAGAAGTCCATCAGGAGTTACTTTCGGTCATGCTGGATGTTTCGATTTAAGTTGTAACACCTTACGCATCCTATAATACAAACTTTTATGATCTCGCGCCTACCAAGTAACTGCTATAGGGTACTTGCTATACAAACACATATCGTCTTCGAATTTAAACTACAATCGAAGCTCCTTTTCAGGTTCCTCTCCTGTGCAAATATTTCCCTACGGGAGTCACGGCTCGGCATTCTATTCTTCGGTTCACATCACGACAGTTTCATTAGGTGCCTGTTACAGTCCTTTTTCGCTTTGGTTTACTGCAGGTAATCACACGTGTACGGTCAGGTTAACGCTCGTCCACGAGAGGTTAATACCCTGCCATGCGTAGTTGGTACAGGTCCACATGGCCCAATTCATAGGTAGGGCCTCTCTCAAACACAGGGCTACTGGCACGGCCTCAACTCTTACGGGATAGTCCTTATCTTTGCCTATTGGTTCCCATTAGCTAGCAGTTCTACTACACGAGAATTTCAATGGGCATCTGAGTCTTGCATACTTTTAACTTTTTACGTTTCCTTCCTCCTCACAGCACGCTACAACAACTAGCTCCAGGTTTCGTATTATCTTTAATAAACGCTAACCCTGTCGTCTCAAGTCCCCCGCAGTATCCTCCGCTTTAGCCACTTCCGAAGTCCTGAAGTCGGACCTTGCTTAAATGTAACGGTTGAGATGAAAGAACACGCAGTCCAGATTTCCTCTGCAGGTCAAAAAAGGTATCGACCATGCCTGGAGTTAGAGTCTTCGCAGGTAAGATTTGTCCAATAATACTAAGCAAACGTACTCTACGGCTTACGATATGTGTAAGTATTATATGTGGTTCAAGATAATACATGCGTTCCGATTATAATGGTTGCTCGTACAATTTTTGCCACATCTCTCAAACAGTTCATGCTATACATTCGCTCCTTGTTTATTAGTCTTGGCCTCAATCCAAATTCCCTCTCGGGACATACTTTCTGTTTTGGGGCCGCCACTGCAGCCTCAAATTGTCAAGTTCCAACTCATGTTGTAGAAGAAGATGGGACGCTGGAAGTCCTCGGCTTACAACCGGTACGTTCCAAATCCAGAGCAGTAATCAGGCTCGCTTTCTATAATATGTCTAAATGATGTTGTTGTGATAAATAAATGTTACATACTTTCTGGCCCTCTTTTTACAGGCTTAACCTCGCGTCGGTTTCGGCACACCTCAACCGACTTTTATATATCAAAAACTAAACACACTTTAATGTGCGCCCCTTCCATAATCCCGTACACAAATAGAAGGCGTATGCCTGAAGTTGTGGGAGGGATTTTATGCCTATTTAAACCCAGCAAACCCCTTACTCACCTGTCTTCGACGATTTCGGAAATTCCCTCCCACCACACCCTCTTTATATATCATTATATCTGGGTGGGCCCTCTTTTTACAGGCCTAACCTCGCGTCGGTTTCGGCACACCTCAACCGACTTTTATATATCAAAAACTAAACACACTTTAATGTGCGCCCCTTCCATAATCCCGTACACAAATATATATATATATATATAGTACCTTGCACTCAGGCTGCCAGTGATTTCCAAAGTTATCCAAAAAAACGGGTGCAATACCAGGGCTGTCTATCCATATGTTGATGATGATCCTGATGAAAGTCCACATGTTGGACTGAAACGTCGATCGGTTTTATGGACTGAATAAAAGTTAAGTTTTAAAGGAACATCGGTGAGTGCAGCCACATCTTTTTGTTATATATATATATATATATATATATATATATATATATATATATATATATATATGCCAGTGTGCTTTTGTTCCTGTGTGTGTGTCTGTGGGTGCGCACACATCTGTGTATGTGCATCTGTATGTCAGGGTGTGTATCTGTGTATGGTGTGTGTGTATGTATCAATGTTTGTGTGTGTCAGGGTGCATGTGTGTATATGTCGGTGTGTATCTGTGTGTCTATGTTTCTGTGTATTTATATGTATCTATGTGTTAATGTGCATGAATATCTGTGTAAGTTTGTATGTATGTATGTATGTATGTGGTAGTGTATGTGCATACATCCAAGCAGGGCCGGCATTTCTGTTAGGCCACTTAGGCGGTGGCGCATCTGGCAAACCTGCAGCTAATTCTGTCCGACAGACAGACCCAGTAACAAATGCTAAAACTGTCCAAATGGGCAGTTACAGTAAAATTAAGGATTGGAATCAGGTTGGCAGCGCAGCCGTTACCCACAAAGTGCTGAATGACCTCCTGGTCGGCGCCTGGCTGCATTGGATCCAGATCCCATTAGGTAGTGCGCAGGCGCAGCGTCTGTGCACTCCCACCCCTGTGTCCTGTGCATGGGGACATGGGAGGAATTAAGGAAGGAATTGGGGCAGGGCGGCAGAGAGTGCACTTCTTACTGACTGATGGGATGCCAGGCAGCCAGTCGCTGTCACAATCCCCAGAAATACATGAAGAGTCAACTGACATAGGAAATGGAAGTGTGTTTCAGAGAATGTGTGTGTGTGGCTGCAAGGAACAGTGTGTGTGTGTCTGGCTGCAAGGATCAATGTGTGTGTCTGGCTGCAAGGATTAGTTAGTGTGTGTGTGTGTGTGTGTGTGTCTGCAAGGATCAGTGTGTGTGTGTGTCTGTCTGAAAGGATCAGTGTATGTCTCTGGCTACAAGGATCAATGTGTGTGTGCGTCTGACTGCAAGGATCAGTGTGCGTGTGTGTCTGCATGGATCAGTGTGTGTGTCTGCAAGGATCAGTATGCGTGTGTCTGCATGGATCAGTGTGTGTGTCAGTTTGCATGGATCAATGTGTGTGTGGCTGACTGCAAGGATCAATGTGTGTGTGTGTGTCTGACTGCAAGGATCAGTGTGTGTGTGTGTGTTGCTCCAAGGATCAGTGTGTGTATGTGTGTGTTTGGTTGCAAGGATCAGTGTGTGTGTATGTGTGTGTGTGGCTGCAAGGATCAGTGTGTGTGTATGTGTGTGTGTGGCTGCAAGGATCAGTGTGTGTGTATGTGTGTGGCTGCAAGGATTAGTGTGCGTGTGTGTCTGCATGAATCAGTATGTGTGTCTGAAAGGATCAGTATGCGTGTGTCTGCATGGATCAGTGTGTGTGTCAGTTTGCATGGATCAATGTGCGTGTGCCTCCATGGATAAATATGCGTGTGTCTGCATGTGTTAATGTGGGTGTCAGTTTGCATGGATCAGTGAATTTATGTGTGCATGGGTCACCGATTGTGAGGCTCTATGTAAGTATCTATGTATGATTGCATTTGTGCACTAAGCACAGTTTCAATAAAAAAAAAAAAAAACCAATACTTTTAAAGGAACACTTTAGTGTTTGGAATATAAACCTGTATTCCGAACACTATAGTATGTCTGTCCCTACAGTGGTTCAATGTTTTAAAAGATAAATAAAATGTAAAAAAAAAAGTGAATGGAGCGGCAAAAATCCTTGCACCGGCCCTGCATCCAAACGGTCAAACAAACAAAAAACAAACACACTCCTGCAATCGAACACAAATATTACATACAAACACACCCCTGCATTCAAACTGCAAAAAAAATATACAAACACACCCCTTCACTCAAACAAACCCTTCACACAAACACAAATATTTCACACAAATGTACGTCCGCATTTAAAAATGAACATTACATTCAGACACAACCCTGCAAACGAACTCAAATATTACATACAAACATGTATGTACGTAGTGGGGAATTACGATGCAGCATAAACATAATTAAACCCCATTCAACCTCCCCCCAATAACGACAGACAACGTGGTATGGATGAACAGGCCACAGCATTTATTATAACATAAATAAATTACTGTATAACACACCCATAACTCCATATATTAAACTCTTCTTTCTGTAACGAAATTGTTAGCAACAAAACATAAATAACATATATATATAAATAACAACTCAACATACAGTGCTATACAGAGAACCCCCCGTCCTTGCCAATAAAAACCTGCAGTGGCTCCTAAACACCACTGCCTCTCACCTCCCCCCCCGTCATAAAAAACATATTCCAATGCCTGCCATCAGCCGACCTTATCCACGCTCGATGGGCACGAGACCTCAGGCAACCTAAAGTTAAACCTTTTGAAGCAGGGGAGGCTGAGACCTGTAAACATGAGGAACTTATTCCATCCTTAACATAACCACACTTAATTGGCAAGGACATACCCCCGACTCGCTGTGACTAACTAAACCTACTCGGGGTGGGCGGGCGGGAAGCTGTTCACTGGCCCGAATCCCAAGTGGCACTGAGGTAAGACCTCCCCCCTGCTAGCTCACATAGCCCTAACCCCCACCCACACAATACACCCACTATCAAAGACCCTCCCCTGCATCTATCCCCACACTCCTACATGTGCCCTTGTCCGCTTAGCTGCGCTATCTCCCCAGGGCCTCACCCCTGTATTAAAACACTAAATCTATATACAAGCACCCCTTCAAACACCAACACTGTACATTACACTATAGTGCCAGTAAATGCCAGAGTGCTGTACAGATATACAACCTAGACATTTTAACTTGGGGTGCCTTGGAAAAATATTGAAATATTAAGGGCGCCTTGATCCTAAAAAGTTTGGGAACCACAGTCTCACAGGCAAAGTGTGCCCCAGTAGGGTTTAACTGCGTTACTATGTAGTTTGCCATATAGTTAATATACCTGTACATATAAGAGAATATGGAACTTCAAGATTCTTTCAGCTTGACAATGAAATAATTGCAAAACATTTTACACTATATAAAAAGGTTGGGACTTACTACACCGACACTTGCGAATGTCCTAAATATCTGCAAAGAGTTCATACAGAAACTGCTCCGAAGTGCCAAATCTGACAACGAAAGGCACTAACGAATCTCATGCATTGTTTCCAATCTACACCAAGCCTGATTACGCCTATTGAAGACTGCATTCAGGCAAATGCTTATCATGGGGTGTTCTCCTGTTTCCTATGAATTATTGCAAGACGGCTTTTAAGCTAAAACTAGGTTATCGTGACTTTGTTTCCTTATTTCTCTTAGAACAAAGGGTCATGATATTGTTACTATGTTTAGATTCCCCTTTCATTAGAACAGGCAGAGCATAATATTGTTGGTTTCATGTTATAATAACATTGTCACGCTAATCCTAAAGTACTCCATAATAAGGCTGCTTTTTGTGTTCGTGCACTCTGACTCTGTTATGAAGCTCAAGATAGTCACATGAGAAGAAAAAATAGTAAAACAATTAGTGTAGAAACATCTCTTAAAGACATACTGGGGTTTATTCACAAAATGCAGATTTTTAGAAATTTGAACACCAGATTGAAAAAATGAGAATAAAATAGTCAAGACTGTGACTATCGGACTGTAACTGCATTGGACAGTTTCCTTTAATGCTACAATTCAGAATTTAATTGTATAAAATAAATGTTATAATTTGCACCTTATGAATGACCTATAGTAATAGTGTCCAACGCTCCCGTTGATTTCCAAATATATTCCCCAGCATTATTTGCTAACTGGCAAACGTCATCAAGCAAACAGCTTTGAGTTTCACTACTGATGCCGATGTGCAGAAATATGAGACTTTTTCAATCATACATTGAGAACAGAGGATGCAATTAATTAACATCTCTTATTTATATATTTACCAAAGGTTTTGGATATGATACTTTCTCACTCTCGTCTCTTTGGACCAAATGTATAAAATGGTATTCTAGCCCAATCACCATATAAGCCAATGGCATGTTGGTGCTGATTGCTCCTCTTTTTGCACCAGAATTGCATTTCATACAAAACCACCTCTGTTTTCTGGGATGTAACAACTACTCCTGACTGTGATTCCATTGACTGCCTTTAACGCGATGTAGACAGAACAAAAGGCATTAGAGATCTTGGAACAGAACCACCAGTTTAAAAAAATATATTGTTACTCTTGTGACATCAGATGCTTAACGTTCTATGAATTCCAATGACTTTTACATTTGTAGCAAACAGATTCTGATGGCATAAGGCTACAAAAAAACATATCACCTTATACACAACAAATTTGAAGCAGCATCTCTTAATCTATGATGCCATATCAGAGGACACATTTAGTAACAGTGAGACAAGATAGCATATGAGACACAATAACCTCCCCTTAATGTGGGTTGCGGTCCTCACTCAATGAGCAAGATAATTTTGGGCTGATCGGGAATTCAGCCAAATTTCAGAATTACAGACCACCCTAAACATGCCGAATAATTTTGGTTCGAGGTTGTGAGTCTGGATTCCACCCATGGCTCCAAAAAAAGATTGATTGCAATTATTAAAAACACGTATGACATATGAGAACAGTAGGTGAAAACAGCCTTGACCAAACAATCTCACAATCTAAAGGGATAAGGGACAAATACACAAAGTGAAATAAGGCATTAAAGTGATTTGAATGTACCTGAGGATGGGGGAAATCTTTGGAGGAGGCAGTACAGTAAGTGGGAGACGGCTGAGGATGGTCGTAGGCAAGAGGAGCTAAGAGCTGATAGGTATGTTTTAGGTATTATTTGAAGAACTGCAGAGATGGGGAGAGTTGAAGGAGGAAGAGGGGACAACCCTGGTGAAGTCCTGTAGGAAAGAGTCTGGAGTGTAGGTACAAGGCCGGGACAGTAAAAGTTTGTTGGCTGAGTAAAAAAAAGGCTGACCTAGAGCATATCCGTTAATAAGGAAAGAGATGTAAGCAGACTGAACGAAATCCTAAATGAAGTTGATGGACATACTGACAGATAGGGGGACAAGGGTGATAGCTAAGGGGCAGTCACTAAATGTTGATTCACAGATTAAGTGACCAATAAATGCTACCAAGTTGCATAAATCTTGCGAAAGAAGGAGCAGTAAATATATATATGTGACGAGACCAATCTCGCCACATTGCATTGGAGGAGCCTGGTTGCCCACCTGCTGCCTTTGGATTATGGACCGGTAGCTAAAGGGTTAATTTTACTGTGCAGAAGGATTTATTTCTCCCTTTCTGCACAGCCGTTCAGTAGATTCTATCTACCGAACAAACAGCCGTTTTTCAGCCTCCCCAGAGCCGTGGGAAGCCGGCCGGCGCCGTTAATTGGCCACCCAGAAGCTGGAGTGTGCCCTCCATTTACCTCCCTGAAGCTGCGGTTAACCGCAGCTTAATTGATTGTTACTGGGTGGCCGCTGTTACACTTAGCGGCCGCTAGGTGGCGGTGTTATGGAGCTCCCCGGGCAGCCAGCGCTTTTCTGCCCGGCTTTCATGCACCAAACCCGGACACTTTTACGTGCAGGCACCGCTGAACCTCAAGCCCCTGGTTCTAATTCGTATGGATTAAACGAATGCATGTAAATTCGGTAGTTTGTATAGGTGAATGTTTTAACCCAGATAGCCATGCCATGGAGCATATTAGTGTAATTAAAGACTTTGGCTCCATGGCAATTAAACTGTATTCGTGTGGTCTGAGTGCCATTCACCGAATAATGTGCACTCAGACCTGAGCTATCTGGGGATATGTTACATGTCTGTGTTTTATGTATAAAATGTGTCCTTATGTATAAGGACACATGTAAGTGATAGTCTGTTTTTGTGTCCCCACGTGTGTAATGGAGTTTTGCCTTTGTCCTGGGAGATAATTGAATTACTTCTCCAGGGCAGAGGGGAGGAAGCCAGGATGCATTGTGGGGATGTTTTACTGCTGTATGTCTGTAATTGGTACTTGTCTGTCCATTGTTACAGTCTTCCATCTGGTCCCCTAGGGGAGTGTCCACCAGGTGGGAGACCTGCATAAATACAGGGGCAGATAGCCCTCAATAAACAGACCACTGCTTGGCCCTCAACACGGAGCCTTGTCTCGTTCTTGGGGGGATTCACTGTATGCTGATAGGGACTGACTGCCAGGAGTGTAAGCCGCTTGGGAGCTTTTCCTGTTCGTCTGCTAGCAGCTATTTGTGAGGTTCCAGTTCGGGAGTTTGGAGTGCTACCTTATTTCCTTGTATGCAGTTCGGGAGTTTGGTGCATTCACTTATATCCAATTCGTGAGTTTTGGTGATTTTTCAGTAGCTGTGCCTGTCTGTGAAAAGGGGATTATCGCCTAAACGATTTTTACCCCATGTCTGCTGAAACGGTCCGTTACAATATATATATATATTATACGCCATCATTGGTAGCCGATTGGACTACTGCAATGTCCTGTACCTTGGACTGCCTCAGAACATCATACACAAGCTACAGTTGATACAGAACGCAGCTGCAAGGCTACTTACGGGTGTGGCCCGCAATGACCATATCACTCCATCTTTAAAAGCCCTGCACTGGCTGCCCGTTCGTGAACGGGTTCTGTTTAAAAATGTTTGTTTGGTATATAAGGCAATCCACGGTATGGGACCAGACTATCTGAAGGATAAATTCACACGCTATGCTCCCAGTCGATCCTTGAGATCGGCTGATTTAGCCTTATTGAAGATTCCAAATTTTAAAAAGAAAAAGTGCGGAGGGAGGACGAGTGATGTTCAGGGAGCGCAATTTTGGAACTCCCTGCCTCTGACATTAAGACTTGAGAATGATCTACTGAAGTTCCGCCGGAGCTTAAAAACAGTTTTATTTGCTCAGGCATACGGGATTACATGAAATTTTTAACCTGGTTCAAATGCATGTGATTATAATGCTGTTGTGTGCTGGATATTGTTTTGCTTGTTTTTGATTGCTGGTATGCGCATCGAGACCCTATGGGTAATAAGACTGCGTTTCTTAAGAATTTTAATAAATAAATAAATAAATAAATATATATATATATATATATATATATATTTATGCATTATATATTATATCAATATGTAGGAAAGGCCATTAGGCCAGAATTTGTGGGAGGAGTAAGTCCCCTACTTAAATTCCCAGGCCCTACTCACCTCTGCCATTCAAGTTGGTTGTCTGCTGGCCATCTCCATAGCAACCAGCACTTCCTGTCCGAGCTTCCCGCCAAACAGTCCAGTTTGTTTCAGCAGGATTTTCCGTCCCAGCTCCAGCCCCGTCACCCAGCTTCTCCCCGGGCACAGTATCCGGCTTCCGGCACTTTCACGTGAGCTTTGTGAGGGAAATAGATTTTGGCTATTTCCCTCCGTTCGGGCCTAAAAACATATGGGTAGGCTCCTTTTACTTAAATACATTACCTGTTCGTGCTCACTTACCCGTTCGTGCACTTCTGTAGTTCGTGCGACCAATTAGTCGAACGTAGGCTATACTTACGTTTTCGTGGGTCCTTTCGTGCGGTTTAAACTGCCGACCCCCGTTCGTGCAATCTCTGTGGTTAATTTTGTTTAAATCTGCTACCGTTCGTTCATACGAATGAACGGTACATATGTATACTTACCCGTTCGTGCAATTTCTGTTTGTCTAAATCTGTCCCTCGCATACTTACCTGTTCGCACACTTCCGCGGTTCGTGCAACCAATTAGACGAACGCAGGCTATACTTACGTTTCGTGGGTCCTTTCGTGCGGTCTAAACTGCCGACCCCTGTTCGTGCAAATCTCTGTTGATTAATTTAGTTTTAAATCTGTTCAAAATGTGCATATATATATATATATATACTTACCCGTTCGGTTACTTAGCGGTCTGGGAAATCAGTCAAACTCAATCCATGAGTCACTTTAATTCGTACGGTCTATTTAAAATTATTTTATTAAGCATTTCAGATTAGTTTCTGTCGTATTAACCACAACCATTTAACAAACTACGCTTTTAGTGCTCAGCAAATCTAGTTATGTATAAACTAACGTTCCACTTATTCTTGGCACTTGCCAGGGTTAAATATTCACCGCAGACTTGGTTAATTCATATAAAGGTGTTTAAGTTAACCATCTATGCTTAAATTGTTTTAACTGTTTTAATAAATCTTTCTGACACCTCACTACTTTGTCGGAGTTCCCAACTCTACGACAACCTTCTACGCCGTCATTTAAACTTATATAATAAGCTATGTAGCACGGTCCTTGGGGAATTTTAAACCCCTATATATCATATCATTCTTTATTTTGTCCTGTACCATACGCTGGCATTAATCCCTAGCTCTGTTACAATTTTCCAATTTTGGTCTCCACAGGTTGTCCATTTCTTGTATAAACTACGTAAGTTGTCAAACCAAGTTCTTGACCAAACAAAATCAGGTATAGTATTTTACTCACTTCAGTTCAATCATGTCAAGGCCTCATTTAGCCTTCACTCCAACAAGTCATGAAGGTACGGCCTCTCTTATTTCCTTATCATTTATATGTCTGGTCAACACGGTCCCCTGGAAAAAATGTTTTCCTATAATAAACTGTTTTCACCTTTTAGCAATTATATGCTGGTATGAATCCCTAGTTCCGATGTAATGTTAGGCCTCCGCAGGTTTTTCTCCTTATGAACTGCATACATTCATCCAAGTACCTGCACGCACAATTCAGGTATAGTACTCTACTCATTACGGTTATCTCATACAAAGACCATACGCAGTCTCTACATATCACGATTATCGCACGATCCTACGATTATTTTGTGTCTTGTAAAAATTTTCTACATTTTTACTTAGACCTACGTTCAAATTTCCAAACAAACGAGACACTGCTCAACCTACCTAAACCTGGTACCCTACTGTTTGACCAGGTATTTGCGTTCTTACTCGATACTAGCACTCTAGTCCCCTAGGGCCTCAATCAGCCTCTCTCTATTGTCTAGAGACATGTCCCAGTTTGTACCTATCGTCCAGATCCCTCAACACATTCAGGATCTCACAACGCGACCCCCTTTAAATAGTCACCCCTTACTGCCTCTCATTTTCGTTTCAAGCATACGCACCTACGTTACGCTCGAACACACTAACATCTATCTTACCCCTTAGGTTCTTCTACGATACCTGCCGCTGCCAAGCCGACTCCACTTCAAACACTTGAAGTATCAAGTAACTGGTTTATAACCTCACTCAAGGGTAGTACCCACTCGTTACATCCATTATTGCTAAACAACCCCAAGCAGGTGCGTGAACTGGCTTTTAGGGTCTAGGCTCTGGCCCTAGCTTACAGAAGTAACTCCCTGGTCCCGCGAGGCCTACTCCCAACCTCAACACGGAGGTCCGGCCCCTCGCCCAAATCATAGCTAGACGCCTCGTAGCCCTACTACAGGGCCACAGTCAGGTCCTCACATATCACGGCCACACGTTTTGAATTTCTTAACAGTCAGCGAGAGGCCAACACCCCGCCACCACGCTAGTGGTCACGAACTTCCCTCGGCCAAATCATAGATAGAGCCTCTCACCGCCATTCGGCATTAGCAGGGCGTCATCTGTCACTGGTTCACAGTTAAGTTTTTCGCTTTGGCACTAGCCACAGTCGAAGTGGCATATCGCCCTTTACATGGCTCTGGATTGTGTAGAAATCTCTCTATGTTGTTTAGTTGTCCATAAAAAAACCCTTGTCGTGCCATTTCTCCCAACCCTCCCAGGTTTCCCTAAATTTTGTGGTGGCTATAGTAGTGTCTATGGACATTTTCTCGTATATGTAAAACTGCTGTATTTTGTCTTTCAATTGTTGTGTGGATGGGCAGCTATGTTTTTTCCAGTTGAGTGCTATTAGGTTGCGTGCTGCCATAAAGATTAGCAGGATCAGTTGGTTTTGGCTCTCGTGTGTCTCTTTGGGGAACAATAGGAGGAGACAGGTCTTATTGTTTAAGGGGAAGTCTCTGATTCCCAGGGTGTCTAGTATGTCTTTAATGTCTCTCCACAATGGCTGTATGCCACTGCAGTGCCACCAGATGTGCGGTAGCGTGCCTATCTCGGTAGCACATCTCCAGCATTCGGCCGGCACCGCAGGGTATATCCTATGCAGCCTATCGGGGGTCATATACCACCTATAAAGCAGCTTACGGTGTACCTCCATATGGGAGTGGCATTTGGTCCATTGTTTGAGACCATTTAGGGCTGATAGCCAGTCCTCATCAGTCAGCTCAGTCTCCGCTTCTGCCTCCCAGTGATATCTGCATGTCGTTGGCTTGTGGGGAGCTAATTCTAACCAGGCTTTATAACAGAGGGAAAGGGCTTTGGGTTTCTGCGGGGCTGTCCAGCATCGGCTGGGTATTAGTCTCGCAGCTAGGGTATGTGTTGCTAATGGGGTTGGAGAGGTTTTTACATGTGAGTTGATTGTGTTTTTTAGTTGCAAATATGGGAAGATGTCTCTCTCCGGTACCCCCCATCTGCGTTTCATGTCTGGGAAATCTATTATAGTTTGGTCTTTGCATAGCTGTTGAATCTGGGATATACCTAGCTGTGTCCACCTGGAGAGGGGAATTGTGGGGTTTACTATGTGAAGTGCTTTTAGGGGGCTTCGGGGTGGAAGTGCTTCTTCCAGCCTAGGGATGCCATAAATTCGTCCCACACTTTGATCGTCGCTGTTGTAGTGGGATATAGCTGTGCGTGAGGTCCCCTCAAAACCCTCGGTGTCCATATGTGGTTTAGCAGTGTGGGGCATGTAAGTTGATTTTGTTCCATATCTACCCACTGTGTTGTGCCCCTTGGGGCATGCAATTGTATACATGTGGCCAGCAAAGAGGCTTTGTAGTAGAGGCCTATGTTGGGTAAACCAATGTAGGAGGTGTAGAGGTAACCTAGGTCTTTTGCCTCCCCAGATATATGTGCTGCATATTGTTTGCAGTGATCTATGGATTGCTGCCGGGACAGCTATAGTAAGCATTCTGAACTTGTACAACAGTCTAGGCAGTAGCAACATTTTGTACGCATTTACTCGTCCTAACCAGGAAAGGTGTGCGGACTTCCATTTAAGTGTCTCATTTTTGCATATGTGAATGAGAGGTTTATAATTAAGCTGTACTATGTTGTCAATGGAAGTGGCGATTTTTACACCTAGATATGTTAAAGATGTCGTCCGCCAGTCGAGCTCGAATGTAGTCTTTAGGGTTGCCACAGTTAGCTTCGATAGGTTTATGGGTAGAGCCTGCGTTTTTTCTTGATTCAGGCGATAGTATGAGACTTTACCGTAGTCTGTCAACAGTGTTAGCAATGGGGGCAGGGAGCCGTCTGGATTCGACAATGCCACAAAGATATCATCTGCAAATAAGGCTAAACAATACTCTGTCTCCCTCAAGGTGATGCCAGTTATATCTGTATGCTCTCGTATTTTCCAGGCTAGGGGTTCTAAGGAAAGGATGTAGAGCAGGGGGGACAGCGGGCATCCTTGTCGTGTACCGTTTGTAATGTGAAAGGTTCTAGAAAGTAACCCACCATGTGATACCCTAGCGCTGGGTTGTGCGTAGAGTGCTAGTATGCCCTTGATAATTTCTTCGGGGAAGTTATATTTGTTTAGTACTCTTGTCATATATTGCCAATTTAGCCTGTCGAAGGCCTTTTCGGCGTCCAGCGCCAGAAAAAAGGCCTCCGAGTTTTCCCTTTTCCATCCCCGCCACTATATTTAGTACCTTCCTGGAGTTATCGGAGCCCTGTCGGCCCCTCACGAACCCCGATTGATCATTGTGTACTAATTTATGCAGGAGCGGAGCCAATCTCTCACTAAATAGCTTCGCGTAGATTTTGGCGTCGCTGTTTAACAATGAAATGGGCCTGAAGTTCTTATACTGGTCCTTATATTTGCCTGGCTTGGGAAGGGTGGAGACATGAGCCAGTAGCATCTCCGCTGGCAAGGAGCCTTCTCTCATGCAATGATTAAATACTTCTGTAAGGGGTTGTGACAAAAGGTTAGAGTATGTGCGGTAGTATTTATTGGGTAGGCCATCTGGGCCTGGGGATTTTTGCGGTGGGAGTGATGAGATCACCGAGACGATCTCTTCTGTAGTGATAGGCTGCGCAGGTAGTCTATATCAGTTAGCGATAAGGTCTGGAGATTGATTTCAGACAGGAAGGCATCTATATCAGACTTCGTGGGGCATATTGTCTGTGGGTCATTTTTAAGATTATATAACTTTTCATAGTATTGGGCAAACTCATCTACAATCCCTTGTGGGTCTAGTATCTTGTTCCCCCATTTCCCCTGAGGGAGGCAATTCTGGAGGTTGCTGTTCTCTGTTTCAATTGTGCAGCTAGTTGGGCTCCCGCTCTATTGCCGGCAGCGAAGTACTTGTGTTTGAGCCTGCGTGTGAGGAATGTAGTTTTGGCTACTTCTATATCTCTTAGTTGTGATTGTAAGAGAAGCAATCTGGCATGTGTGGACGCTGTTGGTGCGTGCTTGTTGACATGGGTTAATGAGGCTAGCTCAGAAAGTATGGAGGTGTATTTCGCAAGGCGCTGTTTTTTGCGTAACTAGCGTGTTTTATGAAGCAACCTCGTATGAAGGCTTTGTGTGCTAGCCATATTTGGATTAGGGGTGAGTCTGGGGTCCTGTTCTCCCTAAAGTAGTGGCGTAGTTCCTGCTCTATCTGTTTGGCCACTTCTGGGTCAGATAAACGTTGCTCATTGAGTTTCCAGCTACCTCTCCCTTTGTTGGGGAATTGTTCTCTAATTGAAATTGAGATAGGTGTGTGGTCTGACCACGAGATTAGCCCGATGTCAGTGTGGTCTACTTTCATGAGAGAGGAGGTGTGGAAGAAAAATCTATCTTTTCTAGAGTAGCTGTTATGTACTGCTGTGTGGTATGTGTAGTCTCTCTCTGTGGGGTGTGTAACGCGCCAGGGATCTACAAGGTTGTGTGTCACTAGTTTGTCGCATATGCGTGCGGTCAATTTGGACCTGTTCTTCAATGTTTGGTTCATCAATCTTGGACCTCCAGAGGAATCGAGGTCGCTGTCTAATAGGAAATTTGTATCACCTCCAAAAATTACCTCCCCCAATGCGTGCACAGACATCAATCCCAACAATACATCTACGAATTCACATTGATTAGTGTTAGGTCCATATACATTGATCAGAGTATACGCATTGTTATTCAAATAGCATTGCAAGATGAGGTACCATCCTTTTTTATCCCCTATTTTTCTTATTAAAGAAAACGCTACGTCCTTACTTATTAGGGTGGATACTCCTCTTTTCTTAGTTGAGTAGCAGGAGTGATAGTCTATGGGGAAAGCCGGAGAGTTAAATTTAGGCTTATTGCCCCATTGAAAGTGTGCCTCTTGAAAAAACATTACGTGGGCACCTAGGGATTTCGCTTCACGTAAGGCTAAGCGACGTTTGTTTGGGGAGTTTAGTCCCTTGGCGTTCAATGAGCAAATTTTAAGTACCATCTTGGGATTGGGTGGGATTGTGGACTAGTTTAGGTATATGGAAATGACCGCCAGGGGCCACTGAAGCCACACCACTGCTCTCACTCCCAATGGGAGATAGGTGCCTGACTGTCTTAGAAGGATGGTGAGACAAGAGGAGCACGGGACTTAGGGTCTGTAGGGTCTGCCTGTTAAAGGATAAAGAAATAATAAAATAACTAAAGCAGTAAGTAACTATGTACAACATTCCGTTCACCGCGTCTTCGCGGTGCAGTATTAAGCACAACGGTTTCATTCGTGGCTCTGATGAATTAGCCACCCTGGGGGTAGGTGTAAATACCAAAAGCAAGTTATAACGATATTACTACCAAGTGTAGCGAGAGAGGGTCGTAGTACCGCCTTTGCACAGTGCAAATAGGCTGTGAGTCCGGTTTGTTCATTGTGTAAGATGGAAAGTGGGAACATAGAAAAATTGGGAAAAGTTGGTCACATGTAAGGTATACGACCTGTCCGTTTAGGGAACTGTGTTGTAGACCTTGGGTTGTCAGGTTCTTGTTCTGTTCAGGTACGCCCCTGCGTGTTGGCGGAGCGAGATTGTTTTTCCCATTCTCTCTGTAGGGGTCTTGGAGGTCTGCTGCTAGTATTTCGCGATGGTTCCTCTTGTAACGGAATGTTCCATTCTGTCAAAAGTCTCTTGCCAGTTTCGGGGTCAGAGATCTGGTTGTCTACTCCGTTGCTCTTGACCACTAGTTTGGTCGGGAAGCCCCACTTGTATTGGACCTCGGCAGCTCTCAGTGCCGCTGTGATGTGAGCAAACGTGCGCCGTTTAAGCATTGTGGTGGAGGATAGGTCTATAAATAATTTGACCTGTGAGAATTGTCCTGGGAGCTGACCCTGACTCCTGGAGGCCTGCATGGCGCGGTCTTTTATTGTGAAATAATGTGCCCGAGTAATCACGTCCCTTGGTACAGATGCTGGTAGATGTTTGGGCTTCGGGAGGCGGTGCGTGCGGTCCAGAAGCAGTTCAGTTTCTGTTAGGGTCGGGATGTATGCTTTAAGGATATCTTGGACGCAGCGGGTCAGACCCTGTGGACCAACTGATTCCGGGATCCCCCGGAGTCTGATATTATTGCGTCGGTCACAATCTTCGTGGTCTGCCACTTTTGCTTCCAGGGATTGCAATCTTGTGAGTAGGGCTGAGTGTGCCTCTATTATGCCAGTGTGGGCTTCTGTAATTTCGTCTGTCTTTTCCTCTAGGCGAGATGTTCTTTCTCCCAGGGATTGTATGTCTGATCTGATATCACTAGCAATCTGCTTAAGTTCAGATTTAAATGTGCTTTTAAGGTCTAGAAGCAGATTGTGTAAAGTGTAATTAGTGACAGGCGTTTGCATACTGCCTGTGGTGAGGGTAAGCTCACCTGCATCAGCACATGAGGCTGGGGATTCAGGCCTGTCGGCACCATCTTGGATTTCTGTTCCAGTGTTCGGCGTCGATGTTAGCTGCATTTGGAGCGTTTTCTGCTTGTATTTCTTGACGGGTTTTGTGGACATCGCTGCTCTGCGTCTGTGTGCCTCGGTAGCCGTGCTTGCCGGTAAAAATCTCACTGTTAATCACGCTGTGTGCGCTTGATGGAGGGAGAGCTCCGAGCTCAGGCGACCTCTCTCATCCGTCGCTAGGCCACGCCCCCCAGGGGATCCTCTTTTTATGTTTATCATGGATCCGTATCAGCGAAGGCAGCGACCCATCTGAAACAGTTTAAAATAAGGATTAACTGGTGTCAGATGGATACTGAACTATTTTTTCACCACTTTGCTGGTTTGAGGCCCCCATCAAATTTGTGCGCTTGTGAAGCGGATCCATCCACTTCCACTCCCACCCCTCACCACACTTTCACTCCTCACAACAAACAAGCGGGCGGTCAACAGGATAAACTGAGTAGACCATCTCCTTCTTGGTTAGGCTCAGGGGTGCAGCAAATTAAAAATGCCGGGTCATGCAGCTTTAGCGCCCATAGGCTGTTGCACATCTACTCCATCTACTTCAGGGCACATACTTAGACCATGTGCATGGCCAGGTTATCCCACCAACTAATGACTACCTATGCACCCGGCACTCGCACGAGGTTAAATGGCGAGGGAAATATTATTTTTCCACACAACTCACTTTTGGGCCCACGAGCAGCCCTAAACTGTTTGACACATTCGCAGAGACACTATGCTCGCTGCTCCTGAACATTCTCTGGTGTCACCCAGTCATTCACTATTTCAGATGACTTCCTGCTAATAGAATCAGGTACACATACATCCATCAGTTTCCACAGAACCTCAGCGCTTTTTTCCACAATCGGGGTACCCCTGTCACCCACCAAAACAATCGGCACCTCTACTAAATTAACTTTTGCGGGGATCGAGCTTGACTCTGGTACCTTCCGAGCCAGCCCTACTCCCGACAAATTGGCCCGCATTAGAGTAGAGATGGACATGTTCCTGCGAAGTGATACATGCACCAGAAGGGAACTTCAGTCCCTATTGGGGACCCTAAACCTCGCGATGCGTATCATTCCACAGGGAAGGTCATTTCTATCCGGGCTGCTATGTCTGCTACATGGGGTACCGGACTCCTGCTTATGTGGGGAAAGTTTTGGCTGAGTGGAACGATATCTCCATGTTTATCCCTCCTCTCTCCCTGATTCCTCACCCATTATCCACACTGACGCCACAGCCAACACGGGTTTTGCAGCAATCTTTGGTAATCACTGGTTCAGGGACCACTGGCCCACTGAGACGGATCTTGCCAGGATTCAGAGAGACTGCAGCTCTATTCGAAATTTACCCCATCAGGGCAGCCGCACATACCTGGGTTCATCTCTGGTCCGGCAAGGCCAAAAAATGCTATTCCGTCAACTTGGCAGCTAGTGATATCATTAACAAAGGGCGCTCATTGTCTCTTATCATCATGCGGCTGATTCACAAGCTGACCTGGCTGGCAGCAACCGTCCAGTTCCACTTAGTTTGTATTCGCATCCCGGGTATCCACAACACAGCTGCTGACGCACTCAACGCATCTCGCTCTCAATTTCAGATATTCTTCCAGGCACTCCCTACGGACCACCGTCAGCCATCCAGGACACCACGGTTTCACAAACTAATCCTGGACTAAACGCACTAATGCACCACGCTAGGGCACTCACACACCAAGCACTCTCACCTAACACAGCTGTCACCTGCGCTAATGCACTTACCATATTTAATAAATTCACAGCAGAATTCGGATTACAAGGTGATTTTTTTCAATCCAAACAATGGTGGTTTTTGCCTCCTTCTGTCACTTACATTTAAAACTTTCACACAACAGCATTAAACTAAACCTCACGGGGTTCAGCACCACAGTCTCACTAACTTTCCTGAACACCCCCTTCTTGTCCTCATACCTCATTAAGAAATCCTAAAGGGTATCTTGAAGGTTTCTGTACCACTTGCCACCACCAGACTACCAATAGACGGGCCTATTTTTAGACTACTTGGCAATCTTCTCGATTAATCCCCTTTCGATCTCAACACAAACCTGGTGATCAATTCTGATATATATTTAGCTTTCTACGTTTTTTCATACCCAGAGAATTCACTGTTGCTTTCCAAGGTGACATCACACATAGCCTTAAAACCTCACCCCTTAATAAGGTAGAGGATCACTACAAACTTACGCTTCCTTCAACAAACTAATCACGTCAGAACCTTACTGGCTAAACTGGGTTACAACCCAGGTTCTTTCTCTGGTCACTCCTTCCGCATAGGATCCGCTTCATCAGCCTCTAGCACAAAGACCCCAGTCTACATCATCAAGAGACTGGGTCGATGGAAATCCTCCATATACCATACGTACATAAGACGACCAGAAAGAGAGCTTCGACAAGCCTTCAGGAATTTAGTTTTGTAATAAATGCAATAAAGTGTGTTTTCTTTGAACTTCTCTTTTGCCCTCTTTTATTTACAGGCCCACTCGTACGTTGGTTTCGGCACACCCCAACCAACTTTCATTACAGACACTATCCATTACGTATTAAATTCCGAGCACAAGTAGAAAGGCTATTAGGCCTGAATTTGTGGGAGGAGTAAGTCCCCTACTTAAACTCCCAGCCCCTATTCACCTCTGCCATTCAAGTTGATTGTCCTCACCCACCTACACCCATTTAGGCCCACTCGTACGTTGGTTTCGGCACACCCCAACCAACTTTCATTACAGACACTATCCATTACGTATTAAATTCCGAGCACAAATAATATATAGATATAGATTTTTTTACTGCTTCTTTTTTCAGTTGATCTGTGAACCAGATGGCAAGAAAAAGCTGCTGGCTTTTTTTCATCCCCA
Organism: Pelobates fuscus; assembly: GCF_036172605.1. Lineage (NCBI taxonomy): Eukaryota > Metazoa > Chordata > Amphibia > Anura > Pelobatidae > Pelobates > Pelobates fuscus. The sequence goes on from NC_086320.1 coordinate 377,819,305, forward strand.
TTTTGTTTTATTGGAATCCGAGCCAAACCTAAATTCTGGTTGTCACACCGAGTTGACTTTCCTCGGTGTGCAAAAGTCTAATGATGAGATGGATGGAATATTAAACAAAGGTGTGTGAACATGCATTGTTTGCATGGATAATCCTTGATATATAATAATAAACACACAGTGACTTTACAATCCAAAGTAAAACAATGTCAACTCTTGACCCCAGTCACTGCCGTCTCAGTGAAGATGTATTTAACCATCCTTTTCAGGGCAGAACTCCCAACGAACCTGATTCTTCTTGAAGAGTGAAACTTGCTAAAGAAACCCTACTCACGTATATATATTAAAAATGTAACATAATATTGTCATAAATAAACATAAATGTAATCTTGGAGATTCCTTCCCAGCAGAACTGCAATTCATCTTAATCAAGGACCACCTGAAACACGCAGTGTCAAACTATGAAAAAGATGATTAATGGGAAAAGATGATTTATTGCTAGGGGACAGCCACTAAATTCTAAATTCATTCACAGATCAAGTAAGCAGTAAGCAATAGAGGAAAAAAGGATATAGATTTATATTTAATAAAGATATAATAAATAAAGATTATTGTTTTTTAACTCCTACCCCTATTTTTTTCTCTGTTGGATATATTTTCTCAGCCAAATATTCTCGCTGTACACAAGTCTAACACATACTCATGATAGTTAATGAAAAAAAAAAATATATATATATATAAATTAAATTAAAAAAAAGTGAGAACACATTCTGTACATACTGGTTGGCTGTATGGAATAACAGAAAACAATTGACTTTCTTATTTTTCTCTCTATATATGCAATTTGCTTAAAAACATTATTAGGATAGATATATGATTTTGAAAAGAGCAATTTGTTTCTGTCTTTTCGGTAGCTTGCTGCTTAATGATCCTATTTTGACATTACCAAGGTTGGAACAATAACAATAGGAAATAGCTTTCGGTGTAATCACCAAGTCTCCCCCACCCATTGAAGTCATGGTACGCCCCTGTTAGACATATTGGCCAAAGCCTTAACCTTGAGACATGCTGTCCAGAACAGATTGGGCCAGGAGCAGGTCTGCCAAACCCAGATATCCTTATTGTGTAACGCATACACCAAGCAAATGAGCACTTTGAAGTTACCATTTATTGAAAATATTGGGTTTTGAAGAGCTTGGAATAGTTTGGGGAGTATTAGCTATGGGTATTCATTTTCCATTATTGTGAACTAATTTTCTTTGTTTTGTTAGTTGGGTGGGGCTGAATTTGAAGCCTCCAGTGCCTCTTTCGATTGCCTTTCAAATTTCCATCTTTCCTGGCTAGTCAAACCTTGACCTTTTACTTCGGCTGTTAGTGTGGTCTGATCCCTTTCATGTGTTTGTTGCGTTGGAAAGCTTTCTGCCTCTTGGGCCTGGAAGTGAAACATTTTCTTTTTGATTTATGAGATAAACTGGCAATATACGAAGACAACGTGCTTTACACAGTCTGGGCCAATGCTACCAAGTTGCGTAAATCTCTCTTTTTATTTTTTAATTGATTTACGGTATCTGTGATTTTCATTTAAAAGTCAGAATAATTGAATGCACAAAGTATTTCACTTTTATTGGAATTATCTCAAAACATGTCTCTGTTAAGTAAAATGAATCATATTTAAATGACTGAATTTTAGAGACAAATAAAAACATTGACACACTGCATGTATAGTACTGTACAATGACTTTTACTTTATCTCAGACATGATGTACGTTTGCTATCTCAGTTTTTAATCTTGTTTTTATAGGGATTTTTTTTTTTAAGTGAGCCAGCCCAATTTGATGTAGAAAGGTAGAAACACATAATCTATGATCTTTTCTAGACAGATTTAAAGGAATATCATAACCCCGAAACAGTTGTAGCCCAGGTCCTAATCGATATTTCAGTGGCAAGATATTTTTAAAGACGCTGACTGTGCAGTCTTAATAGAGTATCGTAAGAATCCCCCCTCTCCTTGCACGAGGTCTTCTCCTATAAGCAGCATCTCACTTGGTAGTTAAATGCGTGGTTTGTGGTTTAACCCCTTAAGGACACAACTTCTGGAATAAAAGGGAATCATGATGGAATATTTCCGTCATGTGTCCTTAAGGGGTTAAAGGATGGACTATTTATGTGTTTCTATGTCAATTTCAATTTACACTCCACCAAAGTGTGTATTATTAAAAACAAAAAGGGAGTTGAAGGTCAATCCTTTAATCATGTCTATGACAAGTATTAGGAGGCCAAATGGCATTCTGAACTGTGAGGAAAGAAAAAATTAGTTCAAAAGTCAGTTTCTAGCGTTACTTAGCAATCTGACTGAAGACGCTATATTAGTTCAGCCTTTTTATATATCTCTGTTACTAGTGATTATAAAGATAGATAACAAAATGCAAAAAAAGAAAAACTCCGCTTGAATTGATTTTCTATTACAATACAAAATGAGGAAATAGTATTTTTTTGACTGTCAACTCATTTCGCTAACAATAATTTTAAAATGTGAAACATCTGGAGAGGAGATGCTGAAGCAGATAGTGAGGATTACGATGAGAACATTATGCAACATATCTTCTTTTAAATTTATTTTGTGATTAACGTTTTTTTCTGATTTGCGCATTCCAATTAAAATCAATTTAATAAGACTTGTGACAGTTTATGGAAAATATCTGCTAGTTATCGAATATCTTTTCCAAAATAGGTAAGACGTGCTGCTCAGTTTGCCTTGTCATTTGAATCCCATGTAGCAAGCACAGCTTAGTGACGTGGGCCTTGACTGGGTGAGGTGTTGGGCATTATGGGAAGTGGTAGGGGATTGGCTATGGGCAGTTAGGAGACTGGTTGTATATAAATACAGCAGCCATTTTAAAAAATACCTCATTCTAATCTGATTCTACTGACATCATCTTGTCCCACCCACTCTCCCTTTCATTGAGGTGGTGGTTCATGTATTTCCCCATGTGGTCACAGAGAGTTAGATTAAGGCTAGAGAGTTAGAACAAAAGGGGGGAATGGGTTGTTATGGGTTGTATTGTTGTTATTATTATGATGATGATTATTATTACGGCTATTTAAGTGGTTAAATTATTGGTTAATTTGGTTTTAATGTTGGTGTGGTAGGTTTCGAACTGGCCTGTGGCTCTGACCCTGGTGGTGGTAGAGGTATATTGGTATATCACTACTATGGAGGAGGCAGGCAGGTTAATTGCACTTCATGGTGTTATGTTTATGATGTTATTTGGTTGTCAGTATTTTATGTGTGGGTCGTTGTCGGTGTTGTATGATGGTAGGGGGGGTGGTTTTATACAGATTGTTTAAAGGAATGTGTGACAGTCATCAAAAAGAGTTAAGCACTAAGTTGCTTCATTAAAAGCTGTGGAATTATTTTACCAATACATCTGGTGTCTCTGTCTTGATTTATGGGGGGAGGAAGAGAGGCTGTTTCTTCCTGGAGCCCAAAATCCAACAATGCACATATGTTATATTATGACTGTAGAATTTAATATTCTGTGCCCATTAGTAACCCGCCATAAAGAGATGGCTTAACATTTTATTACAATTTTAAAATAAAAAATAAATATATTTTTCCACTTTTATATAATGGTAGTACATTTATTGGTATTTTTATTATAGTATTCATCCATAGAGACCCCTGACATGAAACTTATGTAAAAAATATTAACGAAGACATTGATGACAATTTCATGGCACACATGTGATTGCATTATGATATATTGGCCACAGAGCCCAAGAAAATTAATGAGAAAATTAAATGTTTTATTAAGTTGATATTTATGAATTATGCTCATTGGACTTGAGATCAAACAAAATGAGTTTCTGTCTGATACGACACTCAAAAACTTTTATTAATTTACTTATGATACCTAATATACTTCATTACAAGCTCATATCTCCACCATTTTATATTTCTCTGACTATGAACACAAAGCTAATTTATATATTTTTTAAAATACATCACTTGGGGCCAAAATGTTGATACTAGTTTTCTTTATTACATATTTATGTTGTATTTCTGTTTGTTTGTATTTGAGTATTATATGGATGTATTTCACTGGTTCTCGGAATTATACAGAACTTGAAAGAGACCATCAGAAAAACAGCCGCAGGAAGAGCGATGAACATTGCGTAACGCCTGGACCTCAGAGACACATACTGCTGTGGCTATCTTGTGAAAAAATATACAAAGAACTGTCTACTTTCCAGTAGTTTGTGAGCAAAGGAGCCAAAAGAAGGAGATGATATGGAATCATTGGAATCATGTGATCCATACTGTCAATTAGTAGAAACCAGAGTGTGGAGGAGATGGAGTTGGATAGGTTAGATGATAGGTTAAGGAAGAGAAAGATGACTGAAGATATACAATAAGAAAGGAGCCCCTGCACAATTATGTTCAGTATGCTGAACTGAATATCGGGAAGTTCAGCCATGAGGATTCAAGCATGGTCATAACCCACAGTGTCTGTAACCTATCAGTAAATATAATGCTACCTGTAATGACAAAGTGTCCCTACTAGTGCACTGCAAAGTTCTACTTCAAATTGTGAGTATATCTTATACATCGACGTCTCATGAATATGTCACATGATTAATAATACATTGAAGAAAATGGCAAGCCAAGCAGTTATGGCATTTGCTATAGCGGCGCTCAAAAACTGTGAATGTTCAAAATGTGTCCTGAATCCTGCTCTGTGTGTATAACATGCTGGCACATATATTAACACTGTGCATCATCCTGGAGTTATACGTATTACAAGCCGCTCCTCTCTTTCGGCATCTTATACTCCCTCTGATTTGTGTCATTTTCTGGCATCACAACAGTGTTCGTTATTTCATTGATCCTGCTGTTGTATGTATTGGCCTCATTATTAATGCTTGTCAATTACTTTTTTTTAGGGCTTTTTAAGATAATCACACAGTTTACTCATTGCCTTTGTTTTTTTTTTCTGGTTTTAACTTGGCTTTGTTTCTTGATTATCTTGATCTGTGTTCTCCTTGACTTTGGGTTGCCTATCGATTATGTGCTTTCCGTAACACAGAGACGGAACTAATATAGAGAGGGCCCTGTGCAGCAGTAGTGGTCAAACGTTAGATCACATCTTTCATACAACTCTGACGATGCTTTGTAAGCTGTAGTTTTACCACGTGCCTCTCCTTGCAGGGCTGTATGTGTGTGCAGTGCCTGTGTGTAAATGTAGGTGTGTTTTTATATGGAGGGTGTGATTGTTTGTGTATATAGCTGATGTAATGCAGAAGTGTGCTTATGTATAGTGTTGGAGTTTGAATGTCGGGGTGTGTTTGTGTGCAGTCTTGGTGTTTAAATGCAGGGATGTGTTTCTGTTTAATGTTGGCATTTAAATGTAGGGGTCTGTATGTAGTGTTAGAGTTTGAATGCAGGGGTGCATTTGTATGTAGTGTCAATGTTTGAATACAAGAGTGAGTTTGTTTTTAATGTTGCTGTTTGCATGGATGTGCGTATATACATATGCACATAGATTGCCACACGTGCACATACAGATATACATTGTCACACAAAGATACACACACAATACATAGACCCATTCGTTCATATGTTTTTGTTACACTGTTGTTATGGTGCTTTTTGAAGTGTGAGATCACTATTTTATGTAGAATAGAACATTTGAACATTAACAGATTAAACTATGTTCAAATTAATTGTCTGGATTTACTCTATAGCTATATGTGTATTCAAACCAAATGCTAATATTGCACGTTGGTGACTTTCTCATTTTTCCTCTCATTTGTGCTTTCTAGATTTGGAAATTGATTTTGGGTCAAACTGCATCCGAATTAGTGCCGATCAGGTGTTTGGATGAATCCCCGAACTCTGAGCTGAAATGTACCCGAATTATGGACCACCCAAAATGCACATTGCCGGACATGTTAATTTCAGTTTGTGGTTTTGGATTCTGCTCATGGTGCCAAAAAAATAGATAATTGAGGCTAAACAAAAGACGATTCAATGGCAAGGAGATAGTCATTTAATGTTAATTTTCCTCACAGGTCAAGTGAGAAGCAAACCATAGAGGGGAATAAAAGGAGGTGCAGTAAATGAAAATCTATATTTATATAACATATATGTATATAACATTTGAATATTAAAAAAAAAAATTCCATGTTTTGGAGAATTGCTTTTTCCTTTATATTGGTAACTGTAAATATATGCATAACATTACTTTATATATATATATATATTGTATCATACTGACTGGTCCATTTTCACACCTTTTTTGATTGACACGTTTTCTTTTGCTTCTGAAATTCTGCCGAAGCAAACTGACATACTTCTGAAATTAGGCTGTCCCCAAAAATATTCTACTTTAGGGGAAAATGGTTGGATCAAGGCGGATTTTCTTGCCATGCACAAGTGTAGCACCTTCTGTCATTCATGAAAAATATTAACACATAAATATATCAACCTGTTATCTCGTCTTGTTATATCTAAATATATCAACTTACGTCTATCGTCGTTATAACGTGTTATTTATACAAAGATCCCTAAACCAGCTCTTATTATTATTATTTAAAGTCACATTTACACCCACATGGGAATATCGTATTATACCCACCACTTAGCACAATAACGCGCTACAATAAAGTATCTTCATTTTGATCAATTCTAAGCTAATTTTAAAAACAGACATATGTCACTCTAACTTGTATTCATTGCACTGTACCAAAATAACTATTGATAAAAGTGCACTTGCCTCTAATGATTATTCCTCTTTTGATATAGCTAATTAGTGACGTATATGTGAGCGTATACATTGTGTTCGTGCACTAAACTACGACACGTGGTCAAGCTCTAACAATATGCAAATCAAATCCCAGAAAGTGAATTTCTAACATAAACATTCATACTTTAAACTGAGTGATGACGATGACAAACGTTAGGCACAACGTCCTATGAAATCACAGCTACTCTACATTAATCTATACACCTGGAAACAATAACTCGCCACGGCCTTGCCGATAAAATGCCTCAGTGAGAATGATTAATAGAAATGGGTCCAAGCTGTGACGTATGTAGCATGAGAGCTATCATCTAATATCATCACTTAGCACTTGGAAAAATCTGTTTTCTTGGTGTACATGATGTGGTCCAAATGACACAAACCGAAATAAGCTGAAACACCGATGACTCTTAAATCATAAAAATAGCTTGTCTCATTTTACAGAATGAAATGCATTGGTAACTGTTGTTTGCTGGCCGCTCCATAGAAATCCGTCCAGCCAAATCTGTGCAAACAAATCCTCTATAATGGTTTCCTGACTTTTCTTGCTAATACCGTCTGCCAAGCTATTTTTCATTATGATGACACCAGTATTAGCCTAGACAGGTGCACAGCATGAACATCTACAAACATTGCATTTGGGAATCGCTAAGGATATTTTTTCTGACATCACTTATGTCATTCAGATAATAATCTTTCAGTGTTGTCAGAGCCAACTTGGCGCCTCGGTTTAAACTATCTGCAAAAAATTCTAAATTGTGAATTAAAATGACAGTAATGATTCATATTAAGTTCAAGTTAAATAGCAGGACATATTTAGAGAGGGTAAAAAAACGTGTATGAAAATTCTAGGAGATGCTAATTTTCAATGTTATTGACACAAAAGGCTATTTTATATAGCAGACAGGGAGTTGCCACAAGTTTAGGTCTTTTTATATTTTTAATTTTCCAGCTAGGATGTGAATCCTATAAAGATGTTGAGTGGCAGAAACCTAAACTGAATCTCATTGGTTGTCATAATTACAATTTATTGGTCAACCAAGAGGGATAGGACACCTCACTTTTGGCTTTCAAGGGAGAATATTCAGAGAGTTTATTTGTTGCCATAGTTACTAGTTATTCTGGGATCTATAGTCCATCGAGCAGTGTTTATCTTTTTATAATCTACATATGAATTGAAAACACTGTTTGGGTTTGAGATGCTGTTTAAATAGCCACCATATTCATCCAGATACTGGGACTAGGACCATTGATGACTGAAGCCCTTCAATATATTTACAGCTTGCCAGTTTAAGCCAAGAATTCTACAAATGATCCTTACCTCTTTGTAGTCATAAATTGGAATCATAATATCTGTCAGGATCCCGCGGGCGGCTGCGAGGGGGGGTATTGTCAGGATCCCGCGGGCGGCTGCGAGGGGAGGCTGCAGTCCGCTCGCAGCACTCACCCTCCAGCCGTCCGCGGTCCCCTTCTCCTCGTGCGCTCGGCGCGGTCCCCTTCTCCTTGTGCGCGTCTTCCTCTCCGTCCCCCAGCGACAGCATGCATGACGCTGCACACTGGGAGACCGCCCAATATATTACACGCCGGGGTCAGCCACCTGACCCGGCGTTAAAGGCACAGTGCCTCAATCACAGTGGGAGGTATAGATATCTCCCACGTATGATTGTTAATTCAGATTGGAAATTATCCAATCAGAATTAATCTACGGGTTTAAATACTTACCTTTCCTGTCTCTCTCTGCCCTGTTGTGGTCTTTGCTTTCTAGTATTGCTGTTCTGCTTGTGGTTCTCTCTGATTACGTGCTCTCTGGCTTGTTTATCCGACCTTGCGACTTTCTCCTACCCTTTGACCTCGGCTTGTCTCTCGTTATTCTGTCTTCTGGTTCCCCTTACCCGGCTTGTCTCCTGACTATTCTTTGTGTGCTTAGCCCGGCCACTCTAAGGTCCGGTACTGCACCTTTTCTGTGTGTGTGTGTTAGCGTGTTTTGGTTCCCAGAATCGTGACAATATCAATACTAACTGTACTGTTAGGACAACATGATTTTCAAGGTTCTTATAGTTTACCCACGTGTGGTCCAGCTACGTATTCCATGGCATAGATTAGTTTCGATTGGGTGTAACTTTTAAATCTAGTTTCAGTGAGTTTTAATGCAGCTTTCATAGCATTTTCTGTGATGAATAATTTTATTATACGTAAATACTATAAATTATTTTTTCAATTAGCTCCCACCCCAATCTTGGTATGGATCATATTATCTTACTTTTATTTGGCTGCAAAATTTAGTTTTGAAATAATTTATCTTTTTTTCTTCTTTGAAATTAGTCCATTATTTCTTGCCTTTTTTTTTTTTAAGAGCATTTCTAAATGTAAGTTCTGTAAACAGGTTGTAGAGGGATCCCCGAAGCTCTAATTGCATTGCAACATTTTTTATAATCACAAATACTGTATGTCTCTTTTAAAAATCACTTTTATATCTGTGAGTCCCTATACACGACAATAAACAACATACTATTTAACCCCATTCACGCCAGGACTCATCCATTCATACCCTGGAATGGTGTATGCAGGATTTTTAATATTGCAAGCAAATTTTAACTGCAAATTGTCCCCTTCGGGGTTCCAGACCGCAGAACAGGCACTATCATTCTAGTCTGCTTTGCTGGAACCCCCCTGCAGCTGCACAGGCCGGAGGGGAGATCTATACATCTCCCTGTACTGTTGTTTTCATTAAAAAAGCGCCCTTTTTAAGTATACTTAAATAAAAATTACATTTAAACATTAGTTTCTAGGGCAATCAAAATATGGAGTAGTGGACGGGCTCGATGGTTGATGTTTTTTTTTTTTTCTTTTAACGAAAGTAAAGCCTCTAACTGAATGTATTAGCAGTTTAATATTATTATTAATATTATTCATATTATTGTTAATATTTATTCCCCAAGCTGGGAATTAATGCAAATACAACAGTTATGGGCAAAAAGTTCAGTTATTTGCTATTTTTTTTGTCAGCCGTCCTTCCACCCTTACTGCTTCCTCTGATGTACAGTTTTCATTTTTTTCTGGGGAATGTAAGATTTGGGAATTAAAAAGTTTTGACTAAGGATGCCTTTTGTGGGATCCAACATGATTTTGCTGCTACTACGTAGGGCTTGTGAAAACCCTAGCTGGAGGTTTCACCTTTACAGCAGAGACAGGAATTTTATTATTATTTTTGTTTTGTTTTTCAAATTGAAAATTCTTTTTTGAACTCTATATATTTTAAGGATATTATAATTTATACAAAACAATTCAAAAGTATCTTGTCAGGCACCGATATAGAACTTTGTCTACCCGTGTGGTTTCTTTTTCACACAAATCAAATTCCTTGTGCATTTTATGAAGATTTTAGCTACTAAAAGCCCCAATCAATGGATTAAAGCAAGCAGAAACAGATTACCTGCTAGGTAGTTGTGAGTCATTACTATACTGTTCTTTTTGGCAGCTGCAATAAAATAATATTAATTCAAGAATGAAAAAGTATAGATAAGTTGGTACGTGTTTGTACTATTGCCATGGTGAAAGAAACAATTATGAATCATTTTTTGTTTTGTTACTATGGCTAATAATATAATAATGTGACTAAAGTGAGCAGTTCGAGTGAGACCCCATAAGTCATCCGTCCAGTAGGGGAGATTAATCTCTGTGTACTCGAGATCTCTTCACTAGAAAGAGTTGTGCTGAGTTGACAACAGACTTGCAAGATGCAGGCCAAGCTAAATGCCAATTCAGCTGTCGGAGAATTCTGTTTCAAATTTTAGTGCCTCCGTGTATCAAATTGTTTGTCAAGTGAAGTGAATAATCCACATGGAAAACACTCAAAATATATTATCATAGGTAGAAAGAGTTGGCTAGGTTTCTTTAGCATTGGAGGTTCGGCCGTAGGGGCACTCGTGGCAGCGTCCCACTAGTTATAATGTGGCAAAAAATGTAATTGCAGTAGTTTAGAAACACTAAAATATTTTTTTTCTGTAGGGGAGGGTGATAAGCCAAAAATATGGGTAAAAAATAGTCAATAGTCAAATTCTGTAATTGGTTTTAGTTATGCAAGGCCCCTATCCCATGCTGGTAGCTGTTTAGAGAAGCTTACTTGAGAACATCTAGGCATGTCACAAAATGGGTCTGGTTTGAAATCTGCTGTGTTTCAGCAGGTTTTCCACATGCCGAGTGTCTTTTAAGAAAAACATTCGGGCAGCAGAGCCAGCTGTCCGTGAGTGGAGGCATGCTATTGGCCATCATTGGCTGATGGCACCAGGAGTAGGGTTACAGTGCAGACAGAAGAGAGAAGCAAGAAGCCATCTTGGAAGTAGCACAGAGAGAGAACAGCAGCAGCAGCTATTGGCCACTTTCCAATGGAAGTGTATATAATATTATCCTTTTCTACCCCCAATAGCCTTAGAAACTGCCTGAATACTAATTAAGCAAGGGATTTTTTCAAAAATATAAATAATTTATATAAGTCAAGGGTCACAAGACAAGGAGGGCATTTCTGATATAGAGCACTGTGCCACCTGTCACTAATAGTTTTAATAAGGCTTACTGCACATATCCACCATCTTCTTTAAAATGCTAACTTTACAGCTAGGACCTGAGACACTCATGATGTGGCTGGTTGAAAAGTTGTGAAGCGTCAGACTGCAGGACTGGGGCTATGACTCTGAGGACTAATCTTGATTTCAGTCTGTGGTATTTTTTTTGCTGTTTTCAGTGTCAGAATACACAACATATAATTGTACATCATATGATACATAGGCATAGGTAAACAACGGAATCTAGTACATACACATATAATAGATTAATTTTCACATTCTGTAGCGGCATGTATTACACCATTGGTTTTGTGGTATAAGAATATAACATGGTGCAAACTTGGATAAGGGGTTGGAAGCATGCGGGGGGAGTGGGGACTAAGGGTACCTCTGCCCGTAACATTTTCCAATTCAGGCATCAGTATAGCCACAGCTGTCGGAATCGCAGTTTCATCTTGTACATGTTTAGATACATAGAAACATAGAATGTGACGGCAGATAAGAACCATTCGGCCCATCTAGTCTGCCCAGTTTTCTAAATACTTTCATTAGTCCCTGGCATTATCTTATAGTTAGGATAGCCTTATGCCTATCCCACGCATGCTTAAACTCCTTTACTGTGTTAACCTCTACCACTTCAGCTGGAAGGCTATTCCATGCATCCACTACCCTCTCAGTAAAGTAATACTTCCTGATATTATTTTTAAACCTTTGTCCTTCTAATTTTAGACTATGTCCTCTGGTTGTGGTAGTTTTTCTTCTTTTAAATATAGTCTCCTCCTTTACTGTGTTGATTCCCTTTATGTATTTAAATGTTTCTATCATATCCCCCCTGTCTCGTCTTTCCACCAAGCTATACATGTTAAGATCCTTTAACCTTTCCTGGTAAGTTTTATCCTGCAATCCATGAACCAGTTTAGTAGCCCTTCTTTGACCTCTCTCTAAGGTATCAATATCCTTCTGAAGATATGGTCTCCAGTACTGTGTACAGTACTCCAAGTGAGGTCTCACCAGTGTTCTGTACAATGGCATGAGCACTTCCCTCTTTCTACTGCTAATACCTCTCCCTATACAACCAAGCATTCTGCTAGCATTTCCTGCTGCTCTATTACATTGTCTGCCTACCTTTAAGTCCTCAGAAATAATCACCCCTAAATCCCTTTCCTCAGATGTTGAGGTTAGGACTCTATCAAATATTCTGTACTCTGCCCTTGGGTTTTTACGTCCAAGATGCATTATCTTGCACTTATCCACATTAAATGTCAGTTGCCACAACTCTGACCATTTTTCTAGTTTACCTAAATCATTTGCCATTTGGCTTATCCCTCCTGGAACATCAACCCTGTTACATATCTTAGTATCATCAGCAAAAAGACATACCTTACCATCAAGACCTTCTGCAATATCACTAATAAAAATATTAAAGAGAATGGGTCCAAGTACAGATCCCTGAGGTACCCCACTGGTGACAAGCCCAAGCTTCGAATATACTCCATTGACTACAACCCTCTGTTGCCTGTCACTCAGCCACTGCCTTACCCATTCAACAATATTGGAATCCAAACTCAAAGATTGCAGTTTATTGATAAGCCTTCTATGTGCAACAGTGTCAAAAGCCTTACTGAAATCTAGGTAAGCAATGTCTACTGCACCACCCTGATCTATAATTTTAGTTACCCAATCAAAAAAATCAATAAGATTAGTTTGGCATGGTCTCCCTGAAGTAAACCCATGTTGTCTCTGATCTTGAAATCCATGTGTTTTTAGATGTTCAACAATCCTATCCTTTAACATGGTTTCCATCACTTTCCCCACTACTGAAGTAAGGCTTACTGGCCTATAGTTGCCCGACTCCTCCCTATTACCTTTCTTGTGAATGGGCACAACATTCGCTAACTTCCAATCTTCTGGGACTACTCCTGTTAACAATGATTGGTTAAATAAATCTGTTAATGGTTTTGCTAGTACACCACTAAGCTCTTTTAATAGCTTTGGGTGTATTCCATCAGGTCCCATTGACTTATTTGTCTTTACTTTTGACAGTTGAAATAGAACCTCTTCCTCTGTAAACTCACATGTAATAAATGACTCATTTATCCTTTTTTTTAACAGAGGTCCCTTTCCTTCATTTTCAGCTGTAAATACCGAACAAAAATATTCATTGAGGCAGTCAGCTAGACCTTTATCCTCATCTACATACCTTCCTTCTTTTGTTTTTAATCTAACTAATCCTTGTTTTACTTTTCTTTTCTCATTTATGTATCTAAAAAAAGTTTTGTCCCCCTTTTTTACTGACTGTGCTATTTTCTCTTCTGTGTGTGATTTGGAAGCTCTTATAACTTGCTTAGCCTCTTTCTGCCTAATCTTATAGGTCATTCTGTCTTCCTCACTCTGGGTTTTTTTATAATTACTAAATGCTAACTTTTTGTTTTTTACTATTTTGCGGTTTTTTACTATATCTGCAGAGTACCACAGTGGTTTCTTGATTTTTTTTGCTTTTACTGACAAGCCTAATGCAATTTTATGTTGCCTTCAGTAGTGCAGCTTTTAAATAATCCCATTTATTTTGGACTCCATTTAAATTGCTCCAGCCTGATAATGACTCCTTTACACATATTCTAATTTTAGAAAAGTCTGTTTTTCTAAAGTCTAAAACTTTTGTTTTTGTGTGGTGTGACTCAGTCACTGTTCTTATATTAAACCACACTGACTGATGATCACTGGATCCTAAACTTTCACCTACAGTAATATCTGATACCAAATCTCCATTTGTTAACACTAAATTTAGTATGGCCTCTTTACGAGTTGGCTCCTCAACGACTTGTTTTAGAGACAATCCCAGTAGGGAGTTTAGAATATGTGTGCTTCTGGCACAAGTAGCTATTTTTGTTTTCCAATTCACATCAGGAAGATTAAAGTCACCCATGGTGATAACTTCCCCCTTCATTGTCATTTTAGCTATTTCTTCAACTAGTAGATTATCTAACTCTTCAATTTGTCCTGGGGGCCTATAAATCACACCTACACGAACTACTGTGTGATTACCAAATTCTAACGTAACCCAAATGGACTTTATGTTCGTCTCACTAACCTTTATTAGGCTAGATTTTATGCTATCCTTCACATACAGGGCCACCCCTCCCCCTTTCTTGCCTTCCCTGTCTTTTCTATATAAAGAGTACCCTGGTATTGCTATGTCCCAGTCATTTTTTTCATTATACCATGTCTCAGTAACAGCGACTAAATCTACACTATCAGTTGCCATTATTGCCACAAGTTCATGGATCTTATTCCCTAAACTGCGAGCATTTGTAGACATGACTCTAAGCTTATCATTTTTTAACACACTTGCTACAGGCACCTTCTGTCCTTGTTTTGGGGGACAATTGGATTGATATTTTATCACCCTTTTGCCCCCCCATCCTAGTTTAAATACATCTTAGCAAAACCTCTGAACTGCTCACTGAGAACATTTGTTCCCTTTTGAGAAAGATGCAAACCATCTTTTTTGTACAGTTTATTTCCATTCCAAACAGAGCTACCATGAGCAATAAAGCCAAATCCTTGCTCCCGACACCATTCACCAAGCCACAAGTTAAAGTCCCTAATACACATCCGCCTGTCATTCTGAGTGTTATGCACAGGCAGAACTTCAGAGAATGACAGTGTGGAAGCAACCTGCCGTATATCATTGGCAAACACACTAAAAACTTCCTTAACCTCTGAAACCTCATTGCAAGCCAAGTCATTTGTCCCTAAATGGACAAGTACATCCAATTCCCCTTCCTGCTTTGCTTGCTTAACAATATTCCAGATACGTCTCCTGTCTCTGTGAGCAGTAGCTCCGGGAAGACACCTCACAAGACCACCATTGTCCATCTCCACACCTCTTATGATGGAATCCCCCAACAACAACTGCTTTCTATTAGGCCTCATCATAGTCTTCAAGCCTCTCTGCACAACACCACTGGCCTCAATGCCTCTCTCCACAAGAGCACTAGCCTCAGTGCCTCTCTCCACAACACCTCTAGCCTCAGTGCCTCTCTCCACAACACCTCTAGCCTCAGTGCCTCTCTCCACAACACCTCTAGCCTCAGTGCCTCTCTCCACAACACCTCTAACCTCAGTGCCTCTCTGCACAACACCTCTAGCCTCAGTGCCTCTCTGCACAACACCTCTAGCCTCAGTGCCTCTCTGCACAACACCACTAGCCTCAGTGCCTCTCTGCACAACACCACTAGCCTCAGTGCCTCTCTGCACAACACCACTAGCCTCAGTGCCTCTCTGCACAACACCACTAGCCTCAGTGCCTCTCTGCACAACACCACTAGCCTCAGTGCCTCTCTGCACAACACCACTAGCCTCAGTGCCTCTCTGCACAACACCACTAGCCTCAGTGCCTCTCTGCACAACACCACTAGCCTCAGTGCCTCTCTGCACAACACCACTAGCCTCAGTGCCTCTCTGCACAACACCACTAGCCTCAATGCCTCTCTGCACAACACCACTAGCCTCAGTGCCTCTCTGCACAACACCACTAGCCTCAGTGCCTCTCTGCACAACACCACTAGCCTCAGTGCCTCTCTGCACAACACCACTAGCCTCAGTGCCTCTCTGTACAACACCACTAGCCTCAGTGCCTCTCTGCACAACACCACTAGCCTCAGTGCCTCTCTGCACAACACCACTAGCCTCAGTGCCTCTCTGCACAACACCACTAGCCTCAGTGCCTGTCTCCATGACACCATTGCACTCTGAAAGTGCAGAAAATGAATTATGTAGAACAACAGACTGTGCAATATGCCTTTTATCCACAACTCTAAGTCGACCAGATCCTACAGTAATCCATCTGCCATTCCTAGTATGTCTCTGTGGCAGTGGCTTTGCAGCAGTTCCAGCCTGAGTTTGTTTACCAGATAATTTACAAATCTCAGATTTCAAAAATACAATCTCCTGCCGCAAGATAGAGAACTGTCTACAGATTAGACAACAACTAAACCTCCAAAAAGTGGAACGCGAAACAAATGCATAGCAACTATTACACTGAACTAAGTCTGCCATTCCAATGTGATCAATTATTTAAATCAAACGAATCTTAACTTTTTATTTATCCTCCTGAATACCTCAGATTACCTCCAGTTTATCTCCAGAATATCTCCAACCACAGACACTTAGAAGCAACACTCTCCAGAATATCTCCAACCACAGACACTTAGAAGCAACACTCTCCAGAATATCTCCAACCACAGACACTTAGAAGCAACACTTAGAAGAAGCAACCAAGCTCTATTAGCCAAGCTAATGACAACAGCCTTATATACACCTAAAATCAACTCCCACTAGGAATGTTTAACACCTGGGTAGGCCTCTGCTTATTAGCAAACAATAGCTAATTTACACAGCAATCAATAGCAAGTAGCTACCTAATCCAATCAAATGCCTTATAATTACCAACAGGAAATCAAACCTTGTGCAATCAGTAACCTTTTCCTACAGATGAATCTTACCTGTAACAGTAAAAAAGAAAACTCTTAGCACAACTCTTAGACAGTTGAAGCTTCTGTAAAACTCTCCAGAATATCTCCAACCACAGACACTTAGAAGCAACACTTAGAAGAAGCAACCAAGCTCTATAGGTGATGTATAGATGGTGCTGCGTGCACCTTACCATTCAGATGCAATCTCTCATGTGAGAATAGGGACGGGTGAAAGTGGAGGACTGCTCTGTACTATTATGGTGGTGGCTTCAGTGTTGCTAAGGTAGTACAGGCTGTGTGTTGGGCCTATAGTAATGTGCAAGGTAGGAGTCTCACAGTGACCAGGCAGTTGTTAGAAATGGTTTAGGGAGAAGCTTTTCCTTGCCATTAACTCATATTGCTTTGTAGTGTCCAGAGTTTGGACATAGTGCCTGATGGTTGGGGCGTCAGGTGAATGGGATATTGTAGCCCATGGCCCGTGTTTTTGAAAGATTCAACTTATAATAGGAACAATTACTATATTGTCAGAGGATGTTGTGGTAGTTCAGAAAGGAAATGTTGGGTTTTTCAAGGGTCAGTAGGATATCATCTGTGAATAGAGTGAGTTTATACTCCTTATTCTTAATCTTAAGTCCATGTATGTCGGTATTGTTTCCAATTAACTGGGTAAGGGGTTCTAGAGGCAAGATGTAGAAGATAAGGGAGAGTGGGCAGCCCTGTCTTGAGCCATTCGTTATCGTTAAGGACCAGGACAAGAAACCCCTGTTGGCCATCTGTGCCAAAAGATTTGAGTAAAGTGCAGTTACCATGGATACGAATCGACGGGGGAAGCCACATTTCTTTAGGACCGCGAGGAGAAAGGGCCAGTGCAGCTGGTCAAAGGCTTCTTTTGCATCCAGCAAAAGGAATGCGCTGGGTGTCCTCCCTCCCCGGTGCCCGCTCAGTAGGTCCAAGACCTTCCTGGTTCCATCTGTGCCTTGGCGCCCACTCACGAACCCCACTTGTTTTGCATGGATGATTGTAGGGTTAATTTGGGTTACTCTATTGGAGTAGATTTTGTATCCGTATTAAGTAGTGAGATCGGTCACAAATTTTGACTTTTAGTGGGGGGTTTGCCCGGTTTAGGTAGGGTAACCATATGTGCCATCAGCATCTCGTGTGACATGTTACCTGTTTTGATTATGTGGTTATAGACTGACTCTAATTGCAGGGCAAGTATGTAAGAGAAGAGTTTGTAATATGAGTTAGAGAGGCCATCTAGCCCTGGGGATTTTCCCAGTGGTAGGGCCGCTATGGTCTGATTTTGTGGGTTGTGACTGGACGTTGTTGTATCTCTTGTTGTTGTGGAGTTACTTTCAGTAGAGAGGTAAAGTCTAGAAAGCATTTTCGGAGGCAGTAGGGTAGTGGGTATTGCCATTGTTTTTAAGGTTATATAACAGGTGGAAGAAATTTGCCAATTAATTGTTGATATCTTGGGGATTGTATAGTTTTTCGTTAGTCTTTGGTATCAAGTAGGGAATTTTTAAATGTGTGTTTGTTTATTTCTTAGCATTGTGGTGAGTATTTTCCCCGCTTTCTTCCCTTCAGAGTAATTAGTCATTTTACGGCATTGGAGTGTGTATGATGTTTTGGCTAGATGTATGTAATTTATGTGCTTTGTTGTGTCAGCTATGAGACTTAGCTTACTTGCAGCTTATGATGCGTCCCTTGGTGTTGCAGTTAGCGTTTGACTCTTCTCCATTCCGGGGTTGAAGGATTGGGACACTCCATTCTTTCAGTTTGACAAGTCCCTCTTCTGGGGTGGTGATTGGTGTGATGTTGCCATCTCGGGAAATCAGCAGCTTTGTGGGGTATCCCCAGCGATATTGGATACCTTGGTGTCGCAGGGACTCCATTGTTTGAAAGCTTTTCCGTCATCGAAGTGGTCGGTAAACATCTTAATGAAAAAAAGATAGGGTCGCGCTCAGCCACAATAAAACAATCAAGGGTGCTACTGAGCATGGGTCAGCAAAAAACCACATGAAACATACATGATAAAGACCTTGACAGGTCGAAACGTTGCAAATAAATCTGCCTGGATACAATCACAGTGAGTGCCTGACATTTTTTCTTTTGATGAACATCTTAATGTCTGGATAAGCTTAATGCGGTCAAGGTCTATTGTGGTAGGATTTCAGCATCAGTTCTTTTATGTGGAAGTAATGTGCCCTGAGGAGCACATCTCTGAAAGTTGTTTCAGGTAGGAAGCTGGGCTTCGGAACGTGGTGCACGCGGTCAATTAACAACATGTCGTTTGACACGTCTGGAGCATAGGCTTTCATGAGACCTTGTGCGTAGGCCTGCAGATCATCTTGCTGGACAGACTCAGGCACACCCCGAAGTCTGAGGTTATTTCTGCTGCTTTTGTCTTCATAGTCTGCAATCTTGGCCTCCATAATCTCGATCTTGCTTTCCAGTGCCTGAATATGTTCAGCCCTATCGTTGTGGGCTGAAGCATATTCACCCAACTCCTGCTCCACATGCAACGTGCGGGTGACCAGTGTGATGAAGTGCCCTTCGCCACTTGGTCCTGGAGAGGCCTGCTTGCCAGCCTCCTCCCCTGTGACTATGACTCTTTGATGTATTTGGCTTTAAAGCCCCTATTCTACCTTCAGACAGACTATTTATGTAGGTTGCTTTATTTCTCTTACGTTTTAGTCACCCTGTACCATTATAGGTGCAGGGTGTGTGTAATGTATTTGTTTATAGTGTGTGTGTGTACTGTGAAATGTATTGCCTGCTCTCCTGTACTGCTGAGGTTTGCTACCAACTCGGTGGATTTGGCTATGGAGCTTGTCTAGTGACCTCTTATGGTAGCAACAGCAATATGCACCTACCTGAATAGCAAGACTGGTTCATTTGCATATTCGGGTAGATTTGCATATTGCTAATTCTGCAGGCACGTGAGATATTTTCTGTTAAATATTGTCTCCCCCACCCATTTAAAAATATGCCATTGTGTTATAATAAGTCACTGATTGTTGCCTGCTATGATTTGACTGTTGACTGAGTTTTCACAGCAATGTTAATGTAATGACCATATGGGCTAGTCCCAAGTAAAAAAGTTTTAAACAGTTCTTCTTGATCCCTCAATACGTAGCCTTGTCTCATTGGAGGGCGCTGTTATAATCACACTAGGGATTGCTATGCTCTGCATACTCCCCTGAGATTGAATCACTTAGCTCTTTTAAGAGCTTGTTCCTGATACGCTCTCCTGGAGGAGAGGTCTTTCCCCACACGGTCCTGGAGGACAGAAGCTGATCCAGGGTGGAAGGAAGATGGCGAGATTCCAGTCAAGCTACGGCGGTTGCGGAGTCTGCGGTGCTTGTGGTGTCTGGTGCGGTGCTTGTGGTCCTCGGCGCAAGCTAGGAAGCGTCCATCAACGGAGGGTACTCGGTCGGAGTACGGGGAGCTCTGTTACAACCAGCTCCTGTACATCTTTGCGGAGTGCATCTGCCGTGTGTTGTCTGGAGGCTATCAGCCTATTTGACACTGCGTCCTAGGCCTGTGACAAAAATTATTTGGTGATAGTTTCGGCTGTGGAGGTAAGTGGCTGCTCTGTTGTCGGAGTCAGGGCGCTTGCGTCTGAATCTCCGTCGCAATCTCCATCTTGCATGCGCAGGCCTAGATGTACCGCGGGGTTCTTGTGGCCGAAATAAATGCATTTTCTCTGCCTTCGTTGGCGCTTTTTTAGCTTTGTTCTGAGACATGATCCTGCCAGCACCTATGGATGAGGTTTGCAGCTCAATGTAAGTGCATTTGCAGCTTCTGTGTTCAGTTTGTAGGGAGGTCAATACCGGAGCAGATTCCTATGTTGCTCAGCGGTTAGCTACACCCCCGATTTCACTCTGTTTTAATCTGTGTGCTGAGAGCTAATAGAGTAGCTGACATGTTTCATAACAGCAGCAATATTTAATATAAAGCTAATATTGAAGGAGCACTACAGAAGATGAGATAATGAATGGGAGCTCTAAGAGAGTGCTAGGAAGATAAGCAGAGAGAGCTGGAGCATTATACAGAGACATGTACTGTGTGGGTATCTCTGTATTGCAGCTCTGTTTAATCCATCACAGTGATCCTGGCTATCTGGGTATCACCTTACTGTGCCACGCTCTGTGTGTTATAGCTCTGTATTTTACCCAGCTCAGCATGGTGTATGGGTATCTCTGTAGACTACCTATCTCTGTGTATTATATATGTATCGTTGTATTGTGCCCAGCTCAGCATGCTGTATGGGTATCTCTGTAGTCTACCTATCTCTGTGTATTATATATGTATCGTTGTATTGTGCCCAGCTCAGCATGATGTAAGGGTATCTCTGTAGTCTACATATCTCTGTGTATTATATATGTATCGTTGTATTGTGCCCAGCTCAGCATGGTGTATATGTATCTATGTAGACTACCTATCTCTGTGTATTATATATGTATCGTTGTATTGTGCCCAGCTCAGCATGGTGTATGGGTATCTCTGTAGTCTACCTATCTCTGTGTATTATATATGTATTGTTGTATTGTGCCCAGCTCAGCATGATGTATGGGTATCTCTGTAGTCTACCTATCTCTGTGTATTATATATGTATCGTTGTATTGTGCCCAGCTCAGCATGGTGTATGCGTATCTCTGTAGTCTACCTATCTCTGTGTATTATATATGTATTGTTGTATTGTGCCCAGCTCAGCATGATGTATGGGTATCTCTGTAGTCTACCTATCTCTGTGTATTATATATGTATCGTTGTATTGTATTCAGCTCAGCATGGTGTATGGGTATCTCTGTAGTCTACCTATCTATGTGTATTATATATGTATCGTTGTATTGTGCCCAGCTCTCCGTATTATATATTTGTTTTTTTCTCAGCTCTGTTTGTGGTATGGTTATTTCTGTATTATCATCAGCTCTCTGTATTTTATAGATATCTTTTTGTTTTACCCAGTTTGCTTTATTGTCTCTATACAATACTCAGCTCTCTGTATTGTATTAGTATCACTGTACTGTATAGGGAGAAGTAAAATTCTGGGGAGGAGTCTGCTGCCCCACCATCTTAAAACTTCATCAGTCGCAACTGCTGTTTATTCTTTTTACTTTGGTCACTTAAAATTATATAAAATCATGTAAAAATAAATATACACCAAAAACGGGGTACATTGGCGTTGTGGCAGGCAATGTATGATCATATGAAGCCTGTCGGAAAGTTTCTCCAAGTGTCTCTTCCACTGTTCAAATCATTCCTTTGTTGGAATCGCCATCAGCTGCCTCGTTGTATTTACCTAAATCTCATCGATGCTCTGAAATCTCTTCCCTTTCAAATGTGATTTTAGTTTTGGGAAAAGCCAGAAGTCTCAGGGTGCCAAATGTTTTAATAGATTCTCTACCATCTTTAAAGCGTTTGTGCCACACTTGTATTTGCGCTGCACTCGTTGCATCTCCCCTGAATGGCTTCTGAATCAACCAAATAGTTTCTGTGGAGGAATGTTCAAGCTTAATGCAAAATTTGATGCAGATCCATTTCTCTACTCGCTAGATCATTTTGAATGCAACGGCCACACAGTACACATGCTCACTCAACGGTGTCTAGAGCCCCCATTGACTAGTACAGTGAAGTCGTCATTTTTCACACATACGTATTCCAGTCCAGTCCACTCTCCTTTGCTGCCAGGTTACATCAATGTTGCGCTAACCATTCTCGTTATATTAACAATGGCTGGACTTTTTCCCTTTATAGAGTAACTAAACCCCCATTATTTTTTATTTTAAAACAATATTATATTTTGTGAACTGTGAATGCTGGTGTTTAGTTGTTTTAAATTCTCTCTCTCAGTATATATTAAATGAAAAGTATTTTACACACTATCACTAATAGTTACAAAGTGGCCTTGGAAGGGCCCCCCATAGTAACTAATGTAAATTACCATAAGTACCGTATCTTTAAGAATTAAGTGCTAGTTGTGTTGTTTTATCTTTAGCACAAATATATCTCATTATTCTGTGTGGAGTCTTAAACATTTAGTCCATGATCATGTTTAGTTTACAATCTATATAATAAAATAGATACCAAACAATGACTCCATTAACTGGAACCCAATATGTTAAAATTCCTTAATCAGAGAAAAGTTCTGTCAAACTGGTACTTACTAATTTCCACCTGGTCTGCTGCACCAGTGGAAAACATTCTTCAGGCGGGTTTCTCATCACTTTGCATCGAACTTGCAAAGCCAATTCGTATTTACTGACAAAGAACCAAAACTAACAAATCCTATCCCTTTTTAAATGTAGGACACTACAAGTTCCCTCAACAATGGAGTAGCAGCGTTCAAACTGAATCTGATCTGAAAACTTCGAAACGATCATGCTTGCACCAATAACTAACGAAAAATCACCCACGAAACACCAATGTAAACCGAGTTATAACACACACATATGTGGTTTGTTAAAGGGACACTCCAGACCCCTAAAGCATTTTAAAATGCCACGTAAACATTTTTGTGTCCTCCTTTTTTCATTTTACAAAAAGTGCTAATTTTTGTTACACCACCTTGGCTGTCAATCAGACAAATGGTCCTGTTACTTTCTGGTTGTTTAGCTCAGTCAACCTAAACTTAAGGCACAGCAATTGCCCAGAATGCCCACCTTGTAAAGACTTCTCATTAAGCTGCAATGGGAAGTCTGTGATTGGACAGTCACAGAAAATCTTGGCACAGTTAGGGAGGGCTTGTAAAGGCTACAGATAAGAGATCTGCAGCCTTTGCAAGCTGTTTTAGATATTCTGAGCATTATTAAATGCATGCATGTTTTCATTGGGGTATGTCTACTAAACAATGAATTGTATTATTTATGGTGTGTCCCTTTAAGACAGAACGCAGTAGAAGGCTGGAAAGGTTTTGTGTTATTTTAAGCCTTTTACGATGGCTTTCTCGCCTACAGTAAATTGATGCAATAGAGTCTAGTTATGTATGTCTGGTAAATGCAATATTGATTGCTTTCGCTTTATGAAAAATGACACAATAACAAAAAAAGATGCTGTCGTTTCTAATCAGTTACACGCTAATTTGTGTACCACCTAGCGCCATGTTTAAAACCTTTTTTCTCAAATGAACTGTTAATTTGGTGGTCGGCAGCAAATTTATGAAAGGCTCCAATTTCTCCAAACCCTGTTCCCTTGCTACCTCTTTGGATATAAAAAGTATATTTAATTATATTCATCAAACTTTTGTTCCACACGCGGCTCTGTGTGTCACTAGCCAATCAGATGGTAAGGATTTATATAGGCTTTACCATGGTGACATAATAAAACATTTTCTGTGGTCATGTTTTAATTCCAGGAATCTATTTGGAGGCCATAATTTAACATTCGGGTGATGTCATTCTTTGGCCAGATCCCATTGCAAATAATTTCAAATATTTCCAATAACCTGCTACCTAATTAAGCGGTACACATCGCTGAAACAAAAAAAACCTAACTAAAAAAAGAAATACAAAAATACAATAAAAGCAAGTTTTTGGGAGACAGGGGTTTACTTTCCTTATGTCCCTTAGAGGCACAGCTTGGTTCTGATTATTTGTATTTAAAAACACGAGCCATTCTGGCATACTTGTTTTGTGTGTGTTCATCCCCAATTTCCCTCTTTGCAGCAACACATATATTTAAAATATAAATGGCAAAAATGGCTAATTTGATGTGACATACACATAGAAAATATTGTCTGTTAAGCAAAAATGCAAAACACTATTTTTTTTCACAGTTTTGGCAATAATAATATGTGCATAATTAGTGGAGCTTGAGAAAATTGATTCAAAATAAATGAAATTGATGGGTCTATTCTGCATTTTTGGGAATTATAACAGTTTGAAAGTTCAAATTACCCCATGAATGCATATATATCATGGAAGATATTTGGAGCAGACAAATCATCAAATGAACAAATATTGAAGCAAACTTTTATTTAAAAAAATCAATAAATTGTGTATTTATTTTTGATGACAGATCCAGCACCAGTAGCTGTAAAACAAAGAAAACATACGTAGTACGTCTCGAAGAAACTGCCTATTTTGTTTGGAGATATTCCACAGGTATTGATTTAAAGACAATTGTAATACTGAATTGTCACCAATCACCACTGTAAAACAGGGGTGGCTATAACATAGATCTCCAGTTTTTATGGTACTACAACTCCCATGATGCTTTGAAAGCCTTAAGGAAGAACATCAAGGAAACGTGTTCTGGGGTTACAAAGTTGCAGGTAAGGAATGTCGCATTATAACTGTATCTCTGCTGTCCAAATTGAACATATAAAACATTTATTAGAAAATGGCTTTTTCACTTGCATTTAGTTCAGTTTATTCCCTTATTCCATAAAGGCAGAATTGAAATTTCCATTCTCCAGTTGAGAGCCTTTAAATGCTGGGTTAGTACTTTGAGTTCTGCAATGTAGTGCAGCTGTATTGACATCATCCGTGTGTCTTTAGCTGACTTATTGGCATCACCAGTTTAATAGAGTGATACAATATCTATCACTCGTGTTATTGTAATAAAGCATTTTATGTGCTGCCGTAGCACTTGGCTTGTTTTCCAGAAATGGAACTCATTTAACATTTTGGTGTGTAAGGTAAGTGCTTCTTTGTTATAGAGTTTTGTGTTTGCAATTAAGTTATTATTGTGATTTATCTATATTCTTGTATGCGAAATACGATTTGGCTATATTGACTTTAAATTTGAAATATACTCTGAATTCACTTTCAGTTGACACTTCAGTAACTAACCCTTTTAGTATGTATGTGATATATATATACGTAATCTGTGAAATATAAACGCTGTATGAGATATAAACGTTATGTATGTAAAATAGATTCGGTATTCCTCAACCTGCAGGACTTTTGGACGGAGGATACATTTTAAAAGGGCAGAGGGTTCCCACCCCTCTAGACCTGTATCTCTGAAAAGGTATACAACTTAACAAATCGAGGGTCAGGAACTGCTAGACCGCTTACTAGCAATCAGTATGAACATTACATTAATTTACTTGTTGACAGCTTCTCTCACTGTTGTAACCGATAAATAAATTGCAGTTATTTATATTAGATTTACGTACAATTCTTTTTTACTGTACCTTGCAATTCATCATACATACATACCTTATAACAACACTTATTGATATTTAAAATTATTACATGCAAAAGTAATTTTAAAAAGTGTTCACCTGATTCTTGAAACACGTTAGTAGTTTTTTGGACACTGAAAGTTTTGTTCAATTTTGTTTTGATGTGAAAATCAATTGCATGTTTTTCTTTTGGTTTTTTTTTATGCAGAACCTAACTAAAATTGTATTTAATGGCGAGGGATAGACAGCCTTCACTAAACCATTTTGTTGGACAATAATTGCGATTTTTCCCCAACCTTGTATCGGAGAGAGTCCATGCACTCCATCGACGATGAAACAGGCAGTTATCAAAAAAATAGCCAAAAAGTAAAAGTTAAAAATAAAACGTTTGGCATGTCCACTGTAAAAGAAACTGCAGAAACACAACATTGAAAATTCAACAAGTGCAATAATGCGTGTGACATCTGTATGTTAATACTGGAAGGTGTTTATATTACGGAGAGGATTGGTATTTCTATTTTTATTAAAGCATCCACTAAATTCTCTTTATAGAGCATGCACACATAGCATCTACTGCATTTCTTCCTAACCTTTAAAACACACTTCTCCATCCTACCAAAATATCACTTTCACACTCAAGACATTTAAGCATTAATTTTAAGTTCTTGTAATACTATTAGGGAAATTTATGCACTGCCAAAGTTACAAGATGCTCTGGAAAACGTACAGCCAATATGTATAACCCGTCCGTGGTTTCCGTTCCCCTCTTTAAGCAAATTGATTTCAGTTTTTATGTAATAGGATTCTAACATTCTGTTTTAGACATCTGGACTTATATTATTTCATGTATGATGTAGTAAAATTCTCACTGTCTATCCCCATGCCTGGCTGATGGTGGTGTTAAGTGGATTGGGGATTTAATACGTGGGAGAGAAGATAGACAGGATCGGGTCTGAAGGGAGGATCCGAACGCTCATTTTCCTGGCCCATCCCATGTCAGGGTACGAAGCCAAAACAAATTGAATGTGAAGTCAGGAAAGTGAGTGGAATCCTCCCCATTTTGTGAGAGGGTGTCATTTTATTGTAGTTAAGGGATCAGAGACTGAAAAAATGAGAGAGGTTATCGCTGCCCCCTGCTGCTTTGTAGAATTTGGAAGTTCGAGTTATATTAAACCAAATAATTCAAGTCTTTTTAAAAATCTGGTGAAATGGAAATAATGAAACATGGAATCCTGAAGATGGGACTTAAATGTATTGGGCTCAGTAAAACACCTGAAGGGGATAAGCCATTGGGTCTGAAAAAAGCCCAACCAAAAAAAATAAAATGTACGAAAAGCTTTTTTGGATCTAATAGTGTAATAAACTTGTAAAAATAAACTTATGATATCGAGGGAGTAGTTTCAAAAGTCTCATCAGTCTTACATGTTGTTCCAATAATAAAAAAAACAATAAAGTGTTAGAATATCAGGGGGCGTAGATTGAGACATTTCCTTAGATATAATACATGATACTTGACTTGTTGGCAAATAATCTGACGAAATAGAACCATTATTCTGAGAGTGGATGGCAGTGAGATCTGGAAATCGTTACAGAATGATATTCCACTGTTTGTGGCCGTCTTCCACAAATAACCTGTCCCTGGTGTGTTGCCAGTGAACATCTAAAATGCAGTATTTAACTTGCTATTTAGTAAAATTTGCAAGATGCTTTAAAACTCACCATAGCTCAATATCAAGTGAATGATCCATAATGTTTTTAGTATAATGCTAGGAATCTGTAGGTCAAGCTTAGTGGGGGATTGTCCAACAAAAGACTTGACACATGTTTGCTCTGAGAAACATGTTTTCCTTTATATCCTTTAATCTGAACCCAGTAAGAAAAGAAAGATAGAATATATATAATTGTCCAAACGAGTGTCCTGACCGTAATATCAGCCTTCCTTGAGCAGGCAAGACTTTTATAACATCATTATAAACAAGTTTCCTAGACCAACAACACACTTTGTTGAATAATTCAATCTGCTTACTATAAAAAATTTAACTTTTGGTTCTGTCTGGCAATATTTAAAATAAAGTCTGTAACAATGTTTTCCCGAAAATCTATGCCAGTCAACTTCTCATGTGTCGTCATTATTTACATCGATGGAAGGAGCCACCATTGTCTCCATAATGTCCACAGTCATCGAGTGTCTGTATCCTCCACTGAATTTTTACAGCTTTTTACAGCTTCAGGTTCCCTCATAACAATCTCTAGTCTGAGCTCCATGTTGTACCATTAGAACAATACGACTGATTGTTGAATGCATTTATTAACATTTGAAGACAACATTTGTATGTATTATTGACTAATATAAAAATGGCCATTCCTGTGAACATGAGCATAACCTACAAGCTTGATATTTTATTTACTCCACACTAGATGGTTAACTTTATAATCAAGTGGACAGATTGCTACATCACGTGTTCTGTTTTTATAGTTTGAGTCTCCTCCATTTTATTCATCTCCTTTCCTTTTAGTCATACATCAGAAGGAGTTTAGGATCCTACTGAAATTTGTGTCATTATTAGTAACAAATACTTGAAGGATCATTATAAGCACATAGACAACCTCATCTCAATAAATAGGTCTGGGTGCAGGAAACCAGTTGTTTCACCCATGTAATGTAAAATATCGCCCAATTGGAGATAGGGTAATGTTTTCATTGTGATGCTAAGCACACACCCTGACTGCCACTAGATGGTTCTTCTACTTCCATAACTGTGTCAAACTTGGTTCTTGATTTGGACATCTTCACAATTTGCATTAGAATGTTGAATGTCCTCTGATGCTTCTCATAGAGGTGCATTGTGGTCACTGTTTCTCTATAAGAAGCATATGATTGGAACATCAATGTGATTTCTGTGCATGTGCATTAGGATTACAATGTTTCATAGAGAAGCATTTGTTTGGACAAAATGGCCATCAAGCCTGTTGACATCAGCAGAGGCAGACTGTACTGCGGAGAATTCTGTCTCAGTGCAGGATTGCAGGTAACAGCTTAATTATTTTTTATTTTTACGAAAAACACGGGCCCTCTAGGGGCTAAAAGTTGAAAAGCACATCCACCCTCCCACAGTGTTCCTTTAATAAACAGGAGGGTATACATTAAAGAAGCATAGTAATTCACATACTCATTTCTAATCACAGTAACATAACCCAATGATCCTAACGTCTTAATTGAGAAATTGTTTTTTTTGAATGCTAAAAATCACAGAATATGTAAACCAAGTTCCCCTTTCAGTTTCAGTAAATCTTCTTTGGTACACCCCAAGCGTTCTTTAATACCTTTACTACTTTTTCCTGAATTGCTTGAGTTTGAACATAAAATCTGATGTATATAAATATATGTATATAAAATAAATATAGTGTGGAATTATTGGTGACAAACATTTTCTGTTAGTAGGAAAGTTCCAAACTGCTTGCTTGGTGAAAAGCAGAATTCAAAACAAATCCCATCAATATCTGTCAACCAGCATCGTCAAGTGAGATTTCTAGTTCAAAACCCAACCCGATACCCACAAACTGCCTGGTTGGGTCCTTGTTACTTATTGGGCTTTGTTTGTATTATCTTTTATTTAAAACTACAACACTATAACTGCTCCATACAGGAAGTCCACATTTATTAATTTTCATTTTTTGTTGTAAATAACAGAATAGTCTTCTCGTGAAGACCTAATTGATATTCCAGGTGCAACGTTTTACTGCAATCTCGTGACAAGCGTATAAAGCAGTTTCATGTCTGGCAAATGGCTGAATTTGTGACAGAACAAGTTGTTCCAGCGGGTACGTCAGATTCAATAGTACATGATTTCCCATTATGGGAATGGAAACGTCACTCTGCATATCGGAGTAAGTTAAGCTGTCAACGTTACCAGCTAGGTCAGGAGGTCACGATCTTACAGGAAAATTGTGATTGATAGAATTGATAGCATCAGAGATCCACAAGGGAGATGTGATGCCAATCTCAACACTGTGTTTTTGACACAATTAAGAATCATGGAGAGAAGAAAAACATAGAGAGGTTTAGTCACTAAAAAGCTTAGATTGACAAAAAACATGCACTGATACAGTTTGAAATAACTAAACCAGAATCATTCAATTCTACAATTTGCTTATTTTTTAAATGTTTTAATTACAACTATTTTGGACAAAATTTCAGACAGTTGTCTATTCACCACAACACATATTTTAGTAAATATTCTCCAAAATAAATTTACAACAACACATTGACATTCAGGTACTCATTACGTTATAGTTACCAGACCGAGCATCACATGGCATGAAGGACATGAAGTGACATTGCAGGTGAAAGTATAATAAAAGCACAATTTGTAGTCATTAGGGAATTACAGCAAAAAAATAAATAGGTTAGAATTTAAAGGTCCCTCGGGCATAACGTTGACTAAACAAGTAACTCCTCTCCTGACAGTGAAAGTAATTAAAGGAAAAATAGAAAATAGTCACTACTCAACTCCTTATTAAAGGTTAATAAGTGTGTAGAGGTTTTGAAAAAAGAACCCTCTCGGTCTCATTGGAGATTTTGTCTTTCAGAGTAAAGAGGAAAGGTGGATTGTTAGTGTGGAGCAGATGCAGGGTGCATATATTTGATTAAGAAGGATTTCTGATGGAGAGTAGCTAGGGAGGCAGGCTTAAGGTGAAGTATTCTGCAAAACATTTTTTTTTGTGCAAAAACTATAAAGATTTGAGCATGCAAAAAAAAAAGCATATGAGTGACACCAACTAAAATCTTTCAAAGGTTTGTACTGGTGTCCGGATTGTCATTTCAAAAAAGGTAAATAGACTCTTCTTATTATTAATGTAATATTGCATTTTTGTATATTTTTACTTAAAAAAAATGAAAAAAAGCCCTGAAACCATTTGATCACCTAGGTATACAAATGTTTCTGCAAAAATTGCTAGTTTTCTGTAATATCACTGTCAAAAAACCTTAAGAACACGTTTAAAGGATAAAACTCATTGACCGGGAACAAGTAACTGATTAGACCTTTAAAACCATCTGTATATTCATTTTCCCGTCTTCCACGGGGTTATGATAATAATTGAAACTTTTGGATTAACCTTGGAATGCTATTTGACCTTTCACTGCAGTATCATAGCAGTATCCTAATCAGTCACAAAAAGAATTGAAAGCCATTAATCTCACAATAAAATACATAACTTTACCTGTCGATATACTATTTCAGAGAAAATAAATTGAGATCATCCAATAGACTATACATTTCATATATCTTATAACAAATTATAATTTTAACTTAATGCTAAGACTTTAAGACATTGTAAAACATTTTGTACTTGTTATATCACCATTGCGGACTGCGTTAAATTAAGCAGGTGTATCATTGATGTCAGACTCTTGTAAAACAAACAATTTGAAGTTCTTGGAGTCCGTTCACATTTCTTATTTCTGAGGTGAACAAGCTCCAAAGTTAAGAGGGAAAACATGCTGATTTTACTGTGTTGACAAAGTCTACGGACGCGTTCCAATTTAGATTTCACGAATTTCAACACGGATTTTGAAATATACGGTGAAATCATGCCAGCAAAACAGAACAGATACATGATTATTTTGCTGAAAAATCTGAACTTTTGTTTTGTTTTTTAGGAAGTGACTGTTTAAAGAGAAACTATAGTGCCAGGAAAACAATCTTGTTTTCCTAGGACTGTAGCTTCCCTTTCTGTCAAGGCCCCCTCCAGTGGCACTGAAGGGGTTAATAACCCCTTCTGTCACTTACCTGGGTCCAGTGCCGATGTCCCTCAGTGCTGGCTCAGCTCCGACCACACTCTTCCCCCGCTGCCTATGGGGATTCCGGTGCATCTTGAAGTCTTCATGCATAGAGTGAAGACATCCAGTGTCGTTTAGACGACCAAAAGGCATCTAAGAACCCGGAAGTCCCTTTAGTGACTGGTAGACAGCCACTAGAGGAGAACTTAACCTTGCAAGGTAATTATTGCAGTTTATAAAAACTGCAATAATTACATGCTCAGGGTTAAGGGTGATGGGAGTTGGCCCCCAGACCAATTCAATGGACTGAAGTGGTCTGGGTGCCTACAGTGTCCCTTTAACTTTATTCTTTGTTTGCATTATTTATATTTAAGTATGGTCCAAGATGATTCCTACAGTCATTTTGTATTGAGATAGATATGTTAATCAGCACCATGGGTTATTTTCTCTTCCAGCTAGTTCAAAAAGAAAAAAACAACTTAGTGAAAAACCTACATTTTGTCTATCCGCCAATGGTGAGCCATTTAAAATACCCACTCACACTTCCAAATTAGAATAGCAATGCCTCGCTTTATGGCTTTTTGCTTTACACATTTGCTTTATGGCACTTCACTAATTCAGCACTTTTACATTACATACTTCCCAATTGTGGCGTCCTGTGAGACGCTAGTGGTAGTGGTGAAAATGGATAGGCCAGTGGCACTTCCCGGAAAAGGGACAGGTCAGCCCACTCAGGGCAGACTCTGCAAGGAACATGGTTTCAGCTCCTATGATGGACATCATAGTGTGTGTTTGTTGGATACACGTCCTTGGTGTCCCTTAAAAAAGCAAGGACACCAGGGAACTAAGTCGGGGTGCTGATATCGGGACATTTGGGAGGCCTGTCATTATATTCATATGATGAATCTCCACTATCTCCACTGAATATATTAAAATACTGTATGAAACATTGTTACAATAATAAATTTTATTATGAATAATAATAATAATAATATTTATAATAATAAAGATTATTTATCTCCTCATTTTCCATCCTAATGTTTGCATGGAATGAGCATTCACTGAGAGTATAGGAGAAAGCGACCATGCCAAATGATTAATATTTATTGCAGTTAATAAGCAAAAAATAAAGCACTACGTCCATTTTGTGGCAGGTTTTGAAATTTTCTTCCAAGCTGGAAATTATAAGACATGAACATAAAGCAAGGAAAAGATAATTTACTGGTATCTTCCCAAGACAATATTTGTCCTTGTTAACTGGGGTCATCCAGTAAAAGGACAGCTTAAATCGGCTAAAAACTACTTACATTATTATAACTACATATGGGCTCTAAACTCGAAAAGCTAAAGTCCATTAGAGCAAAATCTGCTATTTCATTTATTTTATTAATGCCAGTTTCTGAACATTAAGTTAAGATTAGTCAAATCTCTACTTTTTACATCTCATATATTCCATAGTTGCACGATTTGGACTTCTGCAAGGCTCTTACACAGCTCACAGTAACTCAACTGTATGCAGTCAAACTAATTAAATCCATGTATTGGGTATGGTGGTGGTAATGCTGTAATAGTCTTCTTTATCTTTGTCACTTCTTTGATTGTCTCTAATGCCTCTAAAGCTTTAGAGAAAATATCTGGCCAGTGAGTTTTCATCAACTTTCCATTAAAGCAGATTAGATGTGTATCCACACCCCATTTGACTTTCTCGTAGGCTTGAAATATGTCATTTATGTGAAACACATGTGAGACTGGTAAGTAAGCACAGATATATCATTTTAGAAATTTTTAAAGCCAAGGTAATTTATCACTTTGAAAATGGTCTTTTTTTTTTAAGGCATTATTGAGAATATTTTTGGATCCAGCTGCTAAAATAATCGTTCTCAATTAAATACTGCGTGATGTGCAGACGTTTTGGCCAACGCGAGTTACAGTAAGGAAGCTTTTGGTTTGATGTTCATTCATAAATATAATTCAGAAGAATAGCCTTTTATTTTGGATACCTCAAATGTATCACCGCAAATAATGGTTTTAATCAGATAATGTAGCCAAGAAAAATGGTCCAGTAGTAAATGCATGAGATAAAATGCTGAAACCAATTTCCTTTTTCTCTCCTATAATAAGATAAAGATGTCTAATGTTCAGTTAATGTTCCTTTAACGATACGTCAATTCCTAAAATCTCACATTGTTATAAATTTGGGAATTTCCTGTCATAGACATGGATTTCTTGCCATACTGGAGGAATTCCACTACTCTAACCCAAGGATGCTGTATTCATACAACCAGAGAAAAAAGAATATTAGATTATTGCATGCTGTGTTTGTAACTGACCTATGCTGCTTGGAATTATATGTAAAGAACAGAGTAGAAACTACTGTGCACCCTCTAGTAATCCTGTGTGGGATGCTTTGGTTTCATTTTGGAATGGCTGATTTGCCACAAGACATTAGGACAGTAAACATTACACATGATACCATGGCAAGAAAAGCTGGAAGACCAGTTTTGTGGTCTCATCTAAGAAGCCATCACATGTACAACTTTAGTGTCTCCTCTGAATAATCAGTTACTTTTATGGACTTTGCATTTCAACATTATCTTGAACCAGAATTGGGGAAGACCAGGTGGCCATTTCTGTGCTGTCTCTTACAACAGAGATAAAGCTTGTGTTTGACATTTTATTTTTGATGTGTTTTTATTTAGATAGGAATCGCCTTAAACACTTAGGGCACGACATTTTATGACAAAGTTTCTATTTTATTTTGAGGATTTGAGATAGCATAGAAGTATAGTGGATCTTGTGCCTTTAAAACTATTTTCACCAGAAACTGTTTGGACTTTGGGTTCGCTTAGTCAAAAAAAAAAAAAAAAGATAGGAATGAGCAATGCTCGGAAGCCAGAAAATAATTGTTTTACTGAGATGGCTCGATGACTTCGGAGTGTAACTTGCAGCTTTCCAAGTGTGCTTTTCCCATGCTGGTCCTGATACCTTCAAGACCAGAATAATTTTTCTTACAAGAAATACACCATCACCCGTGGAGATGAAGAATACCAATTCTATGGAATTTAGGTGTTAAGAGTAAAACAGTGACTCTTAGAATTCTTTAGACATGATCGAATCAGCTCTGTGTGCAATCTAGACATGAAAAATATTTTAATAGCAATAAATCATTACATTCCCATCTTCTGCCAGATGCTGTTATAATTGCTATTTTCCAACATTTTTGTGTCATTTGGTAGTGTTATCTTACCACAGCTGTTTCTATTGTATTTTTAAGTTAAATGCTTCTGTTTGAAGACTTGCACTTAATGTTGGAGCAGCCTGAGTCTCAGAATAGTGGTAGACGTGTCATCTAAAGTATTTCATGTCCTATTGTGACTTTGGCACATGTTCAGGAAAACATACAAGGGCAGCTGTCCTTGAGATTTTTGTTGGTATTATTTCTATTATAATAAAAAAGACAATACATAATCAACATGTGGGTCAATGTTTATGTTCCGGTTCAGATGTTTTGGTCTTGAATAAAGTCTATAAAGTAAATATAGAGAGACTGGAAGGGGCAGATGATTAAATGGACAGACAGACACACATATGTTGTTTTATTTTTGTCTAATACGCTTGCTATCCATCCTTTTTTTCACAAAATTTGTGTCTTAGATTTATTTACCCTTAAAACCACAGTTGTGAAGAAGCTAACATTACCTTATCTCTACAAAGTGACAAAATGTGCATGATCTAAAAAAAGAAAGTACATGCCTGAAGGAAGTTGCTCACACCAGTTATATACAATGGTTTCCACCACTCCCGGGTTTTGATGTAAGAGATACAGCAAATCTATTTTTAGATCACTTCTGCTTTCAGCAACAAAAACTGCAATTATTAGGACGATGGACTATAGAATATCGGATATTTAAACATGACCATTATTGTTTAAACCTTAATTGGACTTCACAGTGGTTATTAAAACATGCTGCTTCTTGTAGCTGACTGAAGCTCTCCTTCTATTTTCTTTTTTTTCTTTTCCCAGTCTTCACATTCCTCTACTTTATTTAAATTACAGTTTTAGGGAAACAGAAATCAAAAAAGTCTGATCAAGACATTTAAATGGCTGTCTCATCTTGTATAATTGGTCTTTAATGAAAGATAACATCAACTCTAAGTCTAAACACAATGTTACATCTGTAATTAATACGTATTGTTAACCAATTCTAACTTTTAAAAAAAGCACACAATGTTCCGCCATATCAGGAAGCCAGAAAAAAGTGCCAACCATCACTTAGTACTGAGTAGGTGGAGAACCTGTATAGTCACAGCTGGAGAACCTGTTTAATGGTAGCTGGAGAACCTATATAATCATAGCTGGAGAACCTGTATAATCATAGCTGGAGAACCTGTTAAATGGTAGCTGGAGAACCTGTATAATCAGAGCTGTAGAACCTGTTAAATGGTAGCTGGAGAACCTGTATAATCAGAGCTGGAGAACGTGTTTAATGATAGCTGGAGAACCTGTTAATAGTAGATGGAGAACCTGTATAATCATAGCTGAAGAACCTGTTTAATGGTAACTGGAGAACATGTATAATCACAGCTGGAGAACCTGTTAAATGGTAGCTGGAGAACCTGTATAATCACAGCTGGAGAACCTGTTAAATGGTAGCTGGAGAACCTGTATAATCAGAGCTGGAGAACGTGTTTAATGATAGCTGGAGAACCTGTTAATAGTAGCTGGAGAACCTGTATAATCATAGCTGGAGAACCTGTTTAATGGTAGCTGGAGAACCTGTATAATCATAGATGGAGAACCGGTTTAATGGTAGCTGGAGAACCTGTATAATCATAGCTGGAGAACCTGTTTAATGGTAGCTGGAGAACCTGTATAATCATAGCTTGAGAACCTGTTTAATGGAAGCTGGAGAACCTGTATAATCATAGCTGGAGAACCTGTTTAATGGTAGCTGGAGAACCTGTATAATCATAGCTGGAGAACCTGTTTAATGGTAGCTGGAGAACCTGTATAATCATAGCTGGAGAAACTGTTAAATAGTAGCTGGAAAACCTGTATAATCAGAGCTGGAGAACGTTTTTGATGATAGCTGGAGAACCTGTTAATAGTAGCTGGAGAACCTGTATAATCATAGCTGAAGAACCTGTTTAATGGTAACTGGAGAACATGTATAATCACAGCTGGAGAACCTGTTTAATGGTATCATAATATTACCTGTTTAATGGTAGCGGGAGAACCATGTTCTCCCGCTACCATTAAACAGGTTATATGATGATAATATGATGATAGCTTTATATAAAGCTTGATAATGGGATGTGTTCAGGTAGGTATGCTAAAGGTATGCTACGGGACTCGACTGTTACTGCCTGAAAAGGTACTGTGTTTTTGAGAAATGAAGACATCTGCAGGAGAGAGGGAGACACAGAATAAAATCAATGTTACATCAATATAACATGCCTTTTTAGTTATAGCTTTATTATGATTGTTGAGGAACATAAGGCAACCAATCACAATACCGATTTAATTCATGATAAGTGGGAAAAAAATTGCACTGATGATAATAAATTCATATTTCTGCAGTTGTCCTAAAATAATATATTTACAAGAAAAATCTATTTTTAATCCATAATAGTCTTTAAGTCATAATTAAGTCTCATCTGATAATATTTTCCAGTTTGAATAAAGTGTTAATTAAAAGCTACTGAAGACTTTAATCAAAGTAGTCACAAGTGGAAAAGTAATAGTCGGTGTCTGCGCAATATCCGAAGTGTTATCACTCAAGTTGCTGACATGACAGAATTCCACCCAGAGAATTAGTTTATCATCAAACTGTATTCCCAAACCCTTCCTGTTCAAGAAGTCAAACCCTTTAATGAAATAGAAATATGATTATAATATAATAATAATGCCAAAATTGTAGATTAAATATTTTACACATTATTTTTACTTGGGTGGTGATGACAGTAAGGGTGAAAGAAATTAATCAAGGCAGACATACACAAGTAACATGCTCAAAAAATAATAACTTAAAGATGTGAGAATCTGCGTAGAGAGAAACAGAAAGAGAGAGTAAAACAGAGAAAGAGACAGACAGATTGTTTTACTCAGATACCTTCATGTGAAGTGACCTCGAGTAAACTTGAATAGTAAGTTATAAGTTTAAAATGTACTCCATCTTGGTATCAATTTCAGTAGAGGTATCTTAAAAGAGGCTCACGTGGATATACATAATGGAAGATTTTTAAGCTGTTTTCTTTAATGTAGAAGAATGCATTTTTCATATTGCTGACTTATTTAGGATTCATTTCATAAACAGGACTATACATTGAACATGAGATCACGTGTTTAGACTGGAAGAAAGGAGATTTAGTCCAAGGCAAAGGAAAGTGCTTTTTTACAGTAAGAACAATAAAGGTGTCATTTTATGCCTGAATAAGTGGTTTTGTCAGAGTCTGTACAGATGTTTAAACAGCAACAGGATGCATATCTGCAAAACCATAATATTCAGGAATATAATTTTTAATTAGTGGGGTAATAGCTTCTTGATCCAAGGATAAATCTGACTGGCATTCTGTGGTCAATAATTATTTTTTTTCCTAGTTTGTTGCAAAATTGGAAGTGCTTCAACCTGAGTGTTTTGCCTTATTTTGGATCAACAGCAAAAACAGATGGGAGGAAGGCTAAACTTGATGGACACAAGTTTCTTTTCAGCTATGTAACTATGTAACCATTTGTAGAACTAGACTTGTGTAGACTTGTGTTCTTTTACGTTTCTTGTACCAAACTTTGTTTTAAGAGCAAATTAAATTTGACTTATTAAATGATTGGTTACTTGGCTCAAATTTCTGATTGGCCGCTTGACCTGCTTTGAGTTAAAACTGACTCAATATTAGCACGTTGTAGATTATAGACTTGTACATAAATGAAACATTATTTTTCTTCTAAGTATTAGTACATATAGACCTATTGCTTAATTAGTGTTTATGTAAGAATACCCAGTATTAGTTGTTGCAATAGAAGTGCGAATCTTTACTAGGCTGTTTTGGCATTCAATTTTTCAAGTGAGTTGTTGAACCACCATAGCTCAATGTACGAATTGACCGCGGGGACATTCTAACGTTTTAAATGATTATTTTTATCGTAACACTTGGAACTAATCAGTCAACCAGTTTCATATAGGCAACTTCTCTTTGGGATAGGCAGCATCGGTCATCTTACATTCAGCATGCTCAGAAAAAAGAAAAGTGAACTTTCAGGTAATGAAATGAATGCTGAAGTGAAAACAGATGTAAAAGCAGAAATGTTTTATATCCACGTCTAAAAGCCAAAATACAATTTTGCACATCATCATTAGATATGGGTTTCTGACAACACGTTTGCTAAAACAGGTCACATGGCAGGCTTGAGATGACATTGCGATGAAGTTTATAATCCTTCAATTACCTTTAGCAGAAAATACAGTAAGAAAATAAGTATAAAAAATGATAACAACATAAATTAACTTTTGCAGAAAAATATAAACAATATGGTAAAAATGCAAAACAATAGCTGTTCAAGTAAGTAAAAAAATTAAGTGAATAATTAAGTAGTGCACATGTCCATAGGTTTTAGAAAACTTAAAGTCAAATAAATTCTCATGATTTGCAATCTCATTACTTATGTCAGGTGCTGCCTCTTACATTATCCAAACCATATTGTTTTTTCAAAGTTTATAGTTAGACGATTATTTGGCAAAAATCAGGATGGGGGAAAAAATGTTCAGAGTATGGATGAGAAAAAAATATAAAAACATGTTTAGAGGGACATTTCAGACCACTAAAGTGCTTTATATGTGAAGAGTGTGCCCTATTTTTACTTTAGAAAAATTAACATTTTTTAAATTACCTGGCTGTCAATCAGACAACCGATCCTGTTACTTCCTGTTTTGTTTGGCTCAGTGAAGCGAAACTCAAGCAATTGCCCAGAGCACCTTCCTCGCAGAGTTCTCATTGAGCTGCATTGGGAAGTCTGTGATTGGACAGCCACAGAAAGTCTGGGCGGGGTTAGAAGGGGAGGACTTGCAAAGGCTGCAGACTAAAGATCTTGTTTGTTTTTTTTGCAGGTTTTTCAGTTTTCTTTTTAGATGCATAATTAAATACGAACCAGATGCTTCAAATTCCAGCCAGACTTCCAATCAGGATCTGGAATAAAAAAAAATCCAAACTATTTGCTCGCTGGCAACACAAGCAACCAGCGAAAAAATAGTTAAAAACCCAGTGAGAGGATTAATCCTGTGGCAGCTGATCAGTGCTTGAGTGCTCGCGGGAACATGAAATAGGTAATAAATAAATTAATAGGACGCCTAAGGGGTCAATAAGACCCCAAAACTCATATAAGGATGGTTTGAAGCCTCCCTATGCCCCCTTTCTCCATGCGGCAGGTGAGGGAATACCTACTAAATATTTAAAACAAGTGACTGGACTGAACTGTGTGACCATGTCCTGTGAAATAATGGGGTGGGAGGGGTGGCATAGTCCCCACATGCCCCCACCTGCGGGCACTGGGTGGAGGACATTAACATAAATAGTGGGATTGCACAGATCAGAGAGCATTTTGAGATTTTTCATCCTTTTTTTGTGAATCAGAATTTTGTTTATTTTCATTAGAGGGAAGGGGTGGATGTAACTGATCTCCTATTCTCTGGCTGAGTATATCCATTATAAATCTCCCGAGTCCCAAGCGCAAATGTTCCCTAAACATCAGCCCAGACTTGATGAAGGGTAGAACCGAATGTGTTTATTATGGCCAACAGGCCCACTTATATACAAAATCAGGAGGCAGTAAAACACGCCCAGAAGACTCCCACAAAATGGTTAAAATTTCCAGTGTCAGCATGACTAGGCATAAAAGACATAACATATTAAAACACATGAAAATACCTAATAAACATATAGGAACCCCCACAAATATGATATCCCTGGATAGCCTGGATCTGAGCGCCCAAGTTGTCCAAATAGCGTTGAGATCCCACAAATTCAGTGGAATCGCCACCGGGGGTAAAGTTTTGACCGACCGCTCATAAGAAAATTAGTTCCATAGTTTCAGTGATAGCAGTCGGTCAATTTCGGGAGTTCCAAACCGAACAAAAAGGTGAATGGTTCCCCTGGCTCATAGGTAGCGTTTGTTCATCTTGTTCCTGCGAACAAACCTACTGAACAGCACTCCGACTTAGAGTTCCAGACACTCAGCGACCAAGTCCCGCTAACTGCATTCGTGCGACAAGATGGCCTCTGTTTTCTCCAGCACATGGCATTCAGTTATCTTGTGGTTTCTTTGTAGTTAATGAGCCAGGGGGTGGTCGGTGTTTGGTAGATTCATATACCGAATGCAGGGAAAACATAAATGGAGTTCAGGAACCTGTTAGTGAACTTAAGAAACGAACATCACCTATGCAAGCAAAATTGTGTGTTTTGTCACAGTGGACATTCCACATTTTTTATTATTTAGAGGGTTGCAGTGGCACACAAGGTCCCCCCCCCCCCCCCCGTCTGAATATTATAATAAGGTCCCTCTCAGGTGAACTGTCCACCTCCAATATTTATTTTAATATTCCCCACCCAATGTACACAGGTGGGTGCCAATACCCTTTCCCTTACCTTTGTAGCGACGGGGGAGCATTTATGCCGACTGGGGAGCATTTCAAGTAGATATGCCCTCACCAGAGGGAAAATAGTACTTTAAATTGTCATTCACTTGCAAAAATGCCATTGAATGATTATTTGCAAATGTGCATCCTGCTGGATGTATTTTTTTTCCCGAATATTAGTAAAATCGGTGCTTTGTGAGTATTCTAATTCCATTTTGACGAAAAAAGCACCGGTTTTAATCCAGACACTGAATGCATTCTAGCAATTGCTGCAGAATTTATTGGGCCGAATGAATACTGACTGGTATTGTAGTAAATATGAGAATTGCCACTGCAGTCGGAATTTGGTCATTTTTACCACATTGTATCCATCCTGAAAAAATCCAGTCTCTAGTGAATAACCCTGTATGTGTAGAATGCTGTGTATCATAAAGCTTATTTTCCACTGTGTACATAACCTCTGACCTACTGCAATCTACTCAAAGTATGGAGTTTATTTTATCGAGTTTGCAAATAATTTAAAAAACAAAGACAGCACATTTAGATGCAGTCCAGTTACCGCAGCTAATGATACCCCAAGGTAATAGCCCTTTAAATTCTTTACATTCTAACAGACTAGGAGGAAATGCTTACATAGGAAACAAGATGAAAGTACATTATAGAGTACTCCAGCTAATCACTACATAAACTATGCAATAAAATAAATGCCAACAAACCTTACTCGGGGTTTTCTCATAATGCTGTTTTGGAGGAATATTCAGCCTTATAGACAAAAGATTTAGACGGACAAAATGCTTTTCAAAATGCAAAACATTAATTTACATAAAATTTCATAAAATGCCCCAATAACATGGAGAACATAAAACCGCTCGCAGGACTTCACAACAGTGCCATGGGCAACTTCATCTCCCTGATTCCCAGGTTCATAGACTGGGGGGATGTTCAGTAAGTTAAATTGACAGACGTGCAGACATAGATTTCCCCCAAAGACACAGATTTCACCAATCACGTTAAAGTCCATTGCGAATTGGGTGAATGGGGAATGTATTCCTGTTGTGTAAGTTGTATAACGTATAAGTTAAAGGAAGAGTTTAAAACGAGCGTGAGATTTGTATTATTTTGTAAATAAATAAAATATATATTTTTATGAAACTGCTGTGTTTGCTGAATGATTAAAATTACTGCACGGCATATCCATAAACAGGAAACTAGAATGAATTTCATAATTTTCAAATTGTAAAATGCAATATTATCTATATTATATTTGTCTTTATATTTACTGGTAAACCTTTTTTTACATTAGCTCAATATTGGATATTTTATCATCCTTTGTACTAGAAGCTATATGAAGTGTGCTTTTTAGTTCCAATGTATCACTAGAGGGAAACACAATTAACAGAAATCATGTCTTAAATATCACTTTATTGTGTTGATTCGTATATCACTAAACCATGCATTTTTTACAAATGAAAATGCAAATATTAGGGAAAAACTGCATTAGGGCAAAGAAAAAAAAATATTGATCCTTTAGTGAATAAGCCCCAGTGTTTTTGTTACAATGTATGGATTGTATACGAATGTTTAAACATATATTGCATGTTTTTATAATACACTGCGTAAAAAAACAAAAAAAACAAATATATATAATAGCTGAAGAACAGGACTTGAAAACATCACCTTGCAAAATGAAAACATGATTTTACAATGATTAATATCATTTCATCAAGGATTATAATATTTGATATTTTGCTAAACATTTATAATACTATCGACCTGCATTTGCCTTTTATATCTTTCCTTGACTTCTTTCAACCAGTGGGATCTCATATTGTCGTTATAAACCCAAACGCTTAGAATGTGTTAAATTCTTTATCCTTTGTCTTAATACCAAGGCACGATGCATTGCTGGACTGAATTTCACACAGAATTGTATTCATCTGAAAAGTATTAGATATACTAACCGCAGTCAGACAAAATCAAACATATTTCCAAATATGGGGGAATCTTTGTTGGTAACGAGCCCAGTGAAGACTTAGAACGCTATGGAAAGATACATTCTTAGTCTGTTCTCTTTTCATTCCATTGCTATTGTGTGCGAGACTGCTTGGCCTACAGTAAGTGGCGTGATTCATTGGCCTTCAATTGTGACCACATGAAAATCAGATCAAGCAAACCAATGGTTTCAAACAATTCCAGTTCTGGGTAGAACATTTCTGAATTTCTCTTTCGGCAACATAACCATTAAAAAGGCATCACAATGGGAAATTCTGTCTGCATGAAGGTGATGAGACATAACAGTGATGTTTAGATGACATTCGTGTGATGACGTTCACATGATGATTAAGATAAAGTGCAGGAATTACATGAAATTAAATATCATTTTAAATATTTGTTGCATTTACTCTATAATGATGTCCGGTATTTGATTATACTTTAACCAAATGAATTGCTGCAAAATATGAACAATAAACATCCACGTTAGTAAAATAAATAATCTAAAGTAAAAAACGAATTATGATTTAATAAGGGTCAATCCAAGCCTTCATATTTTTTTTATCTATTTCAATATAAACTATTTTGGGATCAGCACCTAGTGTATAACACTACCATACCTTTTAGGTGGTTTATTATGCCCTTAACATACATCTGCAAACTATATCTAATGTGTTTCTAGTTATTTGTATTTATACTGGCTGACTTATCGGTATTTTGTATACACCTGTGTGTTCATTTTGCATACATCGGTGTGTTGATTTTGTATACATCGGTGTGTTGATTTTGTATACATCGGTGTGTTGATTTTGTATACATCGGTGTGTTGATTTTGTATACAATATGTCACTGGAGTTCATACATGTCCAGAACCCTGTCCTTAGCTGGAAAATGCATCTAACAAACCAAATAACTAACAAAATACATACATTGTACAGTACAGTGTTAATCTTCACATACAAAGAAAATAGTGTATGTGTAGACAGATACGATAGACTGACAGACAGGGAGACAGATAGACAAAGAGAGACAGAGAGAGAGATAGATAGCAGACAGACAGAGAGAGAGAGATGACACATAGATAGACAGCGAGAGATAGATGGATAGATAGATAGCAAACAGACACAGAGAGAGATGACACAGATAGACAGAGAGAGATGGATAGATAGATATATAGACTAAGATAGATAGACTAAG
The DNA here is from genome assembly GCF_036172605.1 of Pelobates fuscus. Classification (NCBI taxonomy): domain Eukaryota; kingdom Metazoa; phylum Chordata; class Amphibia; order Anura; family Pelobatidae; genus Pelobates; species Pelobates fuscus. The sequence continues at coordinate 377,863,868 of NC_086320.1, forward strand.
ATAGATAGATAGATAGACTAAGATTTATAGATAGATAGATAGATAGATAGCAGACAGAGAGAGAGAGAGATGACACATAGATAGACAGAGAAAGAGAGATAGATAGATAGACTAAGATAGACAGACAGACACTGTGTAGATAGATATATAGATTAAGATAGATAGATGGATGGATAGACTAAGATTGATAGATATATAGATAGATGGCAGACAGACAGAGAGAGAGAGAGATGACACATATAGACAGAGAGATAGATAGACTAATATAGATAGACTATGATAGATAGACAGACAGATAGATAGACTAATATTGATAGATAGATAGATAGATACGGTGTAGATAGATATGTAGATAGATAGATAGACTAAGATTGATAAACAGATAGATAGATAGATAGACTGAGATTGATAGATAGATAGACAGAGAGACGAAGATAGATAGATAGATAGATAGATAGACTAAGATTGATAGACTAAGATTGATAAACAGATAGATAGACTATGATTGATAGATAGATAGATAGATAGACTAAGATTCATAGAGAGAGACAGAGAGACAAAGATAGATAGATAGATACTGTGTAGAAAGATATATAGATACTGTGTAGATAGACTAAGATTGATAGATAGATAGATAGATAGATAGACTAAGATTGATAGATAGATAGATAGATAGATAGAGAGACAAAGATGGATAGATAGATAGATAGATAGATAGATAGCAGACGTAGAGAGAGATAGATAGATAGACTAAGAGAGATAGATAGATAGACTAAGATTGATAGATAGATAGATACTGTGTAGAAAGATATATAGATACTGTGTAGATAGACTAAGATTGATAGATAGATAGATAGATAGACTAAGATTGATAGATAGATAGATAGATAGAGAGACAAAGATGGATAGATAGATAGATACATAGATAGCAGACGTAGAGAGAGATAGATAGATAGACTAAGAGAGATAGATAGATAGACTAAGATTGATAGATAGATAGATAGATAGATAGATAGACTAAGATTGATAGACAGACAGAGAGACAAAGATAGATAGATAGATAGATAGATAGATACTGTGTAGATAGATAGATAGCAGACAGAGAGAGAGAGATGACACATAGATAGAGAGATAGATAGATAGACTAAGATTGATAGATAGATAGATAGATATAGATAGATAGCAGACAGACAGAGAGAGAGAGAGATGACATATAGATAGAGAGAGATAGATATACTAAGATTGATAGATAGATAGATAGATAGATACTGTGTAGATAGATAGATTTCACATGCAGTAAGTATATAAATGAACTACTAACATTGTAGGTGGTAAGAATTCCTATTGGAATCAGTAACTTGGATTTGATTAACTCTGAATATATCATGTAATCTCAGGCAATTTATTGTGTTTCTTGGATTACAAAGTGATATCATGTCTGGCTGGGATAACTATTTTCTCATGGAAAGGCTAATACTATTAGTTACAACTGCCAGAAAATATGAACATATTTAATATCTATGAGAAACCGGCTAAGCTAGGGTTAAATTACATTACAGCAAGTTACACAAAATATTCCATGGTAATATTGGGTATTTTTATTTGAATTCGCCGAATTTATAGCGTCAGAATCAGCTCATGATGTTTCCCTATAAAGAGTACAACAATATTTATATACTTACTCTAGTCAAATGGTTGGTCAATAATTTGTGTTTCAGGATATAGCTAAAAAATTAAACCGTAACAATGGAATTCTTACAATTATATCCTAATAACGGTTTTAATTAATTTCATAGAACAAAACTTAGAACTCTGGAACCAAATTAGCACGAGAAACAGCCACTCTTCTCTTCGAAAAATAAGTCTTACTGTACCCCACACATCCCCATGACCCACAGATAACTCCCAGCTGGATGTCAACACAGGGAAACCTGGATAGATATCACGTCTGCGTGTTTGGCTTTTAAATGTATTCCACGTGAGTTGCTCGGAACCACTGGACGGAGTCCTGTTGTTTCTAAGTCCTGTTTAGAGGTAGTGAGGAAAAACAATTTTAATTAAGTCAAGTCTTGCAAAGCCCTGACAGGTTAGATATTTATAACTGGATGATGAGAAATAGATAGGTTTACAGAAAACTTAATTAGATTCCTGCACTGTACCTATAATACATATATTTACAATAGCCGCAGAGAGGCCAGTGTTGATTTAAAGAGTTCAGCGTGGTACCCACTGAATCTTGCTGCCTTACGATGAAAACTTTGATTAGTTTTGTTAAAACACAGACTGTTTCGTTGGCTTGAACTTGGGTGCACCTGCACGATTTTCTCGAAACTTTCATTTTTCCACTGCTATTACCACTTTATTAAAAATACATCCATAATGGATTGTCTGAGTTTGTTTTAGTTTTGTATAATAGAGTAAAATGCTTATATTTCCTCTGTTATAAAATATTAGGGCTATGCGTTGCATGTTTCCTTTGCATTACCATCTCTACATTGAGAAACATATATATATAAATAAAACTGACGTATCTTTTTCAATCACATGCTTTTTAACACGCAGCTATGCAATGCAGGAGAATAAAAAACATATCTCTCTGTAGGAATCAGTAAAAGCTGTCGATGGTGGAATATTTTGCAGTGAGGATTCCATTACCATGTTAAAATGTAATTTGTTTTAAAATTATAAAAAATATTTAATTGTTATGTAACTTTTGCACAATATTTTGTATGAAATCCTATTTGGTCATTCTTGATTAGCTATATGGATTAACATTTCTGCAAAGATATACATTTATGAATTATTGTTAGAGTAACAGTAAATGCTCATTTTCACTTTTCTAATAGAAAAAAATAAGTAAAATTGCTTTCCTTGACTGGATGATGTAAAACAAGAAGACTCCATGTTACAGTGACTGTTGTGTGGTGGCCCGTTACAGCTGATCAGGCTGAGTGTCTGTTAGCCTCATGACCTCATGCAGCTTGACATCTCAATGTTGTTTGTCAATAAGGTATAGAACAATCAGCAAAGGCACGAACGGCTTTGTCCTCTGCAGTGAGTGTCAAGCATAGGGAATGTGGATGAGGTCTCTCTTCCTATTTTGAGTATAAGCGGATTTACTTTCATTTGGCCTTGAAAACCCATGAAAACTCAAATTTAGCCCATAAGGTCATACTTTCTTTGTCTTTGTTCCTGCTCTTCTTTTTTTCCTACAGAGAAAAACATTTTTCTGTCCGGGCTTTGTTCTGTCCCTCTGTATCTCAGCAGAGAGACTGAAAAAGGTGCCTCACCTTACCCCTGTACTGCATACTTTTATGGACCAATCTTTATATCTAGGCTCCTGCGCTCTTCTGAAGACCTATGTGTATCCTCTGCTCATTCTCCCACCTCTGAGGCTCGCCTACAAGACTTCTCTAAGGCTGCACCGTTCCTATGGAACTCCCCTCCCTTTTCCATTAGACTTTCACCCAGTCTCCAGTCCTTCCAAAAATCATTGAAAACTCACTTCTTCAGGAAAGCGTATCACTACTGACCGCTTTCACTCCCTACACCCTGATTCCTTATGGGCGGGCCTTTTAGGCATACTCACGGTCAGGCCCTGGGGGCCCAGACTGTGATCTCTGTAAGGGGCCCATAAAATGGAGCTGTTAATTGTTGTGAGCACGGTTACAAACAGTCTCCAGAGAGCCTCTTCTACACCAGACCTGTGGAGCCTGACTGCAGCCTGAGCCCATCATCATCCTCTTGTCCTCATCTGTTGGTAAGTAGGCAATCCAATATATTATTAGTGGCACTAATCTCTAATTTACCTCACATAAAAGGGACACTATAGTCACTAGAACCACTACAGCTTAATGTAGTGGTGCTGGTGTCAATACCCTGTCTCTGAGGCTTTTTAATGTAAACACACTTACTTTTCAGATAAAAAGACACTGTGTGCAGAACTAGCGTTGGCCCATATGGCAGATCATATGGGTGGGGCATTGTGATGTCACATGGCAGGCAGAACATACAGGGTATGGCGGCACGTTTTTGTTTGCCTAGGACGGCAAAAATCCTTGTACCAGCCCTACTTGAGTACACATCACACAACTTTTATTCTGAAATCCATTTTGTCAGATACTTTGGTTTTAATGCCAGTTCTCAAGCTAGCTCTATTATATTTACATTGTAATTTAGAATACAAAGGATTATATAGAAAATGTACTATAGCCTAATCTCAAAAGTAAAAACGTGCTATCACCAAGAGTGTACCTCACTCTCTCAACATAAAATACACGAAAAACAACAAATTAGCTAATACAGCTTAAAAAAGCAATATGAGCTAAAAAAGTGGGATAGCACATACAATATAGAGGATACAAAGTAGAAAATACAACCTGTATAACAGGACGTGATCTTTAGCAAATCTAAAGCATAATAAATGGTATATAGTGAAGTATGTATAAAAGGAATAATAACATCCAGGAGGTAGAGAACTTACAAGAAGTGTTGATGGTCTGCGCTTATCTCCCATAAGGGGTATCTGTATGCAGAAACGAAATTCTCCTCGAGTCTGAAGTCCTCAAATGGATAGAAAGAAAAGATATACATAGAATAGTACTGTTAAAAAATTATAAATTTATTGCACTGATTGCACTTCAGGTCGCAATCAGCAAGCATATCTCCACTAACAAGTGGACCAGGATGATAAATGGGTCTATGCAGAAGATGGAACAAAAGCTGATCACAACACACTAAGTGCTAAAAATAATAATGCATGACTGATATTTGGAATAATACATTTGGATGGAGAGGGAGAGGAGCTGGTAGGAATTATTTGAAATTCTGGCACAAACATTAGAAGCAAATAAAACCATAAAATGCATTCACTGGACAGGGAATTATAGGGAGAATACATATTGTATTAGTTTAATTTTATTTTGTTATTATGGTCTTAATTTTGAAACGTCTCGATCAATTAATCAAAAGTCACTTATAAGTGCATTGAAGTGTATTTTAGTACTGATACATATATGGGCTGTGAAGGAGGTCCTATCTGCATGCACTTATTTTTAGGGTTTATAGAAAGGTGTGAAGTTAATTAAGACAGTCAGGACCTGAAGGAATGGCTCCCAACTATTTGTTATCTAAATAAAGCAGTTGAAACTAGACACGTGCAATTTGTTTTGTTGCGAATGTGAAACAAATTCGGGCAATCTGGATATTCGGATGCTTCCAAATGTCCAAAGTGCCAAAAAAGGTGGCAAAACAAGAGAGGGGGGGGGGAAATTATGTGAATAATGACAGGGGTAGGGTTAGGGATAGGGGAAGGGGTAGGGTTAGGGGTAGGGATAAAGGTAGGAGTAGGGTTAGGGGTAGGGGTAGGAGTAGAGGTAGGGTTAGGGTTAGGGTTAGAGGTAGGGGTTAGGGGTAAAGGTAGGATTGGGGTAGGGTTAGAGTTAGGGGTAGGGTTAGAGTTAGAATGTTCCGAATTCAAAAGTTCTGAATTGCCAAAGTTTCGAATTGCCGAAGTTCCAAACTGCTGAAGATCCGAATTTCAGTAGTGCCGAACCAAACCGAATTGCTGAAGTGCCGAATTGACGAAGTACCACATTTTTTTACTTACCCGAATTTCTGGTTAGACAGTTAGGACCTGAAAGAATGGCTCCCAACTATTTGTTATCTAAATAAAGCAGTTGAAACTAGACATGTGCAATTCGTTTAGTTCCAAATGTGAATTTTGATGAATTTCGGGAAATTCGCTGAATTTCGCTGAATTTCCGAAGTGCCGAATTTCGGAAGTGATGAACCAAGCCGAATTGCCGAATTGTCGAATGGCGGAAATGCGAAAGTGCTTCGGATTTCTGAAAAGTTGAAAAACAAGAGAGGGAGGGAAATGTTAGGGGTGTGGGTAGGTTTAGGGGTAAAGGTAGGGTTAGCGGTAGAGTTAAGGTAAGGGAGCCCTACAGATGTTCCGAATTCCGAAATGCCAAATTGCCAAAGTCCCGAATTGCCGAAGTTCCAAACTGCCGAAGTTCTGAATTTCAGAAGTGCCGAACCGAATTGCCAAAGTGTTAATCGCCGAATTGCCAAAGTGCCGAATTTTTGTACTTACCCGAATTTCCGTACCGAACCAATTTTTTGCCCATGCACATCCTTGGTTGAAACCAAAGTTAAGGTTATCAGTGCACATTGGGTGATTTCCATCCAGAGTCTCAGGACAGAGACCTGGGAACCCATGACTTGACCGCTTCCTCTAAATTGACAAAAGGAAGAGCAGAGAGAAGGACACCTAGATGTCATCTTGCTGGAACTGATTATAGACTCAGCTTCACTTAGACTGAACTCGAAGTAGACTAGACTGGATTACTCAAGCCAGATGAGGAGTAGAATTGGGTGAATTTAGATGTAAGAAAAAAATAGAGGTGCCTACTGTCTTTATATATGTGACTCAAACCACTTTTTTAATGATGAGCTTCTACATGAATTTCACATAAAACAGCAATCCCCACATTCAAATCTTTTATGATCATCCACAGAGTGGTCAAAACATCTGAGATCACTGGCGCAAGCTGCTTCTATTGCAGATTTTCTAAAAAAAAAAAAATTGTAATTAACTACTTGACTAAATCTGCCGTATAAAATATTTTATTTTCACTTATAAAAGTAAAAATACAAAATTCTTGTGCGTGTGACTTAAAGTTAAGTATGTCTGTGGGGGTGAGGTCCATTCAATTAGCACTATCAGCAATTTCTTAGCGACAGATATGCCTGGCACAATGTCTATGTGTGCTTAGGGTTGTTGTCCTACCGAATAAAAAAGCATCCTCTGTAATACAACTTCAAGCCAGAAGGGGGGAGATTTCTCTGTAGAACAGAGTAGTATTTACAGGCAGTGCAGAATTATTAGGCAAGTTGTATTTTTGAGGATTAATTTTATTATTGAACAACAACCATGTTCTCAATGAACCCAAAAAACTAATTAATATCAAAGCTGAATATTTTTGGAAGTAGTTTTTAGTTTGTTTTTAGTTATAGCTATTTTAGGGGGATATCTGTGTGTGCAGGTGACTATTACTGTGCATAATTATTAGGCAACTTAACAAAAAACAAATATATACCCATTTCAATTATTTATTTTTACCAGTGAAACCAATATAACATCTCAACATTCACAAATATACATTTCTGACATTCAAAAACATAACAAAAACAAATCAGTGACCAATATAGCCACCTTTCTTTGCAAGGACACTCAAAAGCCTGCCATCCATGGATTCTGTCAGTGTTTTGATCTGTTCACCATCAACATTGCGTGCAGAAGCAACCACAGCCTCCCAGACACTGTTCAGAGAGGTGTACTGTTTTCCCTCCGTGTAAATCTCACATTTGATGATGGACCACAGGTTCTCAATGGGGTTCAGATCAGGTGAACAAGGAGGCCATGTCATTAGATTTTCTTCTTTTATACCCTTTCTTGCCAGCCACGCTGTGGAGTACTTGGACGCGTGTGATGGAGCATTGTCCTGCATGAAAATCATGTTTTTCTTGAAGGATGCAGACTTCTTCCTGTACCACTGCTTGAAGAAGGTGTCTTCCAGAAACTGGCAGTAGGACTGGGAGTTGAGCTTGACTCCATCCTCAACCCGAAAAGGCCCCACAAGCTCATCTTTGATACCAGCCCAAACCAGTACTCCACCTCCACCTTGCTGGCGTCTGAGTCGGACTGGAGCTCTCTGCCCTTTACCAATCCATCCATCTGGCCCATCAAGACTCACTCTCATTTCATCAGTCCATAAAACCTTAGAAAAATCAGTCTTGAGATATTTCTTGGCCCAGTCTTGACGTTTCAGCTTGTGTGTCTTGTTCAGTGGTGGTCGTCTTTCAGCCTTTCTTACCTTGGCCATGTCTCTGAGTATTGCACACCTTGTGCTTTTGGGCACTCCAGTGATGTTGCAGCTCTGAAATATGGCCAAACTGGTGGCAAGTGGCATCTTGGCAGCTGCACGCTTGACTTTTCTCAGTCCATGGACAGTTATTTTGCGCCTTGGTTTCTCCACACGCTTCTTGCGACCCTGTTGACTATTTTGAATGAAACGCTTGATTGTTCGATGATCACGCTTTAGAAACTTTGCAATTTTAAGAGTGCTGCATCCCTCTGCAAGATATCTCACTATTTTTGACTTTTCTGAGCCTGTCAAGTCCTTCTTTTGACCCATTTTGCCAAAGGAAAGGAAGTTGCCTAATAATTATGCACACCTGATATAGGGTGTTGATGTCATTAGACCACACCCCTTCTGCACTCCCTGTATTTTTTTGCTAACAGTAACCAGCTCCAGAATAGGTAATAACTCAATATTTATTGTACTGCATTGAAAGGTAAATTTGACACCATGTGATGTTAAATTTGTGCTGTTGTCTCTTTACGTGAACTCTGATCTTGCAAACAAAAATGTTACATTTTGATTAATCAGTAAACAAGACTTTTTTTAGGTTGTGAAATTGTGGTTTTGTTGGGCCCATGCTTAATATTTAGACTTGATCTCATGGTGAACATGTGGTTTAGAGTCTGCTGTTATTTGTGAAGACCTCGTTTTTCTGGTTGTGTTTGCTTACTGGGGTAGGATGTTTCCACTTTAGCCGGAGAATGAATTGTACTTGCAAACTTTATTCTGTAAATATTTTTATTTTATATGCTGGTCATCTGATGACATGGACTCATGGTCTGGCTAGTATTGCTGTCGATCATAATTATTTTATTTTAGAAAACATGGGAGCGTAATACAGCCCTCTAAGAAATATTCAAATTACCTGCAATTAAGCATAAGTGTGTGTGTGTGTGTGTGTGTGTGTGTGTGTGGTGTGTGTGTGTGTGTAGTGTGTGTGTATGCATGTGTCAATGTGTAATTACTGTATATGAAAAGGGGATTGCAAAGAAAACAAAAGAACAAAAATACCTTTAAATTAAAATGACTGATTTCATATTATTAATGTCTCTCTCCAGAATAAAATGTTTTACCTTGTATAAAACTGAGACCATCTAAGGACATTTTTCCTGCGTAAGTTCATAACGTTGAAATGATTGATGTGGTGACGATTTGTACTCCAGTGTCTGTTTTCAATGAGTTTAACGTAAGACTAAGCTGCTTATTTCATTCTTTACTTCAAAATAACTATTTCCTTTAATCCTTTTTTTAATCTCATAATTTTATATGCATATATGAAAAATAATCAGGCAGTTGGTGGAAAGATCTGACTTGGGATGATCAAAGCCTCTAAATACCACGGTGCTTAGAAACTGAATTCGCAGACAAGTGATTGGTTTTGGCAAAATCCTAGAATGTGGGATCTATGTAACAATGGAAGGAAAGGATATAATTAAATGGGGTGGAAGTTTAAAAAGGAAAAATGATCATTTGTCCAAACCACAGAAGTGTGGATTTCATATTCTGCAGTTCCACAAATTTGTGTTATTATTTTATACTTCTGCTGCAGCACATAATGTCAAAATAAGGTAGCAGTTCTACAACAGTTTAACCATTAGAGGTGAGAAGGTTTCCAGCAAATTCACAATGCTCAGAGATGGACCACGGCAAGTGATCCACGGCCAGACAAGCTATGTGTGTTGGAGCTAAGTCTTCCAGCAAGTATGGTATATGTGTGAATTTTACATAAAATGCAGATTTCAATAGAAATTTACACTTTTATAAATTATCCTTGTTATCAGATAACCAGTCCTGTTAATTCCTGTGTTTTTTTTAGCTCAGTGGAGTCAGCAATTGCCCAGAGCACATGCCTTGCAAAGACTTCTCATTGAGCTGCTAATAAAATGCATAATTAAATACATGCATAGTTTAAACTGGAGGAATATCTACTAAATTGTTGAAAACAATAAATCAAAATGTTGTGTTCCTTTAATTATGTCCCTTCACCCTGCTACTCTCACAGTATACAACATGTCAATCAAACCCAATTTCCCTGGATCGTACCACCCCACACAATACATTATCTTGGAGAGATCATCACCAAGCTCCCTTGCTGTCCAAATAGCATCCTGATCGGAGAATCTGCGATCGAGATACAGTTTGTTCAGGTTTTACAGGGTCACAGCTCATCTCCTATCTGGTGATGAGTTCCAGGCGTGCGATGGCTTAGTCCCGTTCTCTTAAAGGAGACCTCTGGGGCCACCGCGCCTCCTGGACCTCCCTTCCAAATAGCATTTTATTTGGAGGTCAGGGTATTGAGCAATACCCACTCAAAGTTTGACTGGACCTTGGCACAGTGCTGATCGGAAGAACAGTTCCAGTCAGGCACTTGAGCTATAAAATGAGTCAGGGTGATCCACAGAGGTCCTCGAGTCCAGCTGGGAAGCAAAAGACGTGTATGCCCCCCACCCACAGTGACAACAACACCCCATTTAGAAACTCTTGGGACCAGACCCATAATCTGTGGGCAGGAGGCTAGCCTTCATGCTGTTCCAGAAGGCTATGGCACAGGATCATCTGTCACAGCAATATTCTGATTATTCTCTCACAATCCTTCTGTCTTCCATTCAACTCTTGTAGCAAATTAGTTAAGCAGGACTGAGTGAAAGACAGAAGTAAATTTTGGCTGTTGCCTCGAAGTGTGATTCCTATTAATCTTAGGCAGGAAAGAACATGCTTGAGAAAGTAGAAACTATGAGTATAAATGTGTAGGTGTCCTTGTGAGGGTGTTTGTGTGTAGGTGTTTGTGTGAATGTCTCTTTGTTTTGTTGATTCATGCTTGGTTTCATGGATTCCACATATATTTATACAATACTTCCCGAAGGAGGCAGCCCATTTCATGGTATCTGCTATGGCACTCAAAGGCTCAAATATTTCCTATGGCATGCATTGGTATTTAGAATAAACATAGTATACACTGGAACCTTACAATGGTTCACCCCTAGGGGGAGAGAAAGATCCTACAGGGTCCTAGGCAGGCTATCAGTTTGGGCTACCCTCTTTGTTCTTCACATAGGGGTGTTAAATAGGGCCATCCAAAATCATGGTTCCAGGCCCTTGTTTAACCCCTGTGCCCAAGGTGGTTGCCTATTATTGCCTTATGGCTAATCTTGTTCCGACTAGGTGTAATATTCAAATGGGCATTTTTACAATTAAGAAACTACAATGCCTTCTATTGTAGCCTCGGTCTTTCATACATAGATGAGTAAATTAAAATGTTTCTTGTTGTCTACTGATCCAGCTAAAAGTGCTTTTACTACAGAAGTTTGTAATATGAAGCAAGTCATGAATTAATTGTATGTAGCTTTCACATATTGCATTTAATCAGTTTTAATAAGTGGAACAGAACTCATAGATTGCAGACTTCCCTGAATTTACTTTGTATATAAATGTAAAGTGTGGACCACCATCTTGGCTCTGTCTCATCAAAGTCTCATTGTTTCACAGATATTGTAACACTTCTCTCATTTTGAAACTTACAGTCTAGAAGGGATTATAAAAAGACACACTCCACCCCAGTGCATGTTAAAAGGTGGAATGCTACAAATTTGTTCTGGGAATGGGAATATATTAAGCCATTAAGTCAAAGCTCTTTGTTTGCAATGTCTAAACATAATTTATTTTGCCAAACACGTGCTGTGAGCATAATAAAATAAAATAAAAAATAATAAAAAAAGCCTGAAGCAAACGTTAAACAAATAAAATGTAAGTGAACATAATGTATGTTTGTAATAGTTGTTTGCATACAGATTAAATATATTTCCAATTTGATTCTGGAAATCTAAAAAAATGCAGGGATTTATTCACTAAACAATGAACTATAGCAAACTAAAATTCTGGATAAAGGATGTGACTAAAGCTGTGCTAGAGATGAATGTCCAGTTGCTTGGAAGGCTTCATCCCAGGTGGATGGGGCTTGTAAAATAATGGATGGGGCTTATATGAAGTAATGGGGATAAATTACTCTCTAACAGACGGTGGGGGCTTTTAAATAAAAAATAGGGGGGCCCTAATGTCCCCTCTTCCCCATCCATGATAAGTGGATGGGTTCCACTTGTTAAATGGAAAGGACCAAGTTTGCCCCCAATCCACCCATGGTTGGCATGTGGGGGCTATTATTTTTATAATATCCATGGGGGGGATCTAATGTCACCCACCCCCCAGCCTCCATCCATGAGTGGCAGGAGGCTCAAAGAAATCATCACTTTCAGAAACTCACCTTGTTCCACCCCACGGCTGTCAGACAACCAGGTTAGTTCCTGGTTTAGTTAGCTCAGGGTAGAACAAATCAAGAGGCAGCAATTACCCAGAGCACCTGCCTTGCAAAGACTTCTCATTGAGCAACATTGGGAAGTCTGTGATTGGACAGCCACCAAAAATATGGGTGAGGTTAGAAGTGGAGGGCTTGCAAGGGTTTCAGACAAAGGCTTTTGCAATCTGTTTTTATAAATACTCCCAATAAAAAAAAAATGCATATTTAAATGCTTCCATGTTTTCATTGAGGATTTACTACTAAACAATACATTTTTAATTTTTTTTTTTTAATATTCGGTAGTGTTATGTCCCTTTAAACCAAGCTATTCATAAACAGGTGACATTGTGAAAAACATGGAGTTTCCTTTTACTTATTTACTTGTTAATTTCCATGTGCACATATTTTTTCCAACACAATTGCCAAACTAGCCAAGCATAGTCAAATGTAACTCTTTGCTTTATAAAGAAAGAAGAAAGTTTCTTTATATGTGTATTTTTTTTAAGTGAGTGAGTGATGATTAATGGCAAAATATGAAAAGAGGCGGCGAGAGCTTTAATGAACTAATGCTTCCAGTGCTTTTCAATATCCCATCAGCCTTCACTTGTAATAGTCAGTGGGAAGAGCAGGCATCCTCTGAAGTACAAGATCTATCCCATAGTTTTTATCCCCACACGTGAAAGGCTGGTAAAATGAAAGATGGCAGCACTGAGGAAAGAGAACTTCAGGTAAGTATATGTCCCTTCCTTTTCTTGCAGCACACGTTGCATCGGAGTTCCACCAAATAGTGAGGCCTATCCCCACCGTCAATTACGAGGCGATTAATTGAACAGCCATAGTATTTTAGGAACCACCCATGTACAGAAACCATCACTATGACATTTCTACCCTAGTTCCTTTTTCAATTTTACTTTATCGTATTTGTTTTATTTTTTTATTGTTTTATATATATTTTTCCAATTTTTCCAAATGTTTAATTTTCTATTCATTTTTTTTCCATTTTATTTCATTCTTTTCAATTTCTTCTTTTTTGGTCTTCATTTAATTCCTTTTCCTCAATGTACGTCTTATTGGGTAGTTTAAATGTCATGATGATGATTTATATTATGTATAGACATTCGCATGAGCACCCTGCTTTGTTGCTGAGTACACGATCGTTGTGTTGTGTCCAGTAAAAGGAAGTTGCATTCCAACATGGTATGCATATGACCCATGTGCACAAAGATGATGTAATGGACAAGGCAACAAACCCAGAAGTCGACAATCGCGCCTCTGTGAAACGCACACCACGAGGAACACAGATGAACAGAATTCTTCAATCAACATACCCATATATATTGGGGGTCAAGAGGGGTACAAGAGTAGTCCGATATCCCTGAAGAGGACGAAACGCATTGGATTCAAACTACCTATCACCTTTGGGACTTTTTCTTTGTTTTTATTGTTTCACATATATTTTATTTTGGTTTTGTCTTTGGGATATTCTCATTCATCTGCGGGATCATTCCCAGTCCCAGACTCCAGCTCTGATCCACTAGAAGTGGAGATATACCCATTTTACTGAAGATCTTGTGAGTGCTTTTTAATAATAAATGATGTTGTACATTTCATCTGCAGTATATTCTTTTTATGGTTATTCCATGTTTCTGAAGATCCATACTGAAGATTGAAGTACCTGTATCTGCATATACCCCTTTCAGGGGCGATAAGCTGACACATCTCCTGGCTCTAGCACCTCAGATTGCATCTATTATTGAAGGTTGTATTCCATGTTATATATCTTCTCACCATATAAGGTGTCACTTCATTGAAATCCTACACCCTGTAAGTTTTTTTTTGTGTGGATATTGGTGTCTAGGGGTCCATCATTTAGTAGGTTGTCTTTTTCTTGCATACAGTGGAGATATCGTACATAGTTTTCTCTTTTATGTTATTTTAGGATTGATTTTCTTTATGAAGGTCTGATACAAGCATCTTATTTTACATTTTACTATTTCAGACTCATTACAAGTAAAGGAAACACCAGAATATTGTACCACTGATTGAGACAATAACAAAGCCTTTCGTGAGATCACTAGAAGGTCAGGAGTCCTCAGACTGGAGTAAAATATGCATTCGGCCTCCAGCCTGTTGCGGTCACCAGTTCAGTGCGTCTCATTATAAGATCCTTCCTGCCTAGGCTTTACAAATACTTTCTGGGATTGTGTTCCAGAACAGAATCTTGCCAGAAATTCTCTCCACAGAATGCTCTGCTCCACCTCTGCTTGCCACATGGATGCTTAATAGATTTTCCTAGATCATTTATAATAAAGTACATGGTCGGAAAGAATGGCTTGGGTCTAATTCTAACCAAACGAGAGATGCTCCAAGCATTTATTTGTCGGTTTTACATGTTTCTTTTTAAAAAGTCACTTATGTCCACAATCATCCCTCTACTACCACAATGCAGATTCTACTCAGTCACTAAGGTTTTGAGGAATTTAAAGGCACACTCACTGTCTAAATATTTTTTTTTAATCCCCCAATGAAAGCATGCATGAATGTAATTTAGCATTTTGCCATTGTGGGTATATCTAAAAACAGATTGCAAAGACTGTAGTTCTCTTGTCTGCTGCCTTTACATGCCCTCCCCTTTCAGAACACACTTAGGGGTAACCACTGACCAGCCTTTATGAAGTGGATATGCAATAAAAAACAAGGTGTTTTCTTGCCATAAACAAAGTAACATGGTTTTATGGAGGTGGCTTTAATCTTGTATGAGTGCAAGGAGTGCCTGCCGCCACACCAGTAAATGTCTGCCGGTAGAGTATGTAGAAATCTCCTAACATGAAGAGCAGGTCTTACCGGTGCCAGAGTGAATACATCAATAAACCACCAGAGATTAGTGATGTCCCGAACGGTTCGCTGGCGAATAGTTCCTGGCAACCATAGCGTGTTCGCGTTCGCCATGGATGGCAAACATATGCGATGTTCGGTCCGTCCCCTATTTTTTTTTTTTGTGGTCTTTCAGCCAAGTTTACTAATACTAAGTAAAAATTACTTAGTATTAGTAAATTGTGCCCCTACTCGCAATACCGCGAGTAGGAGCATGTATGTTAAACAGTGAGCAGAGCCTGTGGCTGCTCACTGTTAAAAAAAAAAAAAAAAAAGGGTCCCCCCTCCCTGAACGGGTGGGGGCCCTAAAGTAAAAAAGGGGGGGAGGACCTATTGTCCTCCCCCTGGCCCCCACCCCTGAGCGGTGGGTAGGGGCCCTAAATACCAATAGGGGTGAGGGACCTATTGTCTCCCCCCCGGCCCCCACCCCTGAGCGGTGGGTGGGGGCCCTAAATACCAATAGAGGGGGACCTACTGTCCCCCCCCGGCCCCCACTCCTGAGCTGCGGGTGGGGGCCCTAAATACCAATAGGGGGGGACCTATTGTCCTGCCCCCCGGCCCCCACCCCTGAGCGGCGGGTGGGGGCCCTAAAAAAAATGTGTCCCCCCAGGTGACTAGGGGTCCCCAAACCCCTAGTCACCCCCTCCCCCCAAAAAAAATGATCCCCCTACCCACCCCCTCACCCTAAAAATAATGAGGGGGGAGTCAATAAAGCTAAAAACCTGTAAATAAATAAAAATAAACTTACCATTAGATGTCTTCTTTTTTCTAAAATCTTTCTTCAGCCCCCAAAAAGGCTAAAAACCTGTAAATAAATAAAATAAGACTTACCATTAGATGTCTTATTTTTTCTAAAATCTTCTTTCTTCAGCCCCCAAAAAGGCCAAATAAAAAGCCAATATAACCGTCGCACTTTAAAAAAAAACGAGCGCAAAAAAAATTCATCCTTGTTCACCCTTCGAGGGCATGCCACGTACTGCAGGGCGGGTTAAGGCCCTGCAATTAGGCTTAGAACACTCTGATTGATTGGTTGGTTTAAGCCAATCAGAGTGCTCTGTGTCATTTTACACAGCGTGGGAAAATTCCAAAGCATGTAATGCACAATCAAAATGTGTCAATGTCTATGAGACAGAAAGATAGACAGACAGATAGATAAATAGACAGACAGACAGACAGACAGACATATAGAGATATAGATATATAGATGGATGGATAGATGGATAGATAGAATGATAGATATATGGATAGATAGATATATAGATAGATGATTAGATAGAGATAGATAGACAGACAGACAGACAGATAGATTAATATAATAATTTGGTGGACTATTAGATGGCTCTACATGATTTTACTACTTTACATGTTTATCCTCCCACCGCTGGAATTCCGTTTGGTACTTGGTGCTGGAATTGTTATCGAAACACTACTATTAAATTCAATATGTGGAAAAGAAAATATCAATGTGAAACAAGGCTCGTTTCAATGGCATTCTATCAGCTTATATTTATTTTATACGGTAACAAAGCACTTTATGGAACCAACTTATATTTTCTCTTAACCGTAACGAACTCTAGGACTCAAAGTACCCGTGATCGGTACATACAGCTCTTTGTTTCTTTTACTGGGAAAAGTTGACTTATATGAAGAAATACTAAACCAATAAAGAATGCTACAAATGAAGTACTCAGTTATAAATGGTAGTTTTAGCTTTCTGTTGCCATAGTTTGTTTGCTTTAACTCAAGATTGTTCTAAAATGCTATGTGCAACTACTGTATAAAGACGTGACAAAGTTGGCCAGTTATGGGTTCACTGAGAGCTGTGACTTTATATAAAGGTATGGACTGGATGTTGTAAAGGTACTGCCATTAGGGAAATGGTACAAAACAATTCTTATTTGACTCTAGAATTTACTTCTGTTTATTTTTATTGCATTTTATTTATTTGTTTTTTCCTTTTATTATTCGAATAAAAAAGACAGCTGTTTAACAAAGTGAGGTGAATAACGTAGTTTATTAAAATAACTGTAACTTTATTATGCCATATACACATGTTATGCAAAGACACCAGTAATAGGGGTTTATTCACTAAAATAAGGATTTAGGAGAAGTGACAAAGTTTAGGTTAAAATTGACAAACTGGAAATATAGCTGTATGGGAGAAGCTTTTAATTTCAGCTATCTTGTTCTAAAATGTGAAATTCTTTGTCAGTTCGCCACCATGTATTGAGGAGATTTGTGTATTCAGATTCGGCCAAAATGTAATTACCAAATTTGACCAAATGTGGACCAGTTGTAGTATGATCATATACGGCTAATGCGATGGCTGAACATTCAGTATTCAGAGTTCTGCTCATGGCATCAAATAAAGAGATGATTGATGGGGAAGAAAAAGATGTTTGAAGCCTAGGAAACAGCAATTCATTTTTATTTTTACACATAAAAAGTTGGTTGTAACCAACAGAGGTAAAAAAGCAGGATAAAAAAAAAAATGATATTTATATATTATACAAATAGTGTCCAACCAACCTGACATTGTGGTGGTAGACAAGGAATGGAAGACTGCAGTCGTGGTGGATGTGGCACTACCCAGTGGCTATAACATCAGGAAGAAGGAACATGAGAAGGTGGAGAAATACCAGAGAAAAGAAGAGCTCGAAAGGATGTGAAAAGTGAAGGCAGTAGAAGTCCCAGTTGTGATAGGAGCACTCGGGGCTGTGTCTCCCAAGTTGGGCAAGTGGCTTCAACAGCTTCCAGGTGGGACATCGGAGAGCAAAGGTAAATATGATCACTGAGGACAAGACGGGAATTACAGTATTTGAGCTGTCAACGCATTTTGTCTTCATGCAACAATTGTTATTGAATAGAAGAGTGACTTTATTTGCTGAAATTATAAGTATTTTATATCATATAATATTGTAGTCATGCTTGGAATGATGGGCCTATATATTATTTATCTTGTTATTATAACTGTATTACAATTTACTCAGCTCAGTGTATTTGCATACCGATGTAATGTGTTTAGCCATTTCACACCCAGAATGCCATGAAAATCAGGCATTTACTCTACATTTCCTGCTGATATTAATTTTGTCTGTTTTAGGAGCTGGCTGCTATTTTAAACTTTGGTTTTCATTCGAATTAGAGGCTCAAATCTAAATTAACCAGTCACACGCAGCTTTTTTTAAGCCTTCGATAAATGGCATCTAAGCAGTTTCCAACTTCATCTTTTCAACACTGTGATAGAGAGTATGCCAAACTCATGAGTATGAGCCACTATGTACAGCCAAGTCGAGTTTTTGGGATCTCCATTTCTTGAGTGTTCAAGGCTTTTACTAGTCCTCTCCCCTACGACCAGGACCAGCACTACCATAAGGCGGCGTAGGCAGCCGCCTTAGGGTGCACCGTCCCTTGGAATGCAAGATCCTGCTGAATGGCAGGAGGGGAGCTCAGTGTACAGTGTTCCCCTCCACCCAGTCCCTCCTGTGTACAATGGCCGAGCCATGCTTCAGTATTCTTTACCCCGGTCTAACAGGAAGTGCATGTAGGCAGCGCAGAACTGCTTCCTGTTAGACCAGGGAGAGGTTCCTGAAGCTCATCTCCCCTGGCCCATGGCTCAGCCACACTACAAGGGAGGGAGGTGAGGAGACACATGGGGGTGCAGAACGTATGAAACACTTCGGGGGACTGGGGGACTGGGGGAATGAGACACATTGGGATGGCTTGGGGAATGAGACACATTGGGGGCTTGGGGAATGAGACACATTGGGGGCTGGGGGAATGAGATACATAGGGGGCTTGGGGAATGAGGCACATGGAGGGGTCGGGGGGGACACAAAGAGACATTGAGAGGTTCAGGGAGAAAGAGACAAGGAATGAGATACATTGGGGGCTTGGGGAATGAGACACATGGAGGGGTTGGGGGACACACAAAGAGACATTGAGAGGTTCAGGGAGAAAGAGACAAGGAATGAGATACATTGGGGGCTTGGGGAATGAGACACATGGAGGAGTTGGGGGACACACAAAGAGACATTGAGAGGTTCAGGGAGAAAGAGACAAGATGCTGAGGGAAAGAGACAGACAGGGGGCTGGGAAGGGGAGATAGAGACACTAAAGAGGCTGTGGAGAGAAAGACACAGAAGGGCTTGGAGAATTGACAAAAGAGACAGACAAGGGCTAGGGGGGACAAAGATACACAGATGAGCTGTGGGAAGAAAGATACAGAGTGTGGGGGGAAGTGACCAACAAAGGGGCTAAAAGGATATAGAGACAGAGAGGGGATAAGTAAGGAGAAAAAAAGATACATAAAAGGGGTTGAGAGGGGGTGGGGAAGGGGAGAAATAAATACACAAAAGGGACTGGGGGAAGAGGCACACAGATAGGATAAGGAAAGAGAGAAAGATACACAAAGGGGCTGGGGGAGGGAAAGAGATACACAGAAAGGCTGGAAAAGGGGAGACACACAGAGCTGCTGGATTTAATTGAGACACACAAAGGGGCTGAGGGAAGAACGAGACACACAGTTGCTGGGTAGTAAGAGATGCACAGGTGGTGTAAGAGACATACAAAGGGAAAAAATTGGGAATAGGATATACTAAAGGAGAGTGTAAGACAAAACACATTTAAACGAGAGGATAAGAAAAAAGGGTGTTTCAAGAGGGGGATTAAGGAACGGTGAAGATGCATTTTTCTGCCCTCCCCCAAAAAATGTCTGTATAGTCAAAAATTCTTGTACGGCCTGACAAGAGGTTCAGATACATAACTAGTGCCTTCTGCTTTCCATAAACTATACCGAAACATGGCTCTTCTTTTGGGGATGGAAGGGCTGTAGATGGAAGGCTCTGAAGGTCTTCAAGTTGAGGTTGTGGACAAATAATCAAAACCACATCCAGGCAAGAGGGCCAAGGACCCAGTACCCGGTTACTTTGGACTTGGCACATGTCCTTTTCAGTGTTCAAAACAGAGCACCCACATAAAGGTGTGCAAAAATAAACATGATGCACAAAATCCATAACACACATGAGCATGTGGATTAAAAATAAATAAAGACAATTGCATGGTAACCTTTGCTGTCTGGCAACTCTAGGATGAGTGTATAAAGATTTTCCACCTCACTAATCAGACGGCCAGGGTCAGGGAAGTATGCGTGTAGAGAGTAAGTGTGCATCTGAGGCGTTCATGTGCTCCATGTATCAATGTGTATCCTGTGAAAGGGTCTCCTATCTGTGAGCAGTGAATACACCTCCCAGAAAGACCAGGGCTAGAGGCTTGTTGGCGTGGTTTTTTTCAACCAATCAATAATTCCTGTATATCAAAGTACTTACTTTATTAATACATATATAACAGGATCTTCATATTGCTGCCTTGTTACACAGGGTTTATGCAGCCGCCATTTCAAATCCCTCGAACATACCACCAACTGCCAACAGGAACAGGAACTGGGGAACCCAAAGAAAGGAAGTGCATCATTCACAGCCAACAACAACCCAACCGCCCAATGCCCATACATCACGATACATACTCATACACTCACACACTCATACACAGCCCAACAGTCCATACATCCCAATACACAAACTCATACACTCACAAACTCATACACAGCCCAACTGTCCATACATCACAATACATACACTCATACACTCATACACAGCCCAACAGTCTATACATCACAATACATACACTCATACACTCATACACAGCCCAACAATACACAAACTCATACACTCACACACGCATAGACAGCCCAACAGTCCATACATCACAATACATAAACTCATACACTCACACGCACACACTCATACACTGCCCAACAGTCCATACATCACAGTTGGCCACGCAGTTCATATTAGCTAGAGGCCCAAGAAACACCAGGCACAGAGATTAGTTTTTTCGTACTGAGGCTTTTCTGAAGGTGGTTAGTCCACAGATGGAAATATTAATGACAGTGAATCATCAATAAAGGGGCAGCAAGAAATAAACCTTATCTCTGTTTTGGTAAATTCCAAAATATACTGAAGGGGCTTATCTGCTAATAATGTAAGCCCGTTTGAGCAGGGTCCTCTTCATCTTATTGTTCCTGTAAGTTTTTGTAATTGTCTGATTTGTTGTCAAACCTCCCACTCCTATAATATTGTAAAGCGCTACGGAATTTGTTGGCATTATATAAATGCCAGTAATAATAATAATAATAATAATAAACCTCAGAAACAGAAGCCTTTAAAATTGCAAATGAACATAAACAGCATTGCCATTCGATTTCCATCTCACAGACCCCTTTTTTTATAAATATTGATGTATACTTACATATTTCTTATCAAATCACACACGCATTCACACGCACACGCAAATATCTCATCAGTTAAAGGTATCACCCCTGCTTCACTTTTATGATATTGTGATCTCTAAAGTATCTACTTGCATTTATTTTGATGGCAACAAAACAGAAAGATACATTTGTGGAGAATGGCAAAAATGTGATGTTTGAATCAAATTAATGAAAAATGACTGTTTTGTAGCAGTTTGGGCGAATTAAGCTGTCTGTTTAATGTTAACTAGTTAAAATTGGATTATGTTGGAAGTGAGAAGACATTTCTACTATTCTGTAAAATTTCTCGCTCTTTTTTTAAAAATTAATTTTGTCTTGTTTAAAGGTATTTATATTACGTTCTCCAGATGCAGTGATCTAAGATCTACGGGTATGATAACTCCTAAACCAGTATGAGCCAAATTATTGTGGCCAAAATGTCGATTTGTTTTTCCTTATCAAACATTTGTATAAATTTCTTGCTGACATCTTCCAGGGATGCCTGCCAAATTATGTGTGAGACAGGCAAAGTAACCCACCTGATTGAGAGAGGTGGGATAAGCCATGCTGTTAAATACTGCAGTTTACCACCTGTTTGGTGTAAATGTACATCTAGCAAGTAATTTAAAAGAATATTTAAAGCACAACTATTAATAGCTACTTTGGAGTGTAAATATTATTTAGAATTTCAACAAAAAAAGTTTAAAGGGCCAATGTAGGCACTGTAACCTGTCTTACTAAAATGGTTATAATGTCCGGAGTCTCCTGGCGCCACGCTTCTGTTAAGTGTTAAACTATTTTTGGTTGTTAAATGCTAAATGAGAATCCCCAGAAGTCCATCCCCTCTGTGCTGCATTAGATAATGAGGAAGCATTAGCCTGACTAGCAGTGGGCGACTGTGATTGGTTGAGAGTGTCAGTTGTCCTTTTTCAACCGTGCCCATTGCTGGTATGGATTGGTATGGCTAAAAGGAAGTGGATAATCTCTACCTTAGCCACACCTCTAGTAGGATATGTACTGTGGGGACATTTATTCAATGTGAAACAGCTGAAAAATGGTTTAACACTGAGTGGAGGAACTGCACCAGGGGACTTTCAAAAAAATGAAATTAAATTAGGGTAAATTAGTTTAACCAAATGATGGTTGCCGCACCCTCTATGTCACTGTCACAAATACACTTAACATTTACTGATGTACATGGAAGGACAGTCCCCACACCCCACGCAGCAAGACCCAGCTAATGCCAGATTTCTCACAAATGAGAGAGTCCTCTCAAAATACTTAAAATACGATTAAAGAGCAGTGCTGACACAAAAATATAATTTTATATTTTGCAAAGTTACTTAAAATCGCTTATCTCAGCAAACAAATATGGGGATTTAGTTCTACCATATGGCCATATTGTGTTAAGCCCACATCATAGTACCCCAATTAATGTTCTGTGTGTGTGCCCCCCCAATTCCCATTTATTTCCCCCACTCAGACTGAATATAAAGAGTATTCCTGGTGCGCTGCCGCAGAGTGATGCCAATATCCCAGGGCCCTATTTAACCTTGCCCTGCAAAAAGCCCCAGGAGGAAGGATTTCCAAAGTAAGTGGGTTCATCTCATAAGAGCAGAAATTAGGTTGCTAGAGTAGGACCTGCCAAGAATGGGGTACAGTATGTGAAAGGCTTGTGCAATGTGTGAGCATACATTGTAACTAAACCCCGATTATTTTTGTGGAGGTCAGGTGTTTTTAAAAATGCTAGTACATTTTGTGAGCTTTTAAGTTAGTGTTTAATGAGCGAGTGCACTGGATCATATATGTCCTTCCTATCCCTAATTAGATAGGAACCTAATTAAAACGAAAAGTATTTTTGGATTTTAGAATGACAGATTTAGTCATTCTAAGATATAGATAATTTTCTTTTTGACTTACCTGAAGCTTCAGTATATGGTCCTCTGCAAAGATATCCACCTGAAAATACTACTTTAGTAGGTTTACTGTTTCTTGCTACTAGCAAGAAACATATGTATATATATATATTTATATCCTCCCTTATACACAAGTATGTCCCGTGTAGGCCCCTACACTCTGCCGAAGACCTGTGTCTATCCTCTGTTCGTACTGCCACCTGTGACGATCGCATTCGAGACTTCTCTAGGACTGCACCGTTTCTTTGGAACTCCCTTCCCTTTTCCATTAGATACTCATCCAGTCACCACTCCTTCAAAAAATCATTAAAAACTCACTTTTTCACAAAAGCATATCAATTAAGCATTTAATGGCTCCCAAATGATTCATCTCCTGCAATTGTCATTTAAAAAAAACAACAACACCCTAAGTCTTCATTGAATACTATTATACCAATCTACTTCCATAATACTTCCCTTACCTTTTGTGTCACTTTACCCCACTCTCTCTAGCATGTAAGCTCATTGAGTAGGGCCCTCAACCCTTCTGTTCCTGTGCGTCAAACTTCTCTGGTTGCAATTACATGTTTGTTAGTTCACCATCGTTGGCGCTATATAAATATATATATATATATATATATATATATATATATAAATAGAAAAAATACTAGCACTTCTCGGTTTTCCAAATGAAGCATTTCTTTTAATCCAGTAAATGAGATCAACGTTTCAGCTCTATTTCAGAGCTTTCATCAGGACATGTACAACTTTTAAAACATAAGAAGACTTATATAGGGAGCTAAAATTAAGGTAAGTACTCACATTTACAGCTGATGCCTATTCCCCGTTCCCGGGTCATCTAATTGTTAAATATTTTAGGTTAATCGATGACATTTTGATTCTATGGCAAGGCTCCAAAGACGAAGCAGCACAATTCGTACAAAATCTTAATGATTTACCTACACCGGTAAAATTGACTGCTAACATTGATGAAAAAAGTGTCCAATTTTTGGATGTGGAAATTATGAACATCAACAAAAAGTTGGAATTCAAACTGTTCACTAAACCTACTGATCGTAATACTTTACTGCGGTTTGAGAGTGCTCAACCAAGACATCTTAAAGAATCTTTGCCCTATACACAATTTTTAAGGGTATTACGCAACAATTCTCAAAGCCATCAAGGTGATCTACAATTGGATGATATGTATAAGAAATTTCAAGCACGAGGGTACCCAAGGAACATCTTAGATAACGCTGCATTGAAGGCTAGAACAACGTTTTCTACACCAACATCCCATTTTAAAAAAATGGTTAACACTAGACCTATTTTCCCTATGCACTTTAATACTGCATCTACAGAACTGACATCTTCCATACGACGAAATTGGAATATTTTAGAAGTTAATCCCACTCTCTCAGATGATCTTCGCCAAAAACCTTTGTTCTGCTACCGCCGAAATAAAAACCTGCGTGACCTGTTGGTTAAAACCGATCCACAACATTGCTATAACCCCGCATTGAAAGAAAATAAAAACGTTGGGTGTGTTAGGTGTTTGGGATGTGTCACTTGTGGGCACATCATCCCTTCTAAAACCTTTAGTCACCCATATACAGGTAAAATTTATACAATACGACAGGGGTAGGCAACCTACGGCACTAGTGCCATGCACGGCACTCGAGGTGTCTTTGCACGGCACTCAAGGCTGCTAGAGCCAAACAGGCTCTGGCCTATCAGGAGTCCCAGTAAAACTTCAGATATCTGCTAATCCGAAAAGGTGGTGAAGGACAATCCTCAGTTTATGCATTGCAGCACATAGAGGAAGTGACCTCAGATCACCTCCTCCCAGCACTTGTGAATGGGAATCCACACTGTAGTAGAGCAGCTCACAGTTGCTGTTGCAGCTCCTGTCCTTGACATGTACCTGGCCGGCCTAGTCTCCACTGGAAGCCACCCACACTGCTAGATATACACAAAAATGCAGAATAACCCTCCCCTCATACAAATAATACGTACAGCCCACAAACAAACACACACAATCCGCACAAACGAAACACCACTAACAATCCACATACATGCACACAACCCCACATGCAATACCCCAAACAGCCCCCACACACTACCAAACACACACTGTGACATATCCATCCCCACACACACAATTCCACAAGCAGCCCCCATACGCAGCCCACATTCATATGTATTATACACAATACCATAAACTACTCATGAACATATACAATATAATAGCTCATATACGCAGGGCCATCTTTAACGTGGGGCAAACTGGCCAGCTGCTCCGTGAGCTCTGCTGGCCTCAACTATTTCTAACCCTCTGGCCGGTAATCTGCACGCTAAGGAGGCCCACCGGGTGGCCCATGCACAAAGGACCACCCGGTGGGCTTCTGTCAGCCGGGGCCCGGTTGCACGCTGAGGCACTTTAACAGCGCAAGCGGGCCCTTTTCGGCAGCAGGCTGGGAGGAAGTGACGGCCGCGCATCACTTCCTCCCACAAAGAGAGGAGCGCGCGGGAAAGAAGAGTAGGCATATTGGAGGGGGACTGACCAAGAGCGCTAACTCCCAACACCTTCAGCCACCAGCAGGAAAGGTAGGAAACTGGATGGTGGGTTTTAAAGTGTATGTCTGTGTCAGTATGTCTGTCAGTGTGTGTGTGTCATCTGTGTGTGTAATCTGTGTGTGTCAGTATGTCTTTGTGTGTCAGTATGTCTGTGTGTGTGTCAGTATGTCTGTGTGTGTGTGTCAGCATGTCTGTGTGTCAGTATGTCTTAGTGTGTGTCAGTATGTGTGTGTGTGTATGCAAATTTCAGTGTGTATATATCTCTGTGTGTGTGTATATGTGCATATATCTCAGCATTCACACACTAACACTACACACAAATACACCCCTGCATTCAAATTTCAACACTTACTACAAACACATGTCTGTGTTTTACACCAAAATTATATGTAAATACACCCCTGCATTCAAAAACCAACACTACGCAAATACATGCTTGCAATCACGCCAACACCACATACAAACATATTCCATACAAAAACCTGTTTACATTAAAACACACAAAAACTGCTTAGTGCTAAATACATACCTGCAAACATGGGTAAATGGTAGAACCCTAGCTGTCAATGCATTTCTGGAGTTGCACGACAGATGGGGATCTACCTTTTTAATCACCCGGGCAACAGGGAGACCCCCAAAAATTCTTGCACCTCTCTACTTTAGGTCCGCCACTGCATTGAGGTGGTGGACGTGATTGCATGCCTGGGGAGGGGGGAGAGGGTCCAGGGGGCCCCAAGCAAATGCTTTGCCCAGGGTCCAGTTACTATTAAAGACGGCCCTGCATATACGCACAAATACAACGATACAAAGCAATTACAGTAAAAATAACACAAGCAGAATACGGCAGCATACACACCTCAATAAAAAAAATAAAAAAATAAGACCGGCACGCTACGGGACATCACATTCCTATATCGGCACAGTGCTGCTAAAAGGTTGCCTACCCCTGCAATACGACAACGAATTCATTGCAGGACAGCTCACGTAATTTACAAGTTGACATGCCCTTGTGGCCTCAACTATATAGGCAAGACAGAGACGGCACTCTGTGAGAGAATTAGAGGCCACAGATCTAGTATCCGGCTTGCCTATCGTGATGGCAAGTCGGACAAACCTGTGGCCCGACATTTTTTGGAACATCAACATCAATTATCCTCCTTAAGATGTGTGGCAATTGAGCATGTACCGTCTCGACCCGAGGAGGTGACAGAGGCAGATTCTTGTTGCAGTGGGAAATATACTGGATCACACAATTGAACACCTTGGCACCTAAGGGCCTGAATGAGAAATATTCCTTAACAGTTTTTCTGTAGCGACAATTTGATATGTGGTGTGATGATAAAATGATATAATACCTTTCTTGTACTACAAAGCTAGGATATAGTTCTTCGTTTTTGGTACAGTTAATTAAGAATTTCATATTAGTAAAGTTTTACGTTAATGATTTAAGGTGGGCTCACAACTACAGGATTTTTTGGAGGAATCCTCAGACACTTAATTATTAAAATGAGGCCGGGATGGGGGTCCAATTGGTAAATTATAAATACTTTTTGTCACTTGCACTTTTTCTAAAAATGTATATAGTTTGCACAAACACTTGATGACAATTTTAATTGTATATTCAAATTACATAGATTAGGAATTCATGTAATATATGATAAGCACTTTATTTATATGTTTGCTAGCAATTTTGCAGCTCTAAATGTGTTTTCACTTATTTTGAAAGAGCATACAACAAATTAGCTCCCTATATAGAATTTATATATCTTTTTGCACGATAAAGCACACTTTAAGATTATGTTTCACTGACTCTCTGTGTGTAAATATGGAACTGAGGTGTTCTTTCATTTATTGCTTCTCCGATTACTTTTTCCCAGAGACCAGCCCGGTTGCGTTCAGGTTGTCATGGCAATGTATGAACAGGAAATCCGAGGCTATGATAAATTTTGAGCCCTGACGGCACCAGTACACGGGGGATTAACCAATGAGGTAATGCGCCCATGGTTACCCGGGAAACGGGGTGTGCCTGACCAATCGGACTCCCTACGCCAATCACGTGCCCGTACCCGGAAGTACACGAACAGGCAACCTGAGCGATCGGGCGGGAACGGGGAATAGGCATCAGCTGTAAATGTGAGTACTTACCTTAATTTTAGCTCCCTATATAAGTCTTCTTATGTTTTAAAAGTTGTACATGTCCTGATGAAAGCTCTGAAATAGAGCTGAAACGGCGATCTTATTTACTGGATTAAAAGAAAAGCTTCATTTGGAAAACCGAGAAGTGCTGGTATTTTTTCTATTTTTATGCTTAAGCTACCATAGCACCAGGTATTGGATGTATTGTGAGAGTGCAAGAGTTACCTGCATTTATATTTATATATATCCAGTTTTGACAATCTGTACACAGCCTGGATTGACAAAAAAAAAGGCTATGACACAATGCTACACACATTGATACTGGAATGTTTGGCTCTATACAAGGTCAACAAGACAATAAGAGCCTTCATCGAGAACTCAACGGGCTAGTGGAAAACAACTCTAGAATCCAATTCCATGACAATAACACAAATGTGGCATATACCAAGGTAATGTGATATACCCAATGCTATTCTGCATAGGCCTCAACCCCCTCAGCCAGATCATCAAGAAGAGTGCATACGGATACAGATTCAAGAGCTACCATCAGCCACCTACTCTACATGGACGACATCAAGCTGTATGCCAAGAATGAGCTGGACATTGGCTCAATGATCCACCCAACTAGAACATACAGCCAGGACATCGAAATGTTGTTCAGACTAGAGAAGTGTGATCAGAAGAGGGAAGATGATCAGGACAGAATGAGTTCAAGTACCAGAATGTAAAATAGAAGATGTAGAAAACAGCTACAAGTACCTTGGGTACCACAAACACATGGCAACCATTAGATAGAGGCAAGGTGGATTTTAACATTCAAGTACCTCCAGAGAGTCAGACAGTTCCTGAAGTCCTAGCTCAATAACAAGATCAAAATCCAAGCCATCAACAAATTGTAATATGCATTTGTGGCTATTCACCACCTCATTCACTTATTTAGGACTTTTCGATGCTTTTATCCACTTAATTCTAGATCTCTGTGCTTTTGCGGCTATTCGCACTATATTTACTTTCTCTGAGGTCTCTGTGCGCTGTAATATAGATTCACAGCTATTCGCCACTTTATTATCTTATCCCTGAGTCTTTGTACTTTGTAATCGGCATTTGGAGCCATTCACCATTTTGTTCTTCAATCTCCAAGCCTTTCTGACTGTTTTGGTGCATATTCGCGACTATTTGCCGCTTTGTTCTCTGCTTTTGGGACTCTGTGCCCCTAGGGTTGCTTTTGGGGCTATTCGCTGCTTTATTATATGTAATCAGGCTTCTCAACATTCACTGTTTTTTCCTTCAGCGTTCGAACCCTGCAAATGCACAGACTCGAATCGAACAGTCCCGCCATACCGTTTCTGCGCATGCATATTTAAAAATGTTAACACGGTTCTACCCCTTTTTAATCATCAAAACCACAATTTTTTTCTTATAGGTTTTTTTCCTATATTAAATAAGAAGATTTGAGTGCAGTTTTCATCTAATTTTAAATACTCTTTTTTTGTTTTTTCCTTATTTAAAGATGTATTACTTCTTTATCTGTATCCATAATATTTTGTTACAGTATTACTTTTTTAGCAAAGATTCACTTAGCTATGGATGAAAAAGGAATCGTTTGCAATTATGGACTCAGATCGTCTGCTCTAGGAAAAAGGTCACAATCTAAGAGACATAGGTAAGCATTTCTATGTTTTTCTTTCATTACCAAACAAAAGATTGCCTGTTAATAATTGGAAAACCATATGATGATAGCGCCACAGGAAAAAAAATCCTCCTTTTACCTAATAATCTTCTCTTCCCCTTCTGTGTAGGTTGCGAGAGTCAGTATGAACTCAATCCAGGACTCTTCAAGGACTAAGCTACATTGCCTCAGAGGTACATGTCTCAGCATTTTCTTAACTCTCTAATCATAAATGGCCTTTGATGTGGAGGTTTCTAGATATGTGTCAGTTGTATTATATGAAGCCGCTATGGGATCCTTCCCTGGTTTTAAGTGCTCTGAAATCTTTGCCCTTTTAACTATTAATTTAGCTCTACCAGTGGCTTTAGCATCGGGCAGAAGGGTATCTAATCTTAAAACACAATATTGCATATATCCCTAAACGGTCTTTCACAAGATAGAAAAATCCAAATAACTGTTCCTGAATTTATATAAACATAGAAACATAGAATGTGACAGCAGATGAGAACCTTTCGGCCCATCTAGTCTGCCCAATTTTCTTAATACTTTCATTAGTCCCTGGCCTTATCTTATAGTTAGGATAGCCTTGTGCCTATCCCACGCATGCCTTAACTCCTTTACTGTGTTAACCTCTACCACTTCAGCTGGAAGGCTATTCCATGCATCCACTACCCTCTCAGTAAAGTAATACTTCCTGGTATTATTTTTAAACCTTTGTCCCTCTAATTTAAGACTATGTCCTCTTGTTGTGGTAGTTTTTCTTCTTTTAAATATTGTCTCCTCCTTTACTGTGTTAATTCCCTTTATGTATTTAAACATAATCGTTTTCCTGGCACTACAGTGCCCTGAGGGTGCCCCCACCCTCAGGGTCCCCCTTCCGCCTGGCTCTGGGGAGAGGAAAGGGGTTAAAACTTACCTTTCTCCAGCGCCGGGCGGGGAGCTCTCCTCCTCCGATCCTCCTCCTCTCCTCCCATTCGGCTGAATGCGCACGCGCGGCAAGAGCTGCGCGCGCATTCAGCCGGTCTCATAGGAAAGCATTATCAATGCTTTCCTATGGACGCTTGCGTGCTCTCACTGTGATTTTCACAGTGAGAATCACGCAAGCGCCTCTAGTGGCTGTCAGTGAGACAGCCACTAGAGGGTTTGAGGGCTGGATTAACCCATTTATAAACATAGCAGTTTCTCTGAAACTGCTATGTTTATAAAAAAAAAAAATGGGTTAACCCTAGCTGGACCTGGCACCCAGACCACTTCATTAAGCTGAAGTGGTCTGGGTGCCTAGAGCGGTCCTTTAAATGTTTCTATCATATCCCCCCTTTCTCGTCTTTCCTCCAAGCTATACATGTTAAGATCCTTTAACCTTTCCTGGTAAGTTTTATCCTGCAATCCATGAACCAGTTTAGTAGCCCTTCTCTGAACTCTCTCTAAGGTATCAATATCCTTCTGAAGATACGGTCTCCAGTACTGCATACAATACTCCAAGTGAGGTTTCACCAGTGTTCTGTACAATGGCATGAGCACTTCCCTCTTTCTACTGCTAATACCTCTCCTTATACAACTAAGCATTCTGCTAGCATTTCCTGCTGCTCTGTTACATTGTCTGCCTACCTTTAAGTCATCAGAAATAATCACCCCTAAATCCCTTTCCTCAGATGTTGAGGTTAGGACTGTATCAAATATTCTGTACTCTGCCCTTGGGTTTTTACGTCCAAGATGCATTATCTTGCACTTATCCACATTAAATGTCAGTTGCCACAACTCTGACCATTTTTCTAGTTTACCTAAATCATTAGCCATTTGGCTTATCCCTCCTGGAACATCAACCCTGTTACATATCTCAGTATCATCAGCAAAAAGACATACCTTACCATCAAGACCTTCTGCAATATCACTAATAAAAATATTAAAGAGAATGGGTCCAAGTACAGATCCCTGAGGTACCCCACTGTGGACAAGCTCAAGCTTTGAATATACTCCATTGACTACAACCCTCTGTTGCCTGTCACTCAGCCACTGCCTCACTCATTCAACAATATTGGAATCCAAACTTAAAGATTGCAGTTTATTGATAAGCCTTCTATGTGCAACAGTGTCAAAAGCCTTACTGAAATCTAGGTAAGCAATGTCTACTGCACCACCCTGATCTATAATTTTAGTTACCCAATCAAAAAAATCAATAAGATTAGTTTGGCATGATCTCCCTGAAGTAAACCCATGTTGTCTCTGATCTTGCAATCCATGTGTTTTTAGATGTTCAACAATCCTATCCTTTAACATGGTTTCCATCACTTTCCCCACTACTGAAGTAAGGCTTACTGGCCTATAGTTGCCCGACTCCTCCCTATTACCTTTCTTGTGAATGGGCACAACATTCGCCAACTTCCAATCTTCTGGGACTACTCCTGTTATCAATGATTGGTTAAATAAATCTGTTAATGGTTTTGCTAGTACACCACTAAGCTCTTTTAATAGCTTTGGGTGTATTCCATCAGGTCCCATTGACTTATTTGTCTTTACTTTTGACAGTTGAAATAGAACCTCTTCCTCTGTAAACTCACGTGTAATAAATAACTAATTTGTCCTTTTTCTTAACTGAGGTCCCTCTTCTTCATTTTCATCTGTAAATACAGAACAAAAATATTATTTGAGGCAGTCAGCTAGACCTTTATCCTCTTCTACTTACCTTCCTTCTTTTGTTTTTAATCTAACTAATCCTTGTTTTACTTTTCTTTTCTCATTTATGTATCTAAAAAAAGTTTTGTCCCCCTTTTTTACTGACTGTGCTATTTTCTCTTCTGCATGTGATTTGAAAGCTCTTATAACTTGCTTAGCCTCTTTCTGCCTAATCTTATAGATCATTCTGTCTTCCTCACTCTGAGTTTTTTATAATTACTAAATGCTAACTTTTTGTTTTTTTTTACTATTTTGGCCACATCTGCAGAGTACCACAGTGGTTTCTTGAATTTTTTGCTTTTACTGACAAGCCTAATGCAATTTTCTGTTGCCTTCAGTAGTGCAACTTTTAAATAATCCCATTTCTCTTGGACGCCATTTATATTGCTCCAGTCTGATAATGACTCCTTTACACATATTCTAATTTTAGAAAAGGCCATACTAGATTTAGTGTTAACAAATGGAGATTTGGTATCCGATATTACTGTAGGTGAAAGTTTAGGATCCAGTCAGTGTGGTTTAATATAAGAACAGTGACTGAGTCACACCACACAAAAACAAAAGTTTTAGACTTTAGAAGAACAGACTTTTCTAAAATTAGAATATGTGTAAAGGAGTATTCTAATTCTAATTTTAGAAAAGTCTGTTCTTCTAAAGTCTAAAACTTTTGTTTTTGTGTGGTGTGACTTAGTCACTGTTCTTATATTAAACCACACTGACTGATGATCACTGGATCCTAAACTTTCACCTACAGTAATATCGGATACCAAATCTCCATTTGTTAACACTAAATCTAGTATGGCCTCTTTACGAGTTGGCTCCTCAACGACTTGTTTTAGAGACAATCCCAGTAGGGAGTTTAGAATATGTGTGCTCCTGGCACAAGCAGTTATTTTTGTTTTCCAATTCACATCAGGAAGATTAAAGTCACCCATGATGATAACTTCCCCCTTCATTGTCATTTTAGCTATTTCCTCAACTAGTAGATTATCTAACTCTTCAATTTGTCCTGGGGGCCTATAAATCACACCTACACGAATTACTGTGTGATTACCAAATTCTAACGTAACCCAAACGGACTCTATGTTCACCTCACTAACTTTTATTAGGCTAGATTTTATGCTATCCTTCACATACAGGGCCACCCCTCCCATTTTCCTGCCTTCCCTGTCTTTTCTATATAAAGAGTACCCTGGTATTGCTATGTCCCAGTAATTTTTCTCATTATACCATGTCTCAGTAACAGTGACTAAATCTACACTATCAGTTGCCATTATTGCCACAAGTCCACAAGGATCTTATTCCCTAAACTGCGAGCATTTGTAGACTAGTGATGTCGCGAACACAACATTTTCGGTTCGCGAACGGCGGACGCGAACTTCCGCAAACGTTTGCGAACCGGCGAAACGGGCGAACCACCATTGACTTCAATGGGCAGGCGAATTTTAAAACCCACAGGGACTCTTTCTGGCCACAACAGTGATGGAAAAGTTGTTTCAAGGGGACTAACACCTGGACTGTGGCATGCCGGAGGGGGATCCATGGCAAAACTCCCATGGAAAATTACACAGTTGATGCAGAGTCTGGTTTTAATCCATAAAGGGCATAAATCACCTAACATTCCTAAATCACAATGGATATGGATTGACACCTGACATATGACATATTGACACCTTGACATATGGATTGACACCTGTCCTCAGAGACCCTGGTACATACTGACACAGAGCAGAATAGGGACTGTTCCCCCTACATAGGGTCACTTGGCAGATATGGATTGACACCTGTCCTCAGAGCCCCTGATACACACTGACACAGAGCAGAATAGGGACTGTTCCCCCTACATAGGGTCACTTGGCAGATATGGATTGACACCTGTCCTCAGGGACCCTGATACACACTGACACAGAGCAGAATAGGGACTGTCTCTGCAACACCACTACACTCTGTGCCTGAGCCTGTCTCCACAACACCATTACACTCTGAAAGTGCAGAAAATGAATTATGTAGAGCAACAGACTGTGCAATATGCCTTGTATCCATAACTCTAAGTCTACCAGATAATACAGTAATCCATCTGCCATTCCTAGTATGTCTTTGCGGCAGTGGCTTTGCAACAGTTCCAGACTTCAAAAATACAATCTCCTGACGCAATATAGAGAACTGACTACAGATTAGACAGCATCCAAATCTCCAAAAAGTGGAACCTGAAACAAATGCATAACAACTATTACACTGAACTAAGTCTGCCATTGTAATGAGGTGAGTAATTTAAATAAACAAATCTTAACTTTCTTTTTTTCCTGCTGTATACCTCAAATTACCCTCAGTTTACCTCCAGAATATCTCCAAGCATACACTTTGAAGCATCACTCTCCAGAATATCTCCAAGCACACACTTTGAAGCATCACTCTCCAGTATATCTCCAAGCACACACTTTGAAGCAGCACTTAGAAGTAGCAACCAAGCTATATTAGCCAAGCTAAGGACAACAACCCTTATATACTCCTGAAATCACCTCCCACTAGGAATGTTTAACACCTGGGTAGGCCTCTGCTTGTTTGCAAACAATAGCTAATTTAAACAGCAATCAATAGCAAGTAGCTAACTAATCAAATCAAATGCCTTGTAATTACCAACAGGAAATCAAACCTTGTGCTATCAGTAACCTTTTCCTACAGATGAATCTTACCTGTAACAGTAAAAAAGAAAACTCTTAGCACAAATCTTAGACAGTTGAAGCTTCTGTAAAACTCTCCAGAATATCTCCAACCACACACATTTAGAAGCAACACTTAGATGAAGCAACCAAGCTATATATTTAGTCATAAGTTGACTTCTCTCCATATTACGAGGAATTTATTCTTACAGCTCTAAGGCGTATTGCTCAGAATGAAGACTCAGAAATTAAAATTCTCCTTGTGCCCTAGTTAGATGTGTTAGGATTTATGTCTATAGATCAGCTTTATGGCGTTCTTCTGATAGTCTGTTTATCTTTTGTCATGGACGAGGAGAGGTCTTCAAGCCTCTATAGAAGCCATCAACAGATGGATAGTCTCGGCTATTTCCAGGCTATTAGGCCTCACGGTTTGCAGTTACTATGGTCTTTAAGCTCTCTCCATTAGATTCTTGGTCCTCAGCCTATACTTTCATCAGGCATTTACATGGTGACGTTAGAGTTGAACAATTTGATAATTTGGCAATAGTGGGTTTTCATTTTCGATATCCTTGTGATGTGTGTTGTCACTTTGCCTTAATAATTTGGAAGTTTTGTGTATTTCTTACCCTCCCTTGGTTATTGCTTGGGTATTACCCATTGTGGTGCTGCCATGGATATGGCCAGGAGAAGGTAAATTATATACCTACTTACTGTAATTTTATTTTCCTGGTCATAGGCCATGGCAGTGCAAAGATCATGCCCTGGGATATTGCTGGAAACAAGATTGATGGTGGGAGGGGTAGACGGTGGTACTTACACCTTTTTGTTAGTTTCTAATACATTTCCTGTCTAATTAGGGATAGTGAGGAGCCCATTGTTGTGTTGCCATGGCCTATGACCAGGAAAAGTAAATACATTTTACTGTATATATCTGGGACACATTTATTTTGAAATAATAACCATTTTGAACTTCTGAAAATATATAAACTTTAAAAAAAGAATAAAAATAATGAATCAGTTTGATTGTCTCTCTCAGTTTTAAACACAATTACTGGTTCTTAGAGCTGGGTCTGCATCCAGGGAAAATCAGTAACTGAGAGAACTTGCAGAGGAATGCCAATCTGACATGATTACATTTTAAAGTTCAGTTGAGTAAGGCACAAAATGTAATATTTAAACACAACTCTGAATTTAACCCCTTCAAGAAAAGCAATATTTATGGACTGTTACATTAAAAGTGGGTTGTCCACTTATTAATTACATTTACCATAGTTTTTGTAAGCCCATCATTTAACTGGAATGTTAAATGGCTTTTTATACGTGTGCTGACAAAATAGATGTATTTACATATACATTTGAATGTTTTTACTCTACATCCCTTGTTGCTATGGCACAATATTTGAACAAGCTATCGATATGCTGTCTAGTACGTCTGTATGTATATCTACAACATGCACACAAAATGAAAACACAGCAAAAAACACCCATACATTGTTGCATATTGAGTTACACTAAATTCATGACAAAGTAAGTTAAGCCATGTTTAACAGTTGCATGAAGTAAATAAATGAAACCAGCACCAGATGTTTCTGTGATTAGCTAATGCTGGAAAATACGGCTTTCCCCCCAGAAACAAGGCCAGATTCCAGCTTTGAACCCACCCCTGACCTTCGCGTCTGGGAGATTCCCCAAAAGCCCCTAATTGTTGTCAGCAACGTTAAAAAGGGAGAAAAAAAAACTCTTCACTTTTTATATAAACAGCCCGAAACTTCACTTACGTGCCAGATGTCTACTCTCTTGCCTTTCGAAGTCTATATAATACAGTTCATATATCTCAGCTGGAAGTAAAACACACTCAACAGGGTGTCACTCTCTTATTAAATTTTCAAAAAAAGTAAAATAGCTACACTATAATTCGGGTAAGTGATCTCTCCATCTTATATACACTGCATACGTTTAATCCAACAATGGGATAATTATCATCAGTGAACTATGGAATGTCTGCTTAATTCCATTTGATCATATTATTAGCTTAACCATATATCCTCAAAAAACAAATATACGGATCTAAATAAAGTCTAAAATGTGGAAAGTCCTTTGAATGTTTTTAGTTTTAACAAGGTATTCAATGATTTCAGTATTAAAGCTTTACGCTTGCTAAATATGAGGTGTATTGCTCCAAGTGTGATGTTGTAGAATACTGTATATTGGAGATATTCACTAAACGGAGACTTGTGGATAAATGGAGAAAAGGGCAAATTGAGAAAAATCTCCAATTCATTTTTTTGTCTCAGATTGGCTATTTTGACCTCAAATTTTAATTTCCTTGTCAGTTGTGCCCGATTTCGAGTTTAGTAAATAGTCTAACTGTCTAATATTGGTTCCGCAGCCTTCTGATAACTACAAAAAGTACATATATATTTCTGTCAAATATTCTGTCTCTACTTCTAAGCACCGGAACCTAACCTCCTCTATTTAGCATTTACCCTAAATCTATAAATACAGTCTGTGCTTAATTCCTAGAGGGGCATTTCACTAGACAATATTCAGTTTGTCTGAATTAATTTGTCAAAATACATTTTTTGTATGATTCAGGTTTCTTCCATGTGGCATTTCTGGTCAGATGGATTTCGTCCATGCAATCATTTAGAAAAAAGAAGACAATCCAAAATGGTACAAAATTGGCTGATCAGCGTCCTGCTACCTTATAATATTAGGGATATATTGGGCAGGACACTGATAGGTGAATTTCCACACTAATTTGTTCACAGGTCTAGTGATGAAAAAAGTAACCAATAGAAGGAAAAGATAGGGGGACCTGACTTAGAACCCAGGCAGATATACCAGGTAACTTAATTTGCAAGCCCTATATTTAACCCTGTAACTTTCCAAAACGTCATAAACCTGTATATGATGGGTACGGCTGCACTCGTGAGACATTCATGAACACAAAGATAATTATTTAAGAGTGATAAGTCATATAAATATATAGTGTTCTAGTAGAGATTGTAGCCGTATTAGTCCAGTGATGTAGAAGTAAAAAACAGATAAAATTTGTATCTTGTAATAGTTTTTTCATTGGACTAACATCATTTTTTAATGACAAGCTTTCATGAGTACCTCCCTTTCTCAAGTCTGAAGCATTTCAGATGCTCAGACTTGAGAAAGGGAGGTTCTCCCAAAAGCTTCTCATTAAAAAATGATGTTAGTCCAATGAAAAAAGTATTACAAGATACACATTTTATCTGTTTTTTACATGTATGTATGTGTGTATATGCGTGTATGTGTGTGTGTGTGTGTGTGTGTGTGTGTGTGTGATGTGAAATGGAAGCCCTATTTCTCCTGAACAAATTGCTATATAATAAGTGTAGGTACACTTAATATGTAAGAGGAAAATTAAGGTTGAATAGACACAGTGCACATTTTAGGTTTTGTTTTGGTCAGAACTTGGACAATTGCCTCCGTCCTTAAGGGGATAACCAACACTCGTAACTGAATCCGAATGTACAGAATGTGCACCACCGAATGTACAGAATAGGATAGTTTGGTTGGGTGTCTGGTGTAAAATCCAATGCAGAATTGGCAGAGAAATATATAATAGTCTTTTACTCTGTCACAACATCAAATAGGTGGTCCCCCTTAGCTTCTACAGAGTGAAACATGAAGTAAGTGGCAAAAAGAAACCCAGAATTTACTCACAGCTGATGTCTACAGAATTGGTCAGAGTGGGACAGATTAACACCAACCTGGTCAGCAAAGAAAATCTCCAAAAAGCACCTAGTGCAAGACTAAAATGTCATATACATTTAAAGATATATGTCATTATATTGACTGCATGGTAGCCAAGTTGAAGTTGCCCCAAAACTGTCCCATTATTGGAGGATGTCCCAATTTAAGGCTCTGCTTCCACCATCTCAATTTGTTCCCTGATGTATTTTATCTGGTGACACCAGGGAACTGTCCCCAGCCAACACAACACATGTGCTGAGGGCTCTAGGACCATGCAGCACTTTGTGTTCATAGCTGACATTTGGGTGGTCCCACCGCAGCTTTGACGCAAATGGTTTAACTGGCACTCCCCTTTTAGGCTACCCCAACCTGTCCTGAATTCACACCTACCAGTGTTGAAAGGTATGGATTACCATCAGAAGGATATTGATACTTTAGAGAGAGTTCAGATAAGTTCTACTAAACTGGTTCATAGATTGCAGGATAAAACTTACAAGGAACGGTAAAAGGGTCTTAGCTTGTATAGCATGGAGAAACGATAAGACAGAGGGGGTATGATAGAAACATTTAAATACATAAAGGGAATCAACACAGTAAAGGATGAGACTATATTTAAAATAAGAAAAACTACCACAACAAGAGGACATAGTCTTAAATTAGAGGGACAAAAGTTTAAAAATAATATCAGGAAGTATTACTTTACTGAGAGGGTTGTGGATGCATGGAATAGCCTTCCAGCTGAAGTGGTAGAGGGTAACACAGTAAAGGAGTTTAAGCAAACGTGGGATAGGCATAAGGCTATCCTAACTATAAGATAAGGCCAGGGACTAATGAAAGTATTTAGAAAATTGGGCAGACTATATGGGCCGACTGGTTCTTATTTGCTGTCACATTCTATCTTTCTATACATGATACACACACACACACGGGTTATTTACTACATAGAAGATAGAATGTGACGGCAGATATTTATTTTATATAAATATCTTCTTTATTAAATATTTCAATATTACAAATTTTACGCTATACTGTCATATTGATAACATCAATACATCAAATATGTTAAAATTAAACATACACACCTCAATAGGCATTCATACTTCATTCTTCAAATTTAAGCCCAACTAAATTGAAAACGTTCTTTGAATCAGATATGCTACAAGATCCACTTCTTTGGCCTTAAATTTGAAATTCACTTTGAATTCAATGTTTAGTAAATAACCCTGAAAGTGAATGATTTCTATTTATATGGTGTCAGCAGGTGGGCATCAGAAAGAAACCATGCGTCTCTATCATATAAAAATGAAGTTGTCTAACTGCAGGAGCACTGAGGAACCGTTGTTATCTGACTGGAACCAGTCACTGCTAGGGGCGATTGGCTACCGGCTCTCATTAAGCAGAGTGTGTCTATCTGCATCTTGATCAGCTACTGCAGGGCTGAATTGATGGGAATGGAGAATTTCAAAGTTTAGAGGAAATATAACCAACTTTAAAAACAATTCCACCTTATTTTTTCAGTTTGATTACTTTGACCGACATTTTAAATGTTCCATTCTTGGGTTAATCTACTGATTTTACAAACACCACACACACAAACACACACTCATACGCACACTCATTATATTGTATGGTATATATAATGCAATACGCAATGCATTGACGCATAGGGCATGTGATGGAAAGTTTGGGGTTCAGCTGAAATATTTCCCTTTTAGGTTTTGGTTAGAAATTTCTGACATAAAAGTTTATTTTAATGACTAGAAAACAGATAAAGCAGTTAGTTTGGGCAAATGAATAGCAATTTATCATTGAATTTTGATATTCTGATTTGTCGTTGGAAAAATATAATTTATTTCATGTAAATGTATTCTCCAAGCTTCCATGTAAAATCACCAGACACAAATTAAATAATTTCAAAATCCACCAAATATTTTAACTCCCACAAGACCACCAAACATTCACTGGCACCAAAGAAATTTGAGGTGGGAAAACATATATTTTCTTTTGTGATTACACAATTTATTCCAGGTGTCTTCATTATTGATCAGCGTGTACAGAAGTTCACATGGGAGGAGATTGCAAACAAGCCGACTGAATCACATTTGGAA
The DNA here is from genome assembly GCF_036172605.1 of Pelobates fuscus. Lineage (NCBI taxonomy): Eukaryota > Metazoa > Chordata > Amphibia > Anura > Pelobatidae > Pelobates > Pelobates fuscus. The sequence goes on from NC_086320.1 coordinate 377,904,718, forward strand.
CCCTTAAAGGACAGGACAGTACGTATACAGAAGACAGGGGTTGAAATGGAGAGATTAATTTATGTAAGTGATAAAAAAAACACCTGCTTTAAATGGTGCAACAAAGCCTCAAAACCTAGGTGTAGGATTTCCACAGCAGGTCTCTGGAAAAATACAAAGTTTGAATGAAAGTATGAAAATATTAAAAATGTTAATCCAAATAATAGAAGAAGAACCCATCTATCAACTTTTCAGTGCCATCATTTTCCATCTAGATTCTACTGAACAACCTCAATCAGACTCCCGGGTATTGTTTATGGTGATGAAAAGTCCGTCATCATCACAAACTCAAAGTTGATGATGTACTTATGATACAGAATAGCTGGAGATGTGTTTATTGCATGCTAGGGTGTGTAATCCAAGAATGGAATGAATTTGAAAAAGGATATTTAAATAAATGGACTTGGCTAAAGGTAGTGTTTATAAGAGTCATCAAATTCAGCATTCCTGGTATGCATCCACGATGGTCACTTCCTTCACCTATGTAATTGCCTATGTAATGGGATGGGTGGGTTGGTAGAATTTGACTCTCAGCAGAAATAGAATTGTATCTGTTGGTGAAATATTTTTGTGTAACTCAATTTAGAGTTGAGATGTATTTATTTTTTATAACGTTAAACATATCCAGAAAATGTGTACATTCTTTCATAGTGATTACATCCGTCACATCTGCTGGAAAGCCATTCAAGGCATCTACAACGTTTTCTATAACCTAATGCTTTACCAAATTACCCTTCAGACTTTCACTCTCCATCAATCTCAGCTTTCTTATCACATTAACTTTCCTCTTCAAGGTTTGTATCTCAAGTGCAAGAAAAAAAATGACTATATGTCTATATCACCAACCCTTTAATTCCAAACATAACTTTTAACCAATAGATCTAAAATCCATCTTTTATTAACAGAAAAGAAAATAACAGGTCATGTGTGAGCTTAGCTCAGATTGCTCTCTAAAACAAAGGATAATCTTGAGTACAAGGAAGAATAAGAGAATACTTGTGGCAAAAAATGATGAAAAGGATCCTTCTGATCTGATGAGAAGAAACACAAAAATGTAGTGGGCAGAAAATACGTTTTGGCATTATGGTGGGATTGCTTAGTTTCCATATTATTTGTTTTTACACCAAAACCACAAAAGAGCATGTATTCATTTAGTTCTTAAATTTCATCTTCACCTTTACGAGTTGATTTTCTTAGTTTTGAAGACCGTCTTAGAAGACAAAACAAAATGATATTTTGACATACCTTTCTTTTAAGTTAAACATGTCTTACGGCATATCCGAGCAAGACATTTAAACGTAGAGGGCTATTCATAGTGCACTAAACATAGCCATATACCTTAAAAGAAGAAAAAAAAGCACTAAACTAATGTAAATGCAATGCTTACAGATGCAAATTGAAACATAAGCTTAATGTAACCTTTTCCAAAACACTCTGAGATTTTCCTTCGTAATAGGTGGGGAGGGTAGAAATGAACACAGCATGTAAACATTATGCTTCTCGATCACAATTTGGTTAAGCCGTAATTTACCACTTCAAACTACGCCGGATTCTTTATGTTTGTTTATTTTCCAGAGACCTTGGTAAAATAAATATTTATGTGGTAAGTGTGGATTGCCTGAACTAAGGTTAAGTTAGTAGAATGTAGCGATCGGCTCATTAAAACTGAATTTATGTTTATTAAATAACTCATAGTACAAACCTCGTATTAAGACGTAAGGTCGGACACATGTTTCTTACACACTTCAATAACCCTAATGGATGCGATGTATATATTCAATGCACACACGCAGGTGTACACCTATTTTTTTTTTCCACAGCCTGAATCTTTCATCACAGAAAAAAAATATCTGAAAAGTCCCACACTTTCAAAATATCTGTAAAGTCAACATTTTTCCAGTTTGTACATACAGTCAATCTCCAAGCCTGATAAGGTAGGCAATCCTTGACACTTTATATCAAGCCAGGTATCGCGCATAATGCCATTGGAATTATTTCTTTGTTTAATATTTTAAAATACTTACATGTTAATGGGTATATGTGATGTCAAACTTAAATAGATTTTGCACATATCCAATTTGTGAATTCTAGTTTATGAAGATCTTGTGTTGTACATTTCACTATTAGCACAGATTAATTGGTGGAATATTCAGACTGATATAAAAGTTTAACCAAAATAAAGGTGTGGAACTGCACTCATTACCAAGTAGTATGTATCCGGGTGCAACCAGGACAGTCCCTGTACCAGGAAACAAACATTAGATAAGGAAAAAATAGAAAATGGTCCACGTACTCCAAGATACAAAAAGGCAAATTTATTGAACCCACTGCCACTCACAACGTTTCGACCTACACGGTCTTTGTCAAGCTATCAAATGCATACACATATCCTTTTTTATAAGAAGACAAGTGATTAACAAAAATTAGCATAATTAAGCAATTAATAAAATCAATTCATATATCTCAGTATGACGTATTCATTAGTGGAGGCTGACAGCTGTGCCACAAATTGGAAATTCAATTAAAAATAATTAGATAGCAGGATCCTGATTAGGTCAACATAATTAGGCTTAAATAATTAATTAGATATAAATCAAACAATATGGAAAAATATAGAAAAATTTTGCCAGAGAACTATTTTACGTAATGACGTTCAGCGTGATGACACAAGACGCTAAACTAAATATAGACATCTTAATCCCCAATAGTAGTGCACATGCGCAGGGGCGTACCTAGAGCATTTGGCACCCGGGGCGGACCCTGAGTGTGGCAACCTCCCCTCCCTTCCCCCCCATAATAAAAATGTAAGAAAACACCCAAATTGTTTTGCTTTCCTATGGACTGTTTGAATGTGCGCGCAGCTCTTGCCGCGCATGTGCATTCGGCTCCACTCGGGAGCTGACGTCGGCACTGGATTAAGGTAAGTGGCTGAAGGGGTTTTAACCCCTTAAACCCATTCAGCCACTTACCTTTCTCCAGCGTCAGGCTCCCTCAGCGCTGGTGACCTCTTCTCCCCCTGCCGATGTCAGATCCGAATGCGCATGAGCGTCAAGAGCCGGGTGCGCATTCAAACTGCCCATAGGAAAGCATTACTCAATTCTTTCCCATGGACGTCCAGCGTCTTCTCACAGTGAGTTTTACAGTGAGAATTGCGGAAACGCCTCTAGCGGCTGTCAGTGAAACCTGGCACCCAGACCACTTCATTGAGCTGATCCTTAGAAATAGCATAGGAAAGGGATTTGGGTTCAAAAGATGTAGCGGCTAGGGCAGAGGTTTGTAGAAGGGGGCCAGGGCAGGGGTTTTGTATAAATGCACCAGTTTTGTAGAAGGGGGAAGACCAGTGCTTTTGTAGAAAGGGGCTGGTGAGAAACTTCTAGCCCCTTTCTACAAAGCCCCTGGTCTCGCCCTTTCTAGAAAACCCCTGCCCTTCGCCCTTCATATAAAAACCCTGCACCTCGATCACATAAATTTCATGCACTCCCTACACATAAAAACCCTGCACCCCTGATCACATACATTTCATACACTCCCTACACACAAAAACTCTGCACACCCCCCTTAATTAAAAAAAATCCTGCACACCCCCTTTAAGAAAAAAAAACATGCACAACCCCGCCACTGAGGGGATGGAAGCAATCAAAGTGTAAGATAGAGGTTTATTTTCGAGGGGATTTCTATAAATACCTTAATTTAGTCTCCCATCTCCCTTGGAGATCAAGATATCCAGAAAAGGGATAGATTCCAAAGCCATTACCATGGTGAACTTAATGGTTTCAGAACACCCATTAAGAAAACCAAAGAATTCGATGAGGGGCTTCAATGGGCCACACCACAATACCAGCACATCCTCAATATAGCGCCACCAATGTTTGATGTATTTTTTATACAGATCATTCTTGTATATAATTTTTTCTTCAAGTTCGGCCACATACTGTAAATGCTGGCATATGTGGGGGCCACATTGGAGAGCATCGAAGTGCCCTTGGTTTGTACAAAAAACTTATACCCAAAAGCAAAATTATTCTCTGTCATTACCAAAGTCAGTAATTGCATTAAGAAATGTGACAGTGCATATGCAGTTGATATCTACAAAGTTACTTAATATATAACCTACATCTAAATTCATTTATTCAGAAATTTCATTTCTTGATATGAATGGGATTATTTATTTGTTCCCGCGCACATATGCGCTACTAGCCATGGCCATGGCTACTCATTATATTGCTTGCCATCTATTTCTTGCCGTTACTATGCGGATGTGTGCATGTGTATCCGTTTGTTAGACAGCGCATGCGCACTACTATTTGGGATTAAAATGTTTATATTTAGTTTAGCGCCTAGCATCATCACGCTGAACGTCTAGCATTAGACAGCGCATGCACATTACTAATGGGGATTAGGATGTCTATATGTAGTTTAGCATCTAGCGTCATCACGCTGACGTCACGAAGAGGAAGTAGTTCTCCGGCGGGATTTTTCTGTATTTTTCCATATTGTTTGATTTATATCTAATGAATTATTTAAGCCTAATTAGGTTGATCTAATCAGGATCCTCCTATCTAATTATTTTTAATTGAATTTCCAATTTGTGGCACAGCTGTCAGCCTCCAATAATGGGTTAGTCATACTGAGATATAGGAATTGATTTTATTAATTGCTAAAAAAAATTTAATCACTTGTCTTCTTATAAAAATGGATATGTGTATGCATTTGATAGCTTGACAAAGACCGTGTAGATAGAAACGTTGTGAGTGGCAGTGGGTTCAATAAATTTGCCTTTTTGTAACTTGGAGTGCGTGGACCGTTTTCTATTTTTTCCTTATCTGATATAAAAGTATAGACAGCAATTAGTCTTTAACTTCTTCATTCCAAGTACATTTTGTTTGAAAATTATTAGCATATAATTTATTTAAAACACAGGATATCAGGCACATAAACATATAACAAAACCGACATTTTGTGTATCCAATGCTTTTCAGGGAAAGGTAAAAATACAAATTATGTAAATGTACACAATTGTTTCATCCTTCATAAAAAAAAAAATGTTTGAAGAAAGAAAAGCTATAGACAGTTTACATTGCCATTTATTTTGTAAAATTTCCACAGGGTGTGAAATGGTAGTATGAAAGGAAAAATAACATGTTTTTCACATACAGTAGGTGGGACCGAAATATATAAATACAAATAGTCACATTGATATTTGTAAGAAACATGAAGGCATTACTATTAGTACATCTTACTGAAAGTATCATTAGGGTGTAAAAAGGACTGCACTGGGGCACAATGCACACATTCAATGAATACAGTTAAATCATATATTTTTAAAATAAAGGTTCTAGCAGTCTCTAGAATGTTAATGTAATGTACAGTGAAATGGTACTGCTGATTTAGTTCTCCCCCCTCCCTGATTGCAGGAATGGTATAACCCATTAAACCTTCCTTTACTGAATGGAAGGATGGGTGGGCTGACATTTTCAGCAGATCTGCTGTATTAAATGAGTGGCCAGTGACTTCTCTCAGAGAAATTCATTCTTCTACAGGTTGGTCATCATTCCTGGAGTATAAACAACAGAAAGTGACATTTTAGAGACTGAATTTCATTCTGCAGCATAAAGGTACAATGTGTATCCGTAATTCCGGGTGTGAAGGGTTTAAATGGCATTAATATTTTTTCACTTTTCAGTTTCAAATATCCATATACTATATTTCACACACAGCAGATAACCATGCGTATTAAGACCTTAATCATGTTTCAATCTCTGCACTTCATTTGTACGTTTTTCATTCTGTTTGGGCAATATTAGCGAAATAATGACAAATTAATAAATAGTAATAAAATAAATAGTTCTACGTAATACTTTTCAATGTCAGGCTTTCAAATGTTTCCCATTTTTTCACTGAGCACTGTGTAAAATATACGGATTTAACTTCTTGGCTGTCTTCCCATTGTCTATTTCTTTACTATTCCTGTTACAACCTGTTTACTAATGTCAACAAAATGTCCGGGAACATGAGGTTAAAGTCCTTAGCAGGCTTTATTAAGCTTGAGAAAGGCTCCACTAGGAGATGAAATATTGCTGGACCCTGATCCTTAATAAAGTCTGCTAAGGACTTTAACCTTGTGGGTCGGACTTTTCTTTGCTATTGGATTTATAAGGAGTCCTACCCCTCCCTAATATAGGTCCACCTTGTAGAACACGATCCGTCCCATAGGCATTAATCAGTTTACTAATGTGACATCCACAGACCTTGAGTCTCTATTCCATCTTTCTAACCAATTGAATTCATTTTCTTGATTTGTATTACTAAATGAGCATTTTGATATAATAAGAAACACAGCTGTACCAACAAGTACCAACAAGGACACAAACAGCAGGATAGTCAAGGGATAGCTGAAGACAAGGGGTGCCAGAGATCAGGCTAAACGAAGTCAGAAGCCGGGGTCAATATGAAGTATAAGTCCAAGAGACTGGAACACAGGAACTGAACACATCCAACAGGATCAAAGACTTGATAACGTTCGCAGGACGAGGCTGTGTTTATATACCCTGCTGATGACTGATCTGAGTCAAGTGAAGCACTTGCAATGCCCACAGAAGAAGTCCAGCCCCCAGTGCTGCAGACATAGCCAGTAGTAATAGGGCTAGGACTGCTCAAAATAAACAGAACTGCTGTGGCGTCTGTATGGCATGGTGAGAACCCTGACACTAACTGACTCTCGTATTACTTTTGGTTCCAGAATCTCTAAAACTTTGAAAACCTCTGCACAATTTTCCCAATACTAAGCTAATTATAATTTATATAGACTGAAAAAAATATCCAGCAAACAGCAATTCTATTATTATTATAATTATTATTGTTACCAAACTGAACATAATTTTTTCTTATTTAGAAAACAAAAGTACTAAATATTTACAATAAAAAAGTGGTATGAAAAAAGACATTTGTGAATGTAAAGCTAATTAATCACGAATGGGTTACATCAGGAGAAAACCATTATTAATATCATCCATTATTATTATTATTATTATTATTATTATTATTAACTACAAAGCTCTGTAAAAATATCCTGATGTGGAAAGTTGATTCTGCTGTAAAGGGATTGGATTGGAATTTAGAGACATCTTATATATCTAAAGATCTATTCTACCTAGTGCCATTCGATCAGCTGGGTAGTGGTGGCATTTATGGGAATGATTTCTCGTCAGTAAAAAAATGTTTAGCAGCTTTGAATCTCACAGCAAAACTAATTCTCCATTTATGATGATAGTCAATCTATTTCTAAATAAAAATATCTGAGATAACGTGTCCCATCATAATACAAGTGCCATCTCACGTAGGTTCCATGAACACAATATTGATTCAATTACTCCAGTGTTTACAAGGTTCTCAAATCTCAAAGCAATCTCAAATGTTAACCTATAGGTTTGGTCGGAATTCCCCTGAATATCTGAATTTCGAATAAACCGAAAAGTACAACAGCCGGGCCATTTTGGTTGATTCAGAATTCATAATTAGTTTTTGCTATGGCTTCTGCTTGTAGCCACTGTCGCTTAACACCAACTTTGAATCACTCATTTACAGTTTTTGTTTGTTTGTTTGTTTGTTAAAGGAACACTACAGGAACCTTTTATTAGAGTCTCCTCAGTAATATCTATTTTGATACAAATTTTTTTGAACCAAAACTTGTAAAAATGTAATTCTTCAGAAACTAAACTGGTGCTATGTAGAAAGCATGGACCCAAGTCGTTAAGTAATGTTTCCAGCAGTAATGTTGAATTCACACTGTTAATAATTCAGATTTTCTTGTGGTAAAAGAGTGTTCTACACAGTGCTACATAAACTATTAGTGAGATAGTAAGTGAGAGTGCGTTATTAAAATAAAGCAGATTATTTGGAAGAACGAACTAATAAATGTATCATAACTGCAAACTCTACAACCTCATCGTCATTGTAAATAATCTCCTTTCAGCCAGTTGACTTATTCTTGAAAGAAACATTCCAAACCCCTAATAGACGTCAACATTCTGTTGAAGCCCTGGATTGGCAGGAGATCATCACGAGATCATCACCCGGAGAAGAAGACAGAAGCTGGATAAGCTGGTAAGGATACAAATGTTGTCCTAAATCTAAAATGGAAAAGGAACACTTCAACCTTAGAAATAAATGTACCTGTTTGTAACGTTGGACTGATTCTTTGCCTTGAGTTCACTTGTCATGTCCTTATAGGAAATGGTGTTGTCTTTTGCTGTCCCGTTACAAAGGATACTATACATTCCTGGGGAGAAAACCGTATTGGGAGAGTAGGAGATGGAACTGGTTTAGATGGTAAGCTTATCTATTCAACCAACCCATCAATTATTATTAGACCTCTGGAGGAGGAGTTAAACGTATTTTAGCTCAGTGTTGGTAATGTAGTGGTGTTTTTGTAAATAAATGAATACAGAATAATTTGCCTTTATACTGCATTTTCATATGATGTCCTCAATCAGTGGATTTGTACTCAAGGAAAACACTCAATATCATCATTTAATCCAAGTCTCTCTGAAATTGTACTTTACACACTTTCCTGTCATCACCATCTGTAGCCAACTCTTAGGAGCAATATATTATCTTACATCCACTTATCTAGAATAATAAATGCATTAATCCCATTTACTCTGAGATAGGAACTCCCTGCTGAATCAAAATGAAATTGTTAGTCATACTAATCTGTAAATCTCTAAAGATCTCATCATGTCAAGGTCGAGAGTCAGAATTAACTTTGTCAAAGGCTTTAAATGTAACAATAAGTACTGGAAAATATAGTGTAACTGAATACCATAATATACATAAAGAAACTAAGGGCATGAGAAAATAACTCCTAATGGGGAAATAATAACACATGAATATTGAATATCTTATATCTTATTTTTTTTAAACCAATAATTATTTCAAAATAGACTTTGCACATATGATTTTGTGTTTGACAAAGCTCAACAGAATTAAAACTCGGAGCGATGTGTAGTGCGTACGAGTGTAACAAAGAGTTCCACAGCAATAAAACTCACAGTAATGTGCAGAGTTAGCATGTCTTTGGCAGAGCTCTACAGCAATGTGAAATGTAAATCGGAACATCACAGGGCTCCGGAACAATACAACTGAAAGCATAATGTAAAATGTGAGTAAATCACAGAGCTCCACAGCAATAAAACTCATAACATTGTGCGGAGTGTATGAGTGAATCACAGAGCTCCACAGCAATAAAACTCATAATATTGTGCGGTGTGTATGAGTGAATCACAGAGCTCCACAGTAATAAAACTCATAATATTGTGCGGAGTGTATGAGTGAATCACAGAGCTCCACAGCAATAAAACTCATAATATTGTGCGGTGTGTATGAGTGAATCACAGAGCTCCACAGTAATAAAACTCATAATATTGTGCGGAGTGTATGAGTGAATCACAGAGCTCCACAGCAATAAAACTCATAATATTGTGCGGTGTGTATGAGTGAATCACAGAGCTCCACAGTAATAAAACTCATAATATTGTGCGGAGTGTATGAGTGAATCACAGAGCTTCACAGCAATAAAACTCAGAATATTGTGCAGAGTGTATGAGTGAATCACAGAGCTCCACAGCAATAATACTCATAATATTATTATTATTATTATTATTGCCATTTACATAGCGCCAACAGATTCCGTAGCGCTTTACAATATTTTGAGAGGGGGGGATCAATATTTTGAGAGGGGGGGATGTAACAATAAATAAGACAATTACAAGAAAACTTACAGGAATAATAGGTTGAAAAGGACCCTGCTCAAATGAGCTTACAGTCTATAGGAGGTGGGGTATTAGAAACATTGGGATAGGAAATATCAAGTAGGAGTGAAGCAGAGCTGGAGGAGAGAGCAAAGCACTATCCCATAAGAGAGCAAGAGACAGGTATGTAAGGGAGAGATTACTCTGGGAGGCCATACGCTTTCCTGAAGAGATGGGATTTAAGGCCCTTCTTAAATGATTGAAGACTAGGGGAGAGTCTGATGGCAGTAGGCAAGTTATTCCATAGGAGAGGAGCCGCCCGTAAGAGGTCCTGCAAGCGTGAGTTGGCCGTACGGGTGCGAGCAGCGGTCAGGAGGTGGTCGCGGGCAGAGCGGAGGGTACGAGGAGGGGCATACCTCTGGATCAGTGAAGAGATATAATAGGGGCTGGAATTGTTCAGTGCTTTAAATGTATGGGTTAGCACTTTGAATTGACTCCTATAGGATACAGGGAGCCAATGTAAGGACTGGCAGAGGGGCGAGGTGTGAGAGGACCGACTGGATAGGAAAATCAGTCTAGCTGCAGCATTCATTACAGACTGTAGCGGGGCAGTACGGCTTTTGGGGAGACCAATCAGGAGAGGGTTACAGTAATCCATGCGGGAAATTACTAGAGCATGGACAAGCTCCTTGGTAGCATCTTGCGTAAGAAAGGGGCGGATGCGGGCTATGTTTTTGAGTTGGAACCTACAGGACTTGGCAACAAACTGGATGTGAGACTCAAAGGTGAGACCAGAGTCAAGTATGACGCCAAGACAGCGCGCTTGTAGGGATGGACTCATGTGGATATCACTGACTTGAAGGGAGAGTGAGAGAGGAGGATCAGTATTAGGAGGAGGAAAGACAAGGAGTTCAGTTTTAGAGAGGTTAAGTTTGAGAAAGCGTGACGACATCCAGTCAGAGATGGAAGAGAGGCAAGCAGTGACACGTTGCAGGACGGCCGGGGAGAGGTCCGGTGAGGAGAGGTATATCTGAGTGTCATCAGCGTACAGGTGGTAGTTGAATCCAAAAGAGGCAATACGTTTTCCAAGAGAGGCAGTATAAAGAGAAAATAGAAGGGGACCAAGGACAGAGCCTTGGGGAACTCCAACCGAGACAGGGCGAGGGGAGGAGGTATCCTTGGAAAAGGAGACACTAAATGAGCGTTGGGAGAGATAGGAGGAAAACCAAGAGAGGACAGAGTCACAGAGACCGAGTGATTGAAGAGTTTGAAGGAGGAGAGCATGATCAACTGTGTCAAAGGCAGCAGAGAGGTCAAGGAGAATTAATATGGAGTAGTGACCTTTGGATTTAGCGGAGATTAGGTCATTAGTCACTTTGATAAGAGCGGTCTCAGTAGAGTGGAGAGGGCGGAAGCCAGACTGAAGAGGGTCAAGGAGAGAGTTGGAATTAAGGAAGTGAGACACACGGGTAAAGACAAGTCTTTCCAAAAGCTTTGATGAGTAAGGGAGCAGGGATATGGGACGATAGTTAGAGGGGGAGGACGGGTCAAGAGATGGTTTTTTCAGGATAGGTATTACAGTGGCATGTTTAAGGTCAGCAGGAACAGTGCCAGAAGAGAGAGAGCAGTTAAAGATGTGTGTTAGGATAGGCACAAGACAAGGGGAGAGAGATCTGATGAGGTGAGATGGGACAGGATCAAGTGGGCAAGTGGTGGGGCGAGAGGAATGGAGAAGTGCAGCCACCTCTTGTTCAGTAGCTGGGGAGAAAGTCTGAAGGGTAGGGAAAGCATGATTTATGTGTGGTTGAGAAAGAGAACGGCAAGGAGGGGAGAATTGTTTCCTTAGCTGTTCAATCTTGTCAGTAAAGTAATATGCAAAGCTATCAGCTGTAAGGTTAGTTTGGGGGGTGGCCACAGCAGGGCGGAGAAGGGAATTAAAAGTGTCAAAGAGACGTCTGGGATTGCGGGAGCATGAACTAATGAGAGAGGAAAAGTAGGACTGTTTGGCGAGGGCAAGGGCTGCGCTGTACGAAAGCAACATGAATCTATAATGAAGATAGTCTGCCTGGGTGCGGATATTGTGTGGTGTGTATGAGTGAATCACAGAGCTCCACAGCAATAAAACTCTTAATATTGTGCGGTGTTTATGAGTGAAGCACAGAGCTCCACAGCAATAAAACTAACAGTAATATGCAATTTGTATTAATGTATCACAGAGTTCCCCAGTATGCAGGGTTACTTGTATGCACAGCAATAAGGAAAGGCATTAGTCTGTCATTGAACTGTCCACTTTACCTTTGTAAAAATATTATAATTAAGAGCAGACAACAGACATGGGAAACGCAGGACGGGAATGTACTTTGCTCTAATTCTAGTGAGCTGTGTCAGCACGGTTTTAATTTAAATACTGTAAATTGGTTTATAATGAATGCTGTTTGCTTTATGTTTGTCATTCTCGATTAAATGATTAGAATACAGTGCACAACAGAGTATAATCCAGGTAGATGATTGCATGTAATGATGGTCAAAGTGACAGAATAAATGTGCCAGATGCCATTTACACCACACGGAATTACTTTATAATCATTACGTATTCATTGAAAATAGCAGGAATTCCTCTGCTTTTATGGTCACATATAAAGAAATAGTGAAACGTGTAGAATTTCCATCCATTGATCTCTTATTATAGGTGTAATAAAGAGCAATTTAACATGCAAAGCAATGAGATCCACTATTAAACCGTCTCACACTGGGGCCTCAGTACCTCTCTGGACGGGTAACTGAAAACACAATATTTCAAAGAATATTTACTCTAAAACCCCCCTTTATATTTCAGGTAATTGCAACCATTGATGGTTCTACAATTTATTAAAATTCCGCTTATTTCCTCTATATCAGAGTTTCTTCATGCACTACAACAGCCAAAGGGCTCAGGGACAAGAAATGTATTTATTTATTTATAAAATATTTTACCAGGAAAGATACGTTGAGATTTCTTTCGTTTTTAAGTACCGTATATACTCGAGTATAAGCCGAGTTTTTCAGCACATTTTTTGTGCTGAAAAACCCCAACTCGACTTATACTCAAGTCACTGTCTGTATTATGGCAACTTAAATTGCCATAATACAGACAAGGGGCTGTGTGCGTTTACTTACCTCTCCTGCAGCTCCTGTCAGCTCCCTTCTCCTCCGCGCCGATCCGGTCAACACCTCTGTCAGCTCCCAGTGTAAGTCTCGCGAGAGCCGCAGGGTCATAGTGCGGCTGCGAGACTTACACTGGGACTTGCAGAGGGAGCCGACCGGACCGGCGCGGAGGAGAAGGGAGCTGACAGGAGCTGCAGGAGAGGTAAGTGCTCTCTGCCAGCCCCCCTCCACTGAACTGCCAATGCCACTGGACCACCAGGGAGTGAGAGCCCCCTCCCTGCCATGTATCAAGCAGGGAGGGGGGACAAAAATTTTTTTAATATATAAATAATAATAAAATAAATAATAATAAAATAAAAAATGATAAAATTAAAAATAATTAAAATAATATTATAAAAAAATTTTTTTAAATAATTAAAAAAAATTAATAATAAAAATGCCCACCCCCACCAAGGCTCTGCAACACACACACACACACACACACACACACACACACTGCATTCATACACACACACTGCACTCATACACACACTGCACTCATACACACACTGCACTCATATTCATACACTGCATTTATACACACACACTGCACTCATACACACACACTGCACTCATATACACACACTGCACTCATACACACACTGCACTCATATTCATACACTGCATTCATACACACACACTGCACCCATACACACACACTGCACCCATACACGCACTGCACTCATATACACACACTGCATTCATTATATACACACACTGTAAATAAATATTCAATTAATATAATTGATTTAGGATCTAATTTTATTTAGAAATTTACCAGTAGCTGCTGCATTTCCCACCCTAGTCTTATACTTGAGTCAATACGTTTTCCCAGTTTTTTGGGGTAAAATTAGGGGCCTCGGCTTATATTTGGGTCGGCTTATACTCGAGTATATACGGTATGTCCTGGGTTCACAAAACATTGCATTGATACAATAAAATACAAAAACAATATTAATACACAATATATATAACATTTAACACAGAACAGGTAGGAAATATATAATCAACCATGACAGGTGCATTCTGTTTTGAGGTATGTAGCGAGGGATCTCTTAAAGGACTTTAGGCCTGGGATAGATTTGAAAGTGTGCGGGAGGTCGTTCCACAATTGCGGTGCTCTGTAAGAGAAGGAGGATCGGGCTGCTTTCTTTTTGTATTGAGGTAGACTAAATAAAGTGCAGGTACTGGATCGGAGGTTATAGGAGGTGGGAATAGCTGAGGAAAGCATTGTGTTCAGGTAGGGCAGGAGCTTCCAGATCAGGTAGGGCAGGAGCTTCCCAGAAAAGCTCTTAAACACATGGCTGGAAAGATGAAGGGTGCATCTGGATTCCAGCCACAGCCAGTTTAGTTCTTTCAGCATGTCACAATGGTGGGTCCTTTATTTACATTGTAGCACAAATCGGCAGAACGAGTTATGCAATGTATTGAGTTTATTAATGTGGGTATGCGGTGCAGGTGCATATACTACATCCCCATAATCAATGATTGGCATCAGCATTTGCTGTACAATCTTTTCCTTTACTGTAGGGCTTAGGCCGGATTTGTTTCTGTACAGGGCACCTAGTTTTGTATAAAGTTTAGATGCAAGTTTTTTTTATGTGGAGGCCAAAAGATAGATTGGGGTCTAACATCATACCCAAGTATTTGAAAGAGTGGACTGCGGTCAGTGTGCTATTTGAATTAGTTTTGATGGATAGGTGAGAATTGTGTAATTTGTGTAATTTAGGTACTGTTCCAAAGATCATTGTGACAGTTTTGTCAGTGTTTAGGAAGAGTTTGCTTTTTGTGATCCACTTTTCCACCTCTGTAAACTGGTCTTGGAGCACAGCCTCAAGCTGCGGTAGATTGGATTTGCTTGAAATAGCTGCTAGGATGTTTGTTCACATCAGATATTAAATATACTATCTGTATACTAAATATATTTGTAATCTGAACCTGCCCCTGCCATCTGTAGCCAAGGTTTTCAATAGACTTGTGCATTTGTATTGAACCACAATTAGGACAAAATTGTTGTCGATGCAAAAGTTTGTCTGAATAATGAACAGTTGAATCACCGAACGACCAAATGAAACAAGTCCTGAATGGCATGATGGATGTAATTCTTCCACGCGATTCGGTCATTCGGTATAAAGTGGTAAAGAGCTGAGCTATATCCCACATAGACGTTGGAAACAGAAACAGCTCTGTATGATTTCAGACTCCAAATGTGATAGAGATAACATTGTTTTGTGCTGTAAAATCCTCAGTTTCTTGTTGTCGGTGGTGTACAGGGTTACTAGAGAGTTGTATTCCAAATATACAGGGTTAGTAAAAAGCTGTATACAGGGTAAGTAAACAGATAATAAAAGTGCATACAGAACACAACAATTACCCTCTGTCTTAAAGAGTGCCACTCAGGTTTTCAATTGGTTACTGTTTAATTAAGAAAAGTACTTCATAAAATAGGTTGCCGGTTGTGCAAAATGATTCTCTGCTAATAAGTTCATAAACATAAAGCAGACTGACCGTGTCATTTTCATACAATTGTTACTGTTAATAAAGCTACCACAAAATGTTAAATGTCAGCCATGTTGTGGCCTGTAACCAATGCAAGTGATACGAGGCAGCACGTCGTTCTGGAGTGGTTCATGCAATTTAAATAGGAAAATAGCAAAACACTTCAAAGTTTGACTTTTATGGTTTAAGTACAGCATAACCTCTAACCCTCCATTGGGAAATAATAATTGTTGACAGAAATGGAAAAAATGTGCTAATTTAGAGCATACACAGTAAACAGACCCAACAGTCTGCAGATGTATCTGGAAAATGTATGGAGTTAAAACCATGTTAAAAAGCTGGCAATTATTTATTTCAATCAATAGTAATGTTACCAAAAATAGCTTATATATTGGTCCCACGCTTTATCACATTCCCATACTCCCCAAAACTTCAAATGGAGGAGAAGGACCCTTTAATTGTAGGGAAGTGACTGGACATATGACCAGAGGCAGGGATGCTCTAAAATATTTTAGGTGACTTAACAATACAATTTATGCAGCTATAAAAAAAAAATATATATAATAAAAAAAATATAAAATTTAAAACAAGAACAATGTATCTTATTTACATTGACTGATTTCTAAACACATTTATTGTATTTTAAAAACACATTACTGGGAGTATTATTGCTGTGGAGCTCTCTTATACATTCAGAAACATTACTGGGAGTATTATTGCTGTGGAGCTCTGTTATACATTCAGAAACATTACTGGGAGTATTATTGCTGTGGAGCTCTGTTATACATTCAGAAACATTACTGGGAGTATTATTGCTGTGGAGCTCTGTTATACACTCAGACACATTGCTGGGAGCATTATTGCTGTGGAGCTCTGTTATACACTCAGACACATTACTGGGAGTATTATTGCTGTGGAGCTCTGTTATACACTCAGACACATTACTGGGAGTATTATTGCTGTGGAGCTCTGTTATACACTCAGACACATTACTGGGAGTATTATTGCTGTGGAGCTCTGTTATACACTCAGACACATTACTGGGAGTATTATTGCTGTGGGTCTCTGTTATACACTCAGACACATTACTGGGAGTATTTTTGCTGTGGAACTCTATTATACACTCAGAAACATTACTGGGAGTATTTTTGCTGTGGAGCTCTGTTATACACTCAGACACATTACTGGGAGTATTATTGCTGTGGAGCTCTGTTATACACTCAGACACATTACTGGGAGTATTATTGCTGTGGAGCTCTGTTATACACTCAGACACATTACTGGGAGTATTATTGCTGTGGAGCTCTGTTATACACTCAGACACATTACTGGGAGTATTATTACTGTGGAGCTCTGTTATACACTCAGACACATTGCTGGGAGCATTATTGCTGTGGAGCTCTGTTATACACTCAGACACATTGCTGGGAGCATTATTGCTGTGGAGCTCTGTTATACACTCAGACACATTACTGGGAGTATTATTGCTGTGGAGCTCTGTTATACACTCAGACACATTACTGGGAGTATTATTGCTGTGGAGCTCTGTTATACACTCAGACACATTACTGGGAGTATTTTTGCTGTGGAACTCTGTTATACACTCAGAAACATTACTCGGAGTATTTTTGCTGTGGAGCTCTGTTATACACTCAGACACATTACTGGGAGTAATAATACTGTGGAGCTCTGTTATACACTCACTCCACATTACTGGAAGTGTTATTGCTGTGGAGCTCTGTTATACACTCAGACACATTACTGGGAGTAATAATACTGTGGAGCTCTGTTATACACTCACTCCACATTACTGGAAGTGTTATTGCTGTGGAGCTCTGTTATACACTCAGACACATTACTGGAAGTGTTATTGCTGTGGAGCTCTATTATACACTCGGACACATTACTGGGAGTATTATTGCTGTGGAGCTCTGTTATACACTCAGACACATTACTGGGAGTAATAATACTGTGGAGGGGGACTTGTTTCAAGGGGACTAACACCTGGACTGTGGCATGCCGGAGGGGGATCAATGGCAAAACTTCCATGGAAAATTACATAGTTGAGTCTGGTTTTAATTCACAAAGGGCATAAATCACCTAACATTCCTAAATTGTTTGGAATAGCGTGCTTTAAAACGCACACGTGTGAAGGAAACTGACTGCTATTATATTACAGTCAAAAAAGTTTTTTGGTTTTTTTTTTAAATGCAAGCTATTGTGACACCAGATATGAGTGGTGGCACTGGGCAAGTGGGCACAGTATACGGTGTGAGCCTGACACACACGCTGGCAGGCAGGCAACTGCAATTAGATTACACAGGAAAAAAAAAAGCAGACTGATGTTCTAGCCCTAAAAAGGGCTTTTTGGGGTGCTGTCCTTACAGCAGAGATCAGATGAGTCCTTCAGGACTGTAGTGGACACTGAATACACTAGCCTAGCTATCGATTTCCCTATTAAATCAGCAGCAGCACACTGTCCCTCCTCTCAATAAGAATGCAGCTTCAGAATGAATCTAAAATGGATGCTGTCCAGGAGGTGGGAGGGTCTGGGAGGGAGGGTCTGCTGCTGATTGGCTGGAATGTGTCTGCTGACTGTGAGGTACAGGGTCAAAGTTTACTCAATGATGACGAATAGGGGGCGGATCGAACATCGCATATGTTCGCCCACAGTGGCGAACGCAAACAAGCTATGTTCGCCAGGAACTATTCGCCAGCGAACTATTCGGGACATCTCTAATGGTAGTCTTACTGATGTGGAGCTCTGTTATACACTCAGACACATTACTGTGAGTACTATTGATGTGGATCTCTGTAATACACACAGACACATTACTGGGAGTAGTATTGCTGTGGAGCTCTGTTATACACTCAGACACATTACTGGGAGTATTATTACTGTGGAGCTCTGTTATACACTCAGACACATTACTGGGAGTATTATTACTGTGGAGCTCTGTTATACACTCAGACACATTACTGGGAGCTTTATTGCTGTGGAGCTCTGTTATACACTCAGACACATTGCTGGGAGCATTATTGCTGTGGAGCTCTGTTATACACTCAGACACATTACTGGGAGTATTATTGCTGTGGAGCTCTGTTATACACTCAGACACATTACTGGGAGTATTATTGCTGTGGAGCTCTGTTATACACTCAGACACATTACTGGGAGTATTATTGCTGTGGAGCTCTGTTATACACTCAGACACATTACTGGGAGTATTATTGCTGTGGGACTCTGTTATACACTCAGACACATTACTGGGAGTATTTTTGCTGTGGAACTCTGTTATACACTCAGAAACATTACTGGGAGTATTTTTGCTGTGGAGCTCTGTTATACACTCAGACACATTACTGGGAGTATTATTGCTGTGGAGCTCTGTTATACACTCAGACACATTACTGGGAGTATTATTGCTGTGGAGCTCTGTTATACACTCAGACACATTACTGGGAGTATTATTGCTGTGGAGCTCTGTTATACACTCAGACACATTACTGGGAGTATTATTACTGTGGAGCTCTGTTATACACTCAGACACATTGCTGGGAGCATTATTGCTGTGGAGCTCTGTTATACACTCAGACACATTGCTGGGAGCATTATTGCTGTGGAGCTCTGTTATACACTCAGACACATTACTGGGAGTATTATTGCTGTGGAGCTCTGTTATACACTCAGACACATTACTGGGAGTATTATTGCTGTGGAGCTCTGTTATACACTCAGACACATTACTGGGAGTATTTTTGCTGTGGAACTCTGTTATACACTCAGAAACATTACTCGGAGTATTTTTGCTGTGGAGCTCTGTTATACACTCAGACACATTACTGGGAGTAATAATACTGTGGAGCTCTGTTATACACTCACTCCACATTACTGGAAGTGTTATTGCTGTGGAGCTCTGTTATACACTCAGACACATTACTGGGAGTAATAATACTGTGGAGCTCTGTTATACACTCACTCCACATTACTGGAAGTGTTATTGCTGTGGAGCTCTGTTATACACTCAGACACATTACTGGAAGTGTTATTGCTGTGGAGCTCTATTATACACTCGGACACCTTACTGGGAGTATTATTGCTGTGGAGCTCTGTTATACACTCAGACACATTACTGGGAGTAATAATACTGTGGAGGGGGACTTGTTTCAAGGGGACTAACACCTGGACTGTGGCATGCCGGAGGGGGATCAATGGCAAAACTTCCATGGAAAATTACATAGTTGAGTCTGGTTTTAATTCACAAAGGGCATAAATCACCTAACATTCCTAAATTGTTTGGAATAGCGTGCTTTAAAACGCACACGTGTGAAGGAAACTGACTGCTATTATATTACAGTCAAAAAAGTTTTTTGGTTTTTTTTTTAAATGCAAGCTATTGTGACACCAGATATGAGTGGTGGCACTGGGCAAGTGGGCACAGTATACGGTGTGAGCCTGACACACACGCTGGCAGGCAGGCAACTGCAATTAGATTACACAGGAAAAAAAAAAGCAGACTGATGTTCTAGCCCTAAAAAGGGCTTTTTGGGGTGCTGTCCTTACAGCAGAGATCAGATGAGTCCTTCAGGACTGTAGTGGACACTGAATACACTAGCCTAGCTATCGATTTCCCTATTAAATCAGCAGCAGCACACTGTCCCTCCTCTCAATAAGAATGCAGCTTCAGAATGAATCTAAAATGGATGCTGTCCAGGAGGTGGGAGGGTCTGGGAGGGAGGGTCTGCTGCTGATTGGCTGGAATGTGTCTGCTGACTGTGAGGTACAGGGTCAAAGTTTACTCAATGATGACGAATAGGGGGCGGATCGAACATCGCATATGTTCGCCCACAGTGGCGAACGCAAACAAGCTATGTTCGCCAGGAACTATTCGCCAGCGAACTATTCGGGACATCTCTAATGGTAGTCTTACTGATGTGGAGCTCTGTTATACACTCAGACACATTACTGTGAGTACTATTGATGTGGATCTCTGTAATACACACAGACACATTACTGGGAGTAGTATTGCTGTGGAGCTCTGTTATACACTCAGACACATTACTGGGAGTATTATTACTGTGGAGCTCTGTTATACACTCAGACACATTACTGGGAGTATTATTACTGTGGAGCTCTGTTATACACTCAGACACATTACTGGGAGCTTTATTGCTGTGGAGCTCTGTTATACACTCAGACACATTACTGGGAGTATTATTGCTGTGGAGCTCTGTTATACACTCAGACATATTACTGGGAGTATTATTGCCGTGGAGCTCTGTTATACACTCAGACACATTACTGGGAGTATTATTGCTGTGGAGCTCTGTTATACACTCAGACACATTACTGGGAGTATTATTACTGTGGAGCTCTGTTATACACTCAGACACATTACTGGGAGTATTATTACTGTGGAGCTCTGTTATACACTCAGACACATTACTGGGAGCTTTATTGCTGTGGAGCTCTGTTATACACTCAGACACATTACTGGGAGTATTATTGCTGTGGAGCTCTGTTATACACTCAGACATATTACTGGGAGTATTATTGCCGTGGAGCTCTGTTATACACTCAGACACATTACTGGGAGTATTATTGCTGTGGAGCTCTGTTATACACTCAGACACATTACTGGGAGTATTATTGCTGTGGAGCTCTGTTATACACTCAGACACATTACTGGGAGTATTATTGCTGTGGAGCTCTGTTATACACTCAGCCACATTACTGGGAGTATTATTGCTGTGGAGCTCTGTTATACACTCACACACATTACTGGGAGTATTATTGCTGTGGAGCTCTGTTATACACTCAGACACTTTACTGGGAGTATTATTGCTGTGGTGCTCTGTTATACACTCAGACACATTACTGGGAGTATTATTGCTGTGGAGCTCTGTTATACACTCAGACACATTACTGGGAGTATTTTTGATGTGGAACTCTGTTATACACTCAGACACATTACTGGGAGTATTTTTGCTGTGGAACTCTGTTATACACTCAGAAACATTACTGGGAGTATTTTTGCTGTGGAACTCTGTTATACACTCAGAAACATTACTGGGAGTATTATTGCTGTGGAGCTCTGTTATACACTCAGACACATTACTGGAAGTGTTATTGCTGTGGAGCTCTATTATACACTCATACACATTACTGGGAGTAATAATACTGTGGAGGGGGACTTGTTTCAAGGGGACTAACACCTGGACTGTGGCATGCCGGAGGGGGATCAATGGCAAAACTTCCATGGAAAATTACATAGTTGAGTCTGGTTTTAATCCATGAAGGGCATAAATCACCTAACATTCCTAAATTGTTTGGAATAGCGTGCTTTAAAACGCACACGTGTGAAGGAAACTGACTGCTATTATATTACAGTCAAAAAAGTTTTTTGTTTTTTTTTAAATGCAAGCTATTGTGACACCAGATATGAGTGGTGGCACTGGGCAAGTGGGCACAGTATACGGTGTGAGCCTGACACACACGCTGGCAGGCAGGCAACTGCAATTAGATTACACAGGAAAAAAAAAAGCAGACTGATGTTCTAGCCCTAAAAAGGGCTTTTTGGGGTGCTGTCCTTACAGCAGAGATCAGATGAGTCCTTCAGGACTGTAGTGGACACTGAATACACTAGCCTAGCTATCGATTTCCCTATTAAATCAGCAGCAGAACACTGTCCCTCCTCTCACTAAGAATGCAGCTTCAGAATGAATCTAAAATGGATGCTGTCCAGGAGGTGGGAGGGTCTGGGAGGGAGGGTCTGCTGCTGATTGGCTGGAATGTGTCTGCTGACTGTGAGGTACAGGGTCAAAGTTTACTCAATGATGACGAATAGGGGGCGGATCGAACATCGCATATGTTCGCCCGCCGTGGCGAACGCAAACAAGCTATGTTCGCCAGGAACTATTCGCCAGCGAACTATTCGGGACATCTCTATGGTAGTCTTACTGATGTGGAGCTCTGTTATACACTCAGACACATTACTGTGAGTACTATTGATGTGGATCTCTGTAATACACACAGACACATTACTGGGAGTATTATTACTGTGGAGCTCTGTTATACACTCAGACACATTACTGGGAGTATTATTACTGTGGAGCTCTGTTATACACTCAGACACATTACTGGGAGTATTATTACCGTGGAGCTCTGTTATACACTCAGACACATTACTGGGAGTATTATTGCTGTGGAGCTTTGTTATACACTCAGACACATTACTGGGAGTATTATTGCTGTGGAGCTCTGTTATACACTCAGACACATTACTGGGAGTATTATTGCTGTGGAGCTCTGTTATACACTCAGACACATTACTGGGAGTATTATTGCTGTGGAGCTCTGTTATACACTCAGACACATTACTGGGAGTATTATTGCTGTGGAGCTCTGTTATACACGCAGACACATTACTGGGAGTATTATTGCTGTGGAGCTCTGTTATACACTCAGACACATTACTGGGAGTATTATTGCCGTGGAGCTCTGTTATACACTCAGACACATTACTGGGAGTATTATTACTGTGGAGCTCTGTTATACACTCAGACACATTACTGGGAGTATTATTGCTGTGGAGCTCTGTTATACACTCAGACACATTACTGGGAGTATTATTGCCGTGGAGCTCTGTTATACACTCAGACACATTACTGGGAGTATTATTGCTGTGGAGCTCTGTTATACACTCAGACACATTACTGGGAGTATTATTGCTGTGGAGCTCTGTTATACACTCAGACACATTACTGGGAGTATTATTGCTGTGGAGCTCTGTTATACACTCAGACACATTACTGGGAGTATTATTGCTGTGGAGCTCTGTTATACACTCAGACACATTACTGGGAGTATTATTGCTGTGGAGCTCTGTTATACACTCAGCCACATTACTGGGAGTATTATTGCTGTGGAGCTCTGTTATACACTCAGACACATTACTGGGAGTATTATTGCTGTGGAGCTCTGTTATACACTCAGACACTTTACTGGGAGTATTATTGCTGTGGAGCTCTGTTATACACTCAGACACATTACTGGGAGTATTATTGCTGTGGAGCTCTGTTATACACTCAGACACATTACTGGGAGTATTTTTGATGTGGAACTCTGTTATACACTCAGACACATTACTGGGAGTATTTTTGCTGTGGAACTCTGTTATACACTCAGAAACATTACTGGGAGTATTTTTGCTGTGGAGCTCTGTTATACACTCAGACACATTACTGGGAGTAATAATACTGTGGAGCTCTGTTATACACTCACTCCACATTACTGGAAGTGTTATTGCTGTGGAGCTCTGTTATACACTCAGACACATTACTGGAAGTGTTATTGCTGTGGAGCTCTATTATACACTCGGACACATTACTGGGAGTATTATTGCTGTGGAGCTCTGTTATACACTCAGACACATTACTGGGAGTAATAATACTGTGGAGGGGGACTTGTTTCAAGGGGACTAACACCTGGACTGTGGCATGCCGGAGGGGGATCAATGGCAAAACTTCCATGGAAAATTACATAGTTGAGTCTGGTTTTAATCCATAAAGGGCATAAATCACCTAACATTCCTAAATTGTTTGGAATAGCGTGCTTTAAAACGCACACGTGTGAAGGAAACTGACTGCTATTATATTACAGTCAAAAAAGTTTTTTGTTTTTTTTTTAAATGCAAGCTATTGTGACACCAGATATGAGTGGTGGCACTGGGCAAGTGGGCACAGTATACGGTGTGAGCCTGACACACACGCTGGCAGGCAGGCAACTGCAATTAGATTACACAGGAAAAAAAAAAGCAGACTGATGTTCTAGCCCTAAAAAGGGCTTTTTGGGGTGCTGTCCTTACAGCAGAGATCAGATGAGTCCTTCAGGACTGTAGTGGACACTGAATACACTAGCCTAGCTATCGATTTCCCTATTAAATCAGCAGCAGAACACTGTCCCTCCTCTCACTAAGAATGCAGCTTCAGAATGAATCTAAAATGGATGCTGTCCAGGAGGTGGGAGGGTCTGGGAGGGAGGGTCTGCTGCTGATTGGCTGGAATGTGTCTGCTGACTGTGAGGTACAGGGTCAAAGTTTACTCAATGATGACGAATAGGGGGCGGATCGAACATCGCATATGTTCGCCCGCCTGGGCGAACGCAAACAAGCTATGTTCGCCAGGAACTATTCGCCAGCGAACTATTCGGGACATCTCTATGGTAGTCTTACTGATGTGGAGCTCTGTTATACACTCAGACACATTACTGTGAGTACTATTGATGTGGATCTCTGTAATACACACAGACACATTACTGGGAGTATTATTGCTGTGGAGCTCTGTTATACACTCAGACACATTACTGGGAGTATTATTACTGTGGAGCTCTGTTATACACTCAGACACATTACTGGGAGTATTATTACCGTGGAGCTCTGTTATACACTCAGACACATTACTGGGAGTATTATTGCTGTGGAGCTTTGTTATACACTCAGACACATTACTGGGAGTATTATTGCTGTGGAGCTCTGTTATACACTCAGACACATTACTGGGAGTATTATTACCGTGGAGCTCTGTTATACACTCAGACACATTACTGGGAGTATTATTGCTGTGGAGCTTTGTTATACACTCAGACACATTACTGGGAGTATTATTGCTGTGGAGCTCTGTTATACACTCAGACACATTACTGGGAGTATTATTGCTGTGGAGCTCTGTTATACACTCAGACACATTACTGGGAGTATTATTGCTGTGGAGCTCTGTTATACACTCAGACACATTACTGAGAGTATTATTGCTGTGGAGCTCTGTTATACACGCAGACACATTACTGGGAGTATTATTGCTGTGGAGCTCTGTTATACACTCAGACACATTACTGGGAGTATTATTGCCGTGGAGCTCTGTTATACACTCAGACACATTACTGGGAGTATTATTACTGTGGAGCTCTGTTATACACTCAGACACATTACTGGGAGTATTATTGCTGTGGAGCTCTGTTATACACTCAGACACATTACTGGGAGTATTATTGCCGTGGAGCTCTGTTATACACTCAGACACATTACTGGTAGTATTATTGCTGTGGAGCTCTGTTATACACTCAGACACATTACTGGGAGTATTATTGCTGTGGAGCTCTGTTATACACTCAGACACATTACTGGGAGTATTATTGCTGTGGGGCTCTGTTATACACTCAGACACATTACTGGGAGTATTATTGCTGTGGAGCTCTGTTATACACTCAGACACATTACTGGGAGTATTATTGCTGTGGAGCTCTGTTATACACTCAGACACATTACTGGGAGTATTATTGCTGTGGAGCTGGAATAAACCTGCACAAGCTTGGAAACGCTGAATGTCAGTCACACTGTGCAGCACTGCCCCAGGAGTGACTGCCTCAGGGGGTGCCCCTAGGCTGTAATGTAAATGGCATTGTTTACAGCAAAAAAACCTGCAGGGACATGCCAGAAAAATAACTTTGAGCTATCTCAGCTAACTCAGAAGGTTTATTCAGCAACCAGTAAGTGGTGGTGAGTTCACAAATAATATTATAAAATTGAGGTCAAAATGTCTCCATTAAAAAAAAAAAATCCTAGACATGTTTTGGTGATATTTTCTCCAATTTCTCTATATGGTAATGTACTCTCAGCGACCGTTTGTATATTTATAATGCAAATATCAAATCAACCAATCATGTGGCACCAGATCAATGTAGAAAGAAATGCAGACATGTTCTACAGATTGAGTTCTTGCTCTCATTTCTTGTTGCTCTAGTTATTGCAATGAATACGAACACACAGCAAGAGCAGGATTTACCATAAGGCAATCCTAGGGGCCCAGGGACCATGAATTTGTAAAGGGAAACTGTAGGCACCCAGACCACTTCAGCTCATTGAAGTGGTCTGGGTGCAAACTTCCATCATCCTTATCCTAGAGTGGTGATTATTACAGTTTTTTATGAACTGCAATAATTACCTGCTCGGGTTAGCTCCTCCTCTAGTGGCTATCTACCAGACAGCCACTAGAGGGACTTCCGGATGCTAAGACGACTTTTGGTCGCCTCAACGACGCTGAACGTCCTCACGCTCTGCATGAGGACTGCCAACATCAATGAAATCCACATAGGAAAGCACTGAGATTTAGGCCTCCCTTGCTAGTGGACGTCTGCGAGGGAGGAGCATGGGCAGAGCTGAGCTGTATCCAGGTAAGTGACAGAAGGGGTTATTAAGCCCTTCTGCACCAGGGGGTAGGCCTTGACAAAGAGGGAAGTTATAGTGCCAGAAACATGAAATATTTTGTCTGAATTGCAGCTGTGTCCAAAACGCATTTCCAGGTCTACAAAGCATGTAACCTCAAGCTGGTTCCATGAACACAGCAATGAGTCTGCAAACGTACTCCAGTGATCTCTACAACAGAGGCATTCCTAGAGTGTCTGGTATCTCATGGAGAGTTATCTTCTGTCCAGACAAAAAAAAGTAAAAAAGACTTGATAAAGCCTCAGAGAGGAGCCGAAACGTTGTCTCCACTTTCTTATTCCAAATAAAAAAAAGTCTGCCTTTTAGAAGAAACCTCAGGTGTGCCTGGATATTTATTTTCTTCCCCCCCAAAAAAATTAAAAGGCACATTGCAAGAACCATAGCTTCTAGTCTTCTATTGCTTATTTAAGTGACTAGGGAGCTGTGGGCGCAGTCCATCCATATTTTTAAAACATTTTAATATGATTTAAAAAAAACATGTTTTTCCTTTGTGACACTACATGGTGTGAAATAAGGTCATTCTAGTCTGGCACAGAATCACTAGGAATATTTCTAGTTTTTTCTATAAAATGTTTCTAGAAGATTTTTATTTGAACTAGATTGAGTCTTTACATTAAGGGTATGGTTCCCCCTTGGTTTTAAATAAAAACACTTTTAAAAAGTCTTAATTGTGCCTACTGTGGTGGTATGACGAGCCAGTAGAGCGGGGTTTCCTCAGACAAAAGGGACTGAAAAGAAGCGAAAAAACCACTATGTTGAAATGCAATGATTTTGGTGCAAACGATGTCCTTTAAATCTGTGCCACAGTCAATCCATGCTGTTCTTGTGCAAAGGGAGTGTCCTACCCATTATTAGATAGACGTCACCGATAAGACTAAACTTTACATTCCCAATGCATTAATATTACTACCATATGTACAATTAATATTAAATGGCAGATTTATTGCCACCGATCATTAATGCGAAGAGAATTTATTTTACTCAAACTTTCTGGACCTTTTCTCCTAGACATAAAGTGTAAGAGCTCCTTCTACTGGTATAACAAAACCTATGTAGAAATCCCTCATTTACTAAACTTCCTGCATGGTCTCTTTTATTTAAGGCCTGTCTTTCTGTAGAATTACAGCAGAGTAGACGGATAGATTTGTATAAAATAGCCACTAACGCTTTATTTAAAGCATTCTGGAATTCACTTCTACATTATATGGCCCTCTCTTAAAAGGGACATTCCTGCATGTCTATGTACGAGTTTGTGCAGACTATTATAATAAGTATTATAATAAGTACTAAAGATTTGTGTACGCTGGCAAATTTGTAAATGATGGCGAATTTTTTTTTTCTAAAAACTTTTTTGACACTTCTCCCCTCTGTGATATTATTTTAATTCAGTTATTGACAGGTGGACAGATGGATCTAGAATTGAAGAAATGTTGTGAAGAATGTTTTTTGGTCAAGTCTCTGCTTTTCTACAAAAGGATTCTTTAGAATCTCTTCATCTTTATTTTTATTTTTTTATTTTTTATTAACATATATTCTACACAACAGTTTAGGCATATATGTCATAGTATTAAATTCAGGAAAAAAACATTTCCATAAATTTTAGTATATACAGTATTACTATATAAATGAAAGTATAACCTAAAAACAAATAAATTGAGACAAATACACAAACATTACAAAACCAGTACAGACCAGGAGATTACCTTATAGCTAACTATAGCGCATTAACTCTTCCCAAGGAAAAAGCATATATATATTCTCGTCTTCCCATCTCTTTTTTCTTTTTTTGCAAGGAATAATTCTTTAATATCATCTTTACATCATCTTTACATCTTTCCTAACCATCGATCGAAAAGATCTTGTTTATTTTATTGTTGGGGATTTAAACTGAAACTGAAATATTAATCGGTGAAAATACCGATTCTTTTGAAAAGGTGTGCTTGACTTCCAATTTCTGGAAATCAAATTTTTTGTCGCAATAAGACAATGAATTGCCAGACATCTATTTTCTTTTGAGAGTATGTCTAGTTTCATATGTAATAGTGCAGATTCTGGGCCCCATTTTATATTTTTATTTGATAAAAACTTAAAAATATCGAATGCCCATTTCCATATTGTTTAGACTAATGGACATGACCACGAAATATGTAAATAGGTACCTGCCTGCAGGGTTTACACATCTGAATCTCTTCATCAACATTGTGAAATAGCTGGAATCATGTCCAGAATTCAAATACAGAGATCACTGAATTCTCACATCTCACTTTGGCCTCGATTTTATATTTTTGGATAAACTGTTCAAATGATTTAATCATTTTGGATAAACTTTTAAAACAATTGTTTCAAAATATGAAAAAATATATTGTGTAAAAATATGAAGCCATTTGGAGATCATATCCAATGATATTACATTGAGGCCTTTGTTACTCATTTTGACGAGATGAAACTATTGAAGACAAACGGGTTTGGAGGTGTAGATGGTTCAAATAGGAGAGATTAAATGCTCACCTCAGAGGCCCCGAACTGAGTTTTCCAGTATGGCGCTATTATGTGTACTACTATATGGTTATAAGAAATGAAACCTATTCAGAAACCAAAGGTGACCCAAGAATATGACAAACATGTTTTATTTTTATTGTTTGGGTTCTCTTATGTGATTTTTTTAATTAAAATGGCCCAAGTGACCTCAGTCATGAAGATAACCTTCAAAGAATTAAGTAAGATGTTCCAAGCACAAGTCAACAATTAAAGCAAAGAAAGCGGACATACAACCAATCCAGAAATATATACAACGTACAGTGCTGGAATAAAGTGCTTAATTATAATTGTGTAGCTACTATCACTAGTGTTTTGTCACCCTAAAAACACATATACACATAAAATAAATCACACAATTCGTGAGAGCTTTCACAAATTATATACTACCACAAAGGTATCCAGGGTATTAAAACATCCACTACTAATCTGCAATAAAACATAAAATACAGATCATAGTGTAGTATATTAAAAAGATTAAATAAATGTAAGCCAACTGATTAGACTCACATATTGCTGAGCCTATTGGTAGCAGGCTCAGACTTAAGGCACTCTTCAACAAATATAACCTCTGGATAACTGCTCCCAGATCCTGCTTCACCTCAGAAATCTTGTTCCAATTTATTGTCAAATTTCCAAAAGGTTAAAAGATACAGCATTCAACTTTCTACCCAAAGGTTAAAAATAAACAGCACAAGGCTAATAGCACAACGCGTTTCGACTATACATCAGTCTTTATCAAGTGCATAATGTCAATTAATTCCAATTTTCTTTTATACCAGTTTTCACATGGTTTTGTTTCTTCCTATTTTGCGTGCTTTCTTGGACTTCTGAGTTCGGAGGATCTCCTTCTGTCATTTCCGCCGTCTGCGCCGTGGCGTTCAGCAGGATGTTGTAGCGTCCGACGTCATCGCGTGATGTCATCTTCACATCTGTGGTGTTATCAGCTCCATATTTCAGTAAGGCAAATCTACGGGTTCTACCCTTAGTACTTTCTTATAATGTCCAATTGAAAGTCCATAAGAGCCAACAAAGTTATTTAAGGAACATAACAATACCAGAAAAGTGCATAAATTAGTATAGGAACAGAACTTTGGACAAATTCAATTAGAATTACAAAGGAAATGTAAGAGATTAATGGGGCAAGCAGGATGGTAATACATAGAATTGGGGGAATACGGTTATAGATATATGCAAATATTTTTTTTTTTAGTTAACAAATTTAAAACATTTTTAGTATGGTCAAAAATATATATTTTATATAAAAAGCAGATCATATAAAAATTAATGTAAAAATAAATATTCAATAAAAGGGATAATTTTAATTCTACATCAAGTTAATTGGGGGTGATAGTATCTAAATTAAAAATCTATTCAATTTCCTTTCTGTTTAGATTAAAATCAATATTACCCCCTCTCCAATGCCTGGACACCTTTTCAATTGCACAAAACCTTAAGTCCTTTGTGTCACCATCATGGAAATCTTCAAAATGTTTAGAAACATTATGATTTTGGAATTTTAACTTCAAGTTTTTTAGATAAACTGAAAAATATAAAATATAATTTTATGCAAACAAATGGATTTTATTATTGCGGCAATTGCATGGGGTGTAAAACCATGGAAAGGGACAAGAAGAAAAAAATCCAAAACTTTAAATCCTTTAGGACAAATAAAGAATATAAAATTAACAATCTGATTAAATGTAACACATTTGTATGTAACACAAATGAAACACGTGTAGGGAAAACGCCTAGGAAGTTAAAAGTAAAAATTAGAGAGCATATTGGTAACATCAGGAGAAAATTCCATAATCATAATGTTTCTAAACATTTTGCAGATTTCCATGATGAGAAGTCATGACAATATATCATGCGGGTCACATTACTGGTTACTTTATTTGGTTACAGGTGGTACAATATTCTATGTAGTAATGTAAACCTCAAAGTAGAAAGAAACCCATAAGTAAGTTTAAGTGATGTACCTGTAAATTATTTGGATATATCATACTATAACAGGCAGCTTCTGTGCTTAGCATCTTTATATTCGTTATGTTTTATTGATGGTTTTTATTTTATTGAAAATACACATGCATATATATAGTTATTTATTTATTTTTATTTAGCTACACATTATTTTTATTTGCATTTATGTACCTATATTATATATGTTTTATCTAGGTTTTTATTAAATATTTTTTTTTCTCTAACATTTTATTATGTACATAGAAGGCTTTAATGAATATATTGGCAGATCTAGACCTCTCATAACTCTCATGTGATTATTATTATTCTCTGTCTTCTATCCGTGTTTCACATACGTCAAGAAAACTCAGTGGAGGCCAAAACAATGCATCCCGTTGATCATAACAAAAGGAGCATATTTTTTTTCTTTCTCTGCTCTGAAATTTATATCTTATTTTCGTCACATGATTTTTAATCTTTTTTTCATTTCAAAAACCTGTGAGTAGCTAAACTCTATTACACTTACTGGTTCTTACGATAAACCGTGACTTAGTGATCTTCTGTAAACCATTCAATAAATTAGGGCATACATTTAAAAAAAATCTAATACGTTTTAACTGATTTAACCCCTTAAGGACACATGACATGTGTGACATGTCATGATTCCCTTTTATTCCAAAAGTTTAGTTCCAAAAGGGGTTAATATTATTGGATACATTTTTTTAAATAATTTCTTTCAAGATATTAAACTATCAAAAACATATCATATATAAAAAAAATATGAAAATAGTACAAAATCAAAATATGTTTCATGATATTAAATTATTTTAGAAGTTTATCCATAAAAGATCTAATCATTTGCAAAGCTTTTCCAAAATATTATATTGAGACCTACATGGTTTATTTTAGTGTTGGGCTAATGTTGGCATTTGGTTGGTTCCCGGCAGAATAGGATGATCCAGGTTCTCTGACTGTAATGTGCATATGAGTTCTAACTGTAAAACGTATAATATAGGCAAAGATTTAATTTGACACAGACATTAAATTCTTAATCATGAGGCAACTTTGCTCCAAGCCTACATCATATGAGCTGTCCCTATGACCTAGAGAATAGTAATTACCCTCATAGAATAGATTAAGTACTTCTGCAGTTAAAAATGAAGAAGAATTCTACATTTATTCAAATGTTAACTCCTGCCATCACTTGCAATTTAAGAGACTTGTTTTTTTTTCCCGATGGAGTGGCAAACTCTGCAAATATTATCCAATCCAAAATGGCTATTTGATTTCAATGCCTCGAATAACTGGAAAATATTCACATTTTGTCTCCTGAACACAGGTAGCGGGACGAGGTCGTCGAACGCCTGGATCCCTTTTTGGATGGACGACCTCGCGAACATCAGGACTCTACTGCTACCTACTCCGTATCCACACTAGCTAGGAGAGTGCTCTTTGGAAGAGACCATCACTAGGGGAAGCATTTTCTCGCTGGAAGCAAGGGAATACGTTTGACGGTGTTCATACAGGAACTCCCGAACATAGGCCGACTGTTTCCCTAATTTCTATGAAACAGTTTTGGGCTTCAACCTCGTGGCCGGCTGGTCTGAACTTTACCCCGGTGGCAATTCTCTTCTACCGAATGGATCTGAGTGCTATTTGATCAACTTGGGTGTTCGGATACAGACTATCTCAGTGGGCTAATTCTCCCACACATGTAGCTGGCAATTTTCTTGACCTTATTTTCTCAGATGCATGCACAGTCTCCAATCTCCCTTCCTACCGTTACCTGTTACCTGTCCTTCTCTGGCTATCTCGCCCTGGACACTGCAGCCCTGCTCCAAATATGCACCTCAAGGAGGACGCGTTTCCAACAGTGGCACACTAAGCTGACCCCCCTACCTGGAGAGATGCTCCTGTAAAGCCAAACACTGCTGGAAGAAGTCTTGCGCCTTGTCAGACTTTCTCTATTCTAAGTTCATCTTGCATTCATACAGCACAGTCCTCACCCTTGCTAAACGGTCATATTTTTCCTCTCTCATTAGTTCATGCTCTCGCAATCCCAGGCATCTCTGATCCTAAAAAAAACATCTCTTGTTCCTTCTTCCCCTTCCAAATATTTCCCGTATCAGTGCTCCCTTTTTTCTCCAAGCTTCTAGAAAGACCTGCCTTTACCTGTTTGATTTGCGTTCTCAATTCCAACTCTCTCCTCGACCCTCTTTAATCTGGCTTCAGCACCTCCACTCTACTGAGTCCACTCTAACTAGAATTACAAATGATCTAATTGCGGCTAAACCCAAAGGCCACTATTCTATATTAATTTTCTTTGACCTCACTGCCTCCTTTGACACTGTTGATCATGTCCTCCTTCTCCAAACTCTTCAATCCCTTGGTCTCTGTGGCATTGCCCTCTTGTCGTTCACCTCCTATCTTGCCAATTCTCATTCAGTGTCTCCTTTTCCAATGACACCTCCTCCACTCATCCTGTCTTGGTTGGATTACTGCAAGTCTCTGTTCTTGGCCCCTTTTCGTTCTCTCTTAGCAAGCTTATTAATTAATTTGGATTGCTCTACCACTTGTACTCTGATGACACCCAGATATATCTCTCTTCCCTTGATCCCTCCCCCTCTGTCCTACATGTCACCGCCTGCTTTTCTTCCATCTCTGACTGAATGTCCTCCTACTTTCTGAAACTCAATCTCTCTGATATTGAGCTTCTTATTTTTCCTCCTCGTAATACTCATCCTCTTCTCTTGCTCTCCCTGCTGGTTGCTGCCACCAGGCTGATTTTTCTCTCTTGTCACTCCTCTCATTCCTCTATGAGACCTAACACCTAACATTGACTTCCTGTATTCTATAGGTGTCAATTCAAAATACTAACCATTACCTATAAAGCTCTAAACAAATCTAGCCCCTGTAATATTTCTTCACAGATTCCTACGTATGCCCCTTCTCTGTCGCATTGTTCTGTCAATGACCTTCTCTGGTACAATGCTCGCATACGTACTGCTAGTTCACGCTTACAGAACTTCTTGAGGGCATCTCCTTTCCTTTGGAACTGCACACCTACCCCTCAGACTTTCTCTTGGTCTTCAATAATTTAAGAAGTTTCGCCAAACCTATATTTTCAGAAAAGCTTATGGCCTCCCAGAGTAACTTTTTTCTATTTTACAAACCTATTTCTTGCTCTCTCCAAATGGGCCACACTCTACTCTTGCCTCCAGTTTTGATACTTTTCCACCTTGTTTGTTTGCTGTCCCCTTGTGTTTTTACACCCCACCTTCTCTAGATTGTAAGCTTGCTTGAGCAAGGTCCTCATCAACTTATTGTTCCTGCAACATTTTGTAATTGTCTAATCTATTGTTAAATTATATTGTAAACTATATTGTAAAGTGCTGTGAAATAAATAAAAGCTATATAAATATCAGTAATAATAATAATAATAATAAAGTTTAAAGTGGCAAGTTCACATTAAATCCACGTTAGTGATTTAATGTTGATCTTCACCTTGAAGAGAAACTAATTTGCCTGCCAGGATTCCATTGCATAAATGCTGCCCCTTCTCCTAAATATGCAAGTACTAAAAGCTTTGCAATCATTCTAAAACAGTAATTATAATTAACAAAGTGGGAAACTATTATATATATTTTGCATTACTTTAATTAGCCCATTTTCACACCCTTTTGGTTCGTCTGATTAATTTTTCCAAATTAATTTTCGTTATTTTTTCGTTATCAACACTTGGACAATCCGAACTGCCATATACAAAATTTCAGCAGTCTTGGAGATTTTTTCATTTTGAGACATTGTGGTTCAGCTGAGACAATTTTTTTTGCCATGTGCAAATGCAATCTATATATTTAATCACCCATCAACACCGCCACATGAATATTTTCCTGGCGTGAAATCCTTTATATTTAAGCAACAATTTGTAGGGTCAATTAAAAGTGATCATGTTTGCTACTCAGTTTTTTGCTAACTGAACATTAATTTGATATTACAGTCTGCGTTTCTAGGAACTGCTAATAAACGATAGGGTGTTGGAATTACTCAGATAATTCAGTGAGAGAAAACAGCAGCTACACGTTCTGTGCAATACAATGGAAAGCTATTTACGTTAATGGACTCTGAGAACATACAGACATCTAACGTCATCCCTTCATAAAAATAGAATTTTCCAAAAAATCCAAACATTCTGCTGCCGAAGACCTCATTTTCCACGTGAACCAGAAGTGGTTGCAAAATAAGAATCTTTATTTGAATTGGCCTTTCCAACAAAACATGTCAATCTCTGGTATTTTTCTTCAAATGAAAGTTAACCCATTCCAGTTCAGTTCTCACTTAAAGTTTTCTCATTAGGTTTGTGATGTTCGGGTTATAAATATTGGCCAATATGAAGTGAACTGGACACAGATGGTGGTGTGAAGTATTTAGGGAGTTCGCCTGTTCCTACAGAAATTGAAAGTGGAGTGTCCAGAGAATCCACTACACCTAAGGACCTGCTCAATCTTGTGATACACATCCCTATGGTAAATAAATAGGTGTTGGTTATTATACGTGAGAGGAGAACTTGCTCAATAGCCTCCTAATTTTCTTTCACCCATATCTATCAGGTGTTTAATAAACAATTATAATTAATATAATTCTGATAAAATATTATGCTGGGCATGTTTGTATTTGTTTGAGTGTAATTATGTGTATCTGTATGTGTGTCATTTTGTATGCCTGTGTATTTGCACATGTATTAGTGTGTATATCTGTGTATATGTGTGTGTATTAGTGTGTGTTTGTGTATCTTCATGTGTGTCAGTGTGTGTGTGTCTGTGTATCTGTATGTATGTAGGGTGTGGATGTGTGTCATTCATGTGTGTCATTGTGTGTCTGTGTATCTGCATGTCAGTACCTGAGTATCTGGATGTGTGTCAGTGTGTGTCTGTGCATCTGCATGTCTATACTTGTGTATCTGTATGTGTGTTAGGGTTTGTTTCTGTATGTGTGTCAGTATGTTTATCTGTGTGCCTGTGTATTTGCATGTGCGTCTGTCTGTGCATGTATCTGTGTGTCTGTGTATCTGCATGTGTGTCTGTGTGTGTGTATGTGTCTACATAAGTATTTATGTGTATCAATGTGTATATGTGCATACATCTCAGCATTTAAACTCTTAAGCCTTTAAACACAACACACAAATACACCCTTTCATTCAAAAGTCTACAATACATACAGACATATCCCTGCATTTAAAGGCAAACACTACACACAATTAAATAACTGCTTTCAAATGTCAACAGTGCATAAAAACTCAACACTACACTCAAATACACCCTTACATTCACACACTTAAACTCCATTCAAAAAAATGCTGATGCTGCTCGGTGCTAAATACAACCCAGCAAAGCTACGGGGTGGAGCAGGAGCCCTGTTTTGGGTTTGCGGGCCAGCCGCCATGCTGCCGCGGGCAATGGGTCGACTCCCTTCAGTGTTCCAGCCTCCCCAGCTCCCATGCTCACCAGGGCCGGGCGCCTTGCGGCCGTGAGTACCACTGGGGCTGGGGGGCGGAGCAGGAATCCGATGTCGAGCTCGTGGGCCAGTAAGGTCCTTGCCAATCCGGGTTGAAGCAAGAGTACAGGTGGAAAGATGGAAGGTTGTGGCTGATCTCTCCCCTAACCTCTAGTAAATGGTGGGGCAAACGGACGTGCCCACTGAGCCAAAGGCCAGCTAGTGGTTGGCATGGTGTTAAGGTAAGGCCAAGTTGGAGGCCACGTGGTGGTTAGGACGAGGGGGGAGCTACCTTTTCTTCCATGCTTTCGATAGGAGGGCCCCCAAAAAATTATTGCACCAGGGCCTTCTCTATTTTAGTTCCACTATTGGGCTGATTAGGATGGTGCTTTGGTGCTTCTCCAGATCAGTTCAGTGGCATTATTGAAAATTTACAGCAGATAGTAAATTCACTAAACACCGGATTTGCCTGGCCAACATAATCCAGTGAAAATGACCACATTGCGGTCACAATGACAATTTTCATATTTACTACAGGCCAGTACGATCGGAACCCAGATACATTTGAATAGTGATTTTGCATCCGATCCAATACAAAGTCTAGGATTCGGAATATTCACAAAGCAACGGTTTAACTAAAATTTGGGACAGAAGGCATCCAGCAGATTGCACATTCACAAATTATGCAAGCAAACGATAATTTAAGGTACTATTTGCACTTTGACAATGTTAGCAACAAGCAAGGCTTAATCATGTGGCGGCTGGCCAGCCCTTGGTCGCCAGCTGCCACAATAAAAAAGTTAATATAAATAAATAAAAAACCCTATGTAGCTCAGCATATTACTATCAGGGAGGTTTAAATCATCCCTAAACCATATGTACTGAACTTTTTAAAACTAAACTATCATTGTTGCTCAGTCGCTAGAAAGGTTCTATACAATTGGTGAACCTTAAAATTATTATTATTATTATTATTATTATTATTATTATTATTATTATTATTATTATGTTATTATTTATATAGCACCAACAAATTCCGCAGCGCTTTACAATGGGTGGACGAACAGACATGTAGTTGTATCCAGAAAAGTTGGACACACAGGAACAGAAGGGTTGAGGGCCCTGCTCAATGAGATTACATGCTAGAGGGAGTGGGGTAAAGTGACAGGAACAGAGGGATTGAGGGCCCTGCTCAGTGAGTTGACATGCTAGAAGGAGTGGGGTATAGTAACACAGGAACAGAGGGGTTGAGACCGTTGCTCAATGAGCTTACATGCTAGAGGGAGTGGGGTAAAATGACACAAAAGGTAAGGATAGTATTAGACTAGTGACAGTTGCAAGAGAGGAAATAATATAAATATAATAAATATAACATAAATAATGGGGGATGAACAGATCCTGACTGGGGATGGGTGGGGGCTATTTATTAATAAAGGGGTCAGTAAGTGAAGGCTCTCAAAATATAAAGGAGGCGACTTGACAAAACAAGGCCCTTAAGTTAAAACCATGGAATGCTTTCAATAATTGTTTTTCCCATGGACTATCAAATTTAAAGGGTTACTGTCCCCCTCGCCCCCCATTCAAAATAATGAAAGAATCTTTATGAAATACTCTTATTAACTGTGTTACAATTTCACTGTGTTGGAATTTTATGAAATACTCATAATGGCTGTGTTGGAATTTAACTGAAAATCCCAACCTAATTAAAAGATATACTAAGACAGAGTAGGAATGGCTTGCCTGTTTGTATGTTTCCTACGCTTGACACTAGTAATGGCTGAGTGAGAAAATGCTCGGTCTGTGAAGGATTCCATGGGCTGCGGAGAATACACTGACATCCAGAAGCTAAAGAGGACCGGCAGAAAGAAGGTCGGACAGGTTCAAGTAAGTATAACTCCTCGTTAGCTGCACCTCTCGGCCACCGCACTGCCAGCTGAGATAGTAACAGAGACACTTTAGGGAAAAGATCTCCCAGTCACTGCTTTCATTTCATCTGCTTTAAACTTAAATTTGAAATTCACTTTGAATTGCAGATAATTCTCACATCAGTAAATATCCCTGTTAGTGTAAAATGTGTAGGAGAATTACTCAAAAATATTGTAATCCATTCTAAATAGTTTTGGAACCTCTTTTTCTCTGTTATTTGAACTGATATTAATCCTTTTAAATGTGGAAAAAAAAGTGTAATGATACAATAATGCTCTGTTAGTTTTTACCAAATACATTCCCAGAATTTACCTGACATTGCTGTCTTTCTGTACACATTTTCTTATTATACCTGAGCTTTGTTCTTTCTATACATCGCACTTGTTGTCTTTCTGTGCATATGCTTTTTCTATACATTGTTGTCTTTCTATACGTTTTCTATCCGGCTTCTGCCAAATAGCCAGTTTGATAAAAATCTTACTTGTGGATAGATTTACCAGATACACCATTTTTCATACCTACGGACATTGCAGGACGAGCAGTTGGTTGAGTCCTGACAAATTCGGGACATTTGGGAGGTACGATATTTTACACGAGGAGTATATTTTTTCTGCGGTAATGAGCAATATATGAATAGAACTGACACGAAATATGAACATTTCATATACAGCAGGAGGGGATCATTTAATTAATTCCTCAAATCGGAAGCCCAAAGGTGCTTCCTTCACTAATCAATCAATTCATTCAACACCTTCCGGCAGTGTAGGAATTCTACATACATACAACAAGGCAACACATGGTGATATATTAGTCATTACCATGGAGAAGGGATCTTGTCCAGGGAGGCATGATTGATCCCCCATCCCCAGCGGGAGTACTAGTCAGTTGACCCAACTCACTCTTTAGTGAATAAACCCCTAAGTGACCATGCCATCTTTAAGCACTTACAGAGCTGAAGCAACAGCAGGCAGGTTTTAGCAAAGACGTAGAGAGATTACTAATAAGCTATAAAATTGCCACATAGACTTGGAATTGGGGGAAATGCCACACATATTAGAGCAAATTCTGCTGCTGCCAAACCTGCCCTGAAGCCATTGGCCTTTAAAGGCGTCCAAGTTTATTTCTTAACACCAGCCCTTCATCAGTGGATATTTAATGAAATAAAAAGGAAAATAAATACCTGCCACAGAAATCCATCAGGGGCCAATCGTGTTTAGTCTGTCTCCGGTTCGGAGTGGGTGGAGCCGCTATATTCATATCAGGCTAGGTTAATTGAAACAATAAATAAATTGATATGTTTACATTGGTTAAAATCCCGTCAATGCCCAAAGTCAGCAAATAATATAAAAGGAGAAAGATTAATTATTGCAAACATTTTGAAGCTAGTTTTACAAGTTTTAATAGCCGTAATAGTCTTGGTGTCAAACATTTCCTGCTCATTAATGACTGGATTAAGGGGGTTTTAAATATGTCTCCTACCTTGAATTGTTCCAGATGCAAGTATAAATCCTTAAATGATAATTTTAGCAACATTTTTTGCCATGGTTTTAATAGTAGTAGCAATTAAGCTGTAGAGATGACCAAACTTTTCCTTGGAAAAATAGTTGAGGTATTTTATACAGCAGTTCGTTTATAGCCTGCCCTTTATAATAGACAATACAATTGCTATTTGCTTTTCAGAAATAGATTTTTTTCTAACATGCAAATGGAGAGCTGTGCTTGGTGGCATGGAATGGATCATAGTGCATTAGACGTTGCTAGAATTCTAAACTATTTGTCACTCCACTGCTTGCAGACCCGTCCTATCTCTCTGCTCAACACAGAATCCTCTAACCACCTTGTATCTCTCTGTTTACAGCCAAATGGTTGGTCCACCTGCCCACATGAGATCACACCACCCATTATAAATTCCTATTCCCACTCCATCTCCCACAATCTACTTCAGACAACACTGTAAATGTTACTCCTATTGCCATACTTTAGCGTGCACTTAAAAGAAAAACTCAGAATCAACTCACTTCAAGTATGGGGGAAGCGCCCTCATTCATTAGAGCTAAGTTATATGGATGTAGGTTCCTCATTCATTAGATGTAGGTTATATGGAGACAAGGTCCTAATTTATTAGAGCTAAGTTATATGGAAGTAGGTTCCTCATTCATTAGATGTAGGTTATATGGAGACAAGGTCCTAATTTATTAGAGCTAAGTTATATGGAAGTAGGTTCCTCATTCATTAGATGTAGGTTATATGGAGACAAGGTCCTAATTTATTAGAGCTAAGTTATATGGAAGTAGGGTCCCCATTCATTAGATGTAGGTTATATGGAGGTAGGGTCCTCAGTCATTAAACGTAGGTTTTACAGTGAGGGATAAAAGTATTTGATCCCCTGCTGATTTTGAACGTTTATCCACTGACAAAGAAATGATGAGTCTATAATTTTAATGGTAGGTGTAGTTTAACAGTGAGAGACCGAATCACAAAC
Source organism: Pelobates fuscus (assembly GCF_036172605.1). NCBI lineage: Eukaryota > Metazoa > Chordata > Amphibia > Anura > Pelobatidae > Pelobates > Pelobates fuscus. The sequence continues at coordinate 377,945,868 of NC_086320.1, forward strand.
AAATAAATCCAGAAAAACACATGTCAAAAAAGTTATACATTGATGTGCATGTCAATGAGTGAAATAAGTATTTGATCCCCTAGCAATCAGCACAATTTCTGGCTCCCAGGTGTCTTTTATACAGGTAACGAGCTGAGATTAGGAGCACTGTCTTAAAGGGAGTGCTCCTAATCTCAGCTTGTTACCTGTATTAACCCCTTAAGGACCAAACTTCTGGAAACAAAGGGAATCATGACATGTCACACATGTCATGTGTCCTTAAGGGGTTAAAGACACCTGTCCACAGAAGCAATCAATCAGATTCCAAACTCTACACCATGGCCAAGACCAAAGAGCTGTCCAAGGATGTCAGGGACAAGATTGTAGACCTACACAAGGTTGGAATGGGTTACCAGACCATCGCCATGCAGCTTGGTGAGAAGGTGACAGTTAGTGCGATTATTCGCAAATGGAAGAAACACAAAATAACTTTCTGGTCTGGTGCTCCACGCAAGATCTCACTTTGTGGAGTTTCAATGATCGTGAGAACAGTGAGGAATCAGCCCAGAACTACACGGGAGGATCTTGTTAATGATCTCAAGGCAGCTGGGACCATAGTCACCAAGAAAACAATTGGTAACACACTACTCCGTGAAGGACTGAAATCCTGCAGCACCCACACCCCCTGCTCAAGAAAGCACATGTACAGGCCAGTCTGAAGTTTGCCAATGAACATCTGAATGAGTCAGAGGAAAACTAGGTGAAAGTGTTGTGGTCAGATGAGACCAAAATCGAGCTCTTTGCCATCAACTCAACTCACCGTGTTTGGAGGAGGAGGAATGCTGCCTATGACCCCAAGAACACCATCCCCACCGTCAAACATTGAGGTGGTGTTTTGGGGGTGTTTTTTCTGCTAAGGGGACAGGACAACTGCACTGCATCAAAGGGACGATGGACGGGCCATGTACCGTCAAATTTTGGGTGAGAACCTCCTTGCCTCAGCCAGGGCACTGAAAATTAGAGGGTATTCCAGCATGACAATGACCCAAAACACATAGCCAATGCAACAAAGGAGTGGCTCAAGAAGAAGCACATTAAGGTCCTGGAGTGGCCTATATGGAGGTAGGATCCTCATTCATTACATGTACGTTATATGGAGGTAGTGTCCTAATTCATTAGATGTACATTATATAGAGGTAGGTTCCTCATTCAATAAAACTAAGTTATATGGAGGTAGGGTCCTCATGCATTTGATGTAAGTTATATGGAGGTAGAGTCCTCATTCATTAGATGTCTGTTGTATGAAGGTAGGGTCCTTTTTAATTAGATGTATGTGATATGGAGGTAGGGCCTTATTCATTAGAGCTATGTTATATGGAGGTAGGTTCCTTATGCATTTGATGTAGGTTATATGGAGGTAGGGTCCTCAGTCATTAGCTGTACGGTATATAGAGGTAGGGTCCTCATTTATTAGAAGTTATATGGAGGTAGGGTCCTCATTCATTAGATGTACGTTATATGGATGTAGGGTCCTCATTCATTTGATGTAGGTTGTATGGAGGTTGAGTTCTCATTCATTAGATGTAGGTTATATGGAGGTTGGGTCCTCATTCATTAGATGTATGTTGTATGGAAGATGGATTCTCATTTTCTCATTCATTAGATGTACGTTATATGGAGGTAGGGTCCTCATTCATTAGATGTACGTTATATGGAGGTAGGGTCCTCATTCATTAGATGTATGTTGTATGGAGGTAGGGTCCTCATTCATTAGAGCCAAGTTATATGGAGGTAGGATCCTCATTCATTTGATGTAGGTTATATGGAGGTAGGATCCTCATTCATTTGATGTAGGTTATATGGAGGTAGGTTTCTCATTCATTAGATGTACGGTATATAGAGGTAGGGTCCTCATTTATTAGAAGTTATATGGAGGTAGGGTCCTCATTCATTAGATGTACGTTATATGGAGGTAGGGTCCTCATTCATTAGAGCTAAGTTATATGGAGGTAGGGTCCTTATGCATTTGATGTAGGTTATATGGAGGTAGGGTCCTCAGTCATTAGCTGTACGGTATATAGAGGTAGGGTCCTCATTTATTAGAAGTTATATGGAGGTAGGATCCTCATTCATTAGATGTACGTTATATGGAGGTAGGGTCCTCATTCATTTGATGTAGGTTGTATGGAGGTAGGTTCCTCATTCATTTTTATGTAGATTATATGGAGGTAGGGTCCTCATTCATTTGATGTAGGTTTTATTTGGAGGTAGGTTCCTCGTTGATTAGAGCTTAGTTATATGGAGGTAGGGTCCTCATGCATTTGATGTAGGTTATATGGAGGTAGGGTCCTCATGCATTTGATGTAGGTTATATGGAGGTAGGGTCCTCATTCATTAGATGTATGTTATATGGAGGTAGGTTCCTCATTCATTAGATGTATGTTATATGGAGGTAGGGTCCTCATTCATTAGATGTAGGTTATATGGGGGTAGGGTCCTCATTCATTAGATGTACGTTATATGGAGGTAGGTTCCTCATTCATTAGATGCACGTTATATGGAGGTAGGGTCCTCATTCATTAGAGCTAAGTTATATGGAAGTAGGGTCCTTATTCATTTGATGTAGGTTATATCGAGGAAGACTCTTCATTCTACACAACTACACAAGGCACAAGTATAAATAGCCACAATTTAATAAATAAGGTATTTGAATAATGAAGAAATGTTTATTTTCAGCATTTCTCGCTTCACATTTCTTGTTTAGTCCTGCACATTAGCAATATGAGCAGCTCAAGTCAATTATTATTATCAACTAGTCAGGAACAGAAGTAGTTAAGAGCTTCATGTTCTTTTGATGCATGTCATCCACAGAAACTTTGTGAGATTGGCACGCTGCACCTTTGGGTGTTCTCCGCAATGGCTGTCTAGTCAGATATCCCAGTCTGCTAAGTTCCTTTGAATCCAATGACCTTCCTGAGGAAAAAGAGAAATTATCTCTGAAGTGTCATCACTCTGTTCTTAGCGAAAATCCTGTCACATGCGTCCAAAACCTCCTCACCCTGTGAGGGTTCACTATCAGCGGCATTAATCACTGGTGAAAATAGATTTGAGAAGAACAGAGAGATAATTGTATTCTGAAGGAAATCTTGTATTTTGACCCTTCACATGTCTACCTAATATTTTTAATTGTGATATTTTAATTTTTCACCTACTGAATTGTTTATTGTTTTGCTAGAAAAAATAAATTTCAAAATTTCTGACTCTTTCAGCTAATAGATTAGAAAAAAACTGACTTAAACAAAGACCTGTCATTTTACGTCCAAACTGTTCATCTCTGAATGAACAACTTTTGAGAACGTGACAGGGTTGTTCACTAACTTACATTTTTTTGGCAGCCGATTATTGTCCAAAACGGTCAAATCATTTTTTCTTTAAATAATACATTGCTGAAATTTTGAAGTTGGTTAATTGTCCATCTGGAAGTTCGGCTCATCTGAATATCATCCAAGCAAGAACCAAAAGGGCATGAAAACGGGCCAATCAGTGTACTGCTAAATATATTTATTATATAATATTATGCATATATTTTTTGTAGTACAAAGATTGGAGCATTTTCCATTATTTTTTATCAATTAAGTGAAAAAAAATAACCAGTAGAAGGGAAAATAGGAGGAGCAGGAAAAACAAAATCTTGATTTCTATATTTTACTGCCCTCCTTTTTCCCATCCATTGGTTACTTTTCACTTAATCTGTGAATAATATGAAATTGTGTGGCTTTCCACTAACCATCAATCATCTTTTTTCTCCTCGATCATCAGTTTTTTTTGCCACGGACAGATCTCTGTATCACACATCAAACATCGTTGGACAGAAATTGTGCAAGCAGTTTGTTTGTTTCTACGTCCATATGGCACTTCGTAGTTACGGAATTCAGATTGGCCGAAAATCTGCCTAAATTACAATGAAAATGAACGCACAAGTGTAATAATCACAAATCACTAGACATTACATTTTGTTGCACATATGATGTCAATAAACACAAAGGATTGTGTCCTGCTGGTTGCTGATGAGTGACTTGTAGTGAACACTTATGGCAATCATGGAAGTGGACTCAGTGTCTTTGGGTGTCCATCAGTGGCTTTTTCTTCCTTTTAAGTGACTCTCTGCATCATCTATTTTGCTTCAGTAGGTTGGTACCCATTTTGGTCTCTGGTGTGTCTTACTGAAGTAGTGCAATTTTCTTTTTTACTAACTCGAAGTAAAATATGTCAAAGTTTCTGGATTTTTTTTTAACTGCGTACATTGTCATAGTACTAAATTCTATATTACAGCTAATTACATTATTATAGTAAAGTTGATTATCAGCCTACTGGGTGAAAAAGAACATGTTTTTAACAACTCCTTTTGTTACATTTTACTGGGAATTCCTTCAGACAGACACTTTGTGAAAGTCCCCATTACCTTATTTATCATTCTGCTCGTTGCGTCTACAGTTTTTGTACTTAGAAAACAATTTTAAAATTGTTATGGGAAGACCACAGTCTGAATATTTATGATTACAATAGTACTTGCTTTCCTTTGCACAGCGCAAAGCAATTTATCAGTCAAGGAAATGTAGAAAGGAAAACACAGTAGCAATTATGGAATATGAGAGCAATATTTGAAGAGTAGAGTTTTTACAGTATTGGGGTGTTAGATGTCAGCCGACTGCCAATAGAAACACTTATATTGTTATGTTATTAGTAAAGCTTGGTGTAGAATATTTTTTGGGCACGGCCCCTAGTTTAGGAAACCCAAATACTATACATTGGCAAAATAAATTAGAAATGTACTTCTAAAATGTGCTTGAGAAAACATATCTAATAGCTTTCTGCATTAGAAATTTCGATTAGGTGTTGTGCTTTACTGGAAAACAAAGAATGGTAAAATCCCCTAAGTGTTTGTAAATTGAAAGGATTTAGTAAAATATACGTATATATTTTTGTGTTTGTTTTATTAACGTACCTTCATGATTCTAAAGGCAACTGTGGACATTTAATGAAACCGTGTTTTGTGCAGGACCAATAGAATCATTCAAAATGAATGTTGGAAATCGGGAGTGTCTCCTGGGGGTTACACTGTGTGGACTGGGTTTGATTTGTCAATCAACAATTATTCATGTAATTACTTGTATTTCTTTGGTGCTGTCTGCAATGTATATTACTTATTTCTAAGACAATTTCACATTGAATTATGTAAGATGAGAGAGCCAGAAGCTCAGTCCAAATTATATGAGGTACTGGGTACACTATCTGTCCATTTTCTTGCACCAAGTTCAGATGCTCTACCTTGCACATGTAAGCCAAGAATATAATATGGTGGATAATACTGTGCGTGATCTTGGACACACCCAGTTACTAAAGGACAGACCTACTATAGTGTCGCCCAAGAAAGGGTTTTCTCCCTAGATAAGCTTCTCCAAGCGAAGAGGGTTGGAATTGACCAACTAGAGCAGGGATAGGCAATCTTTGGTGCTCCTTATGCTGAAGACTACATCTCCCCTGGTGCTTTGCCCGCAATATGGCTGTAATAGTATTTTGGGATATGTAGCCTGCAACATCTGGAGTGCTGAAGGTTGCCCACCCCTAAATTAGAACTTAATCCAAAAGTAACTTGGACATTCCTCAACAGTAGCCTGTCTCTTGTCATATTCATAACACACATACATTCTAGAATACTTTTCCTTAGTAGAGAAGCTATAGGTGAGTTAGCATTAATCCTTTCACACTTGATCTTCTCAAATCCAAATGTCCAGGTGGACCGGTCACTCAGAAAATGAAAATGCTGTAGTGCTCTCTGTTCCAGAAAAATGTTCAGAATATCGATCGCATAGTGTATAGCCAATTCAGCTGCTCCAATGGGAATTGTTTCCATTGAAGTTTTTTTAATGCCTGGAGTGTTCCATTAAATGTACACTATAGGCACCCAGACCACTTCATCTCATTGTAAACCATCGCTATATCAGAGAAACACTTGAGGAATACTTTAGTGTTAGGAATATGGCTTTGTGTTCCTACTACTATAGTTTCTTTAATAGGAATTGCTACATTTTAAGGAGCACGTGGTTTTCATGCTTGATGGTAAAAATTACCACCTATAACTATAACTATCTGACCACAAACTACCCCTGCTTCATTTAGGTGTAAAACATTAAATGATAACTCTCATCATGTCCTTATTATATCCTGTATCATGTACGCAGACAACACAGTAATCTATGCAAGCAAATCCAATCTATCGCAGCACGAGGCTGTGTTTCAAGACCATTTACATAGTTACATAGTTACATAGGCCGAAAAGAGACTTGCGTCAAGTTCAGCATTCCTCACATATGTTTTATCCAAAAGAAGGCAAAAAACCCAGTCTGAAGCGCTTCCAATTTTGCAACAAACTAGGAAGAAAAATCCTTCTTGACCACAAAATTGCAGTCAGATGTCTCCTTGGATCGAGCAGCTATTACCCCACTAATTAGAAATGGTATCCCTGTATGTTATGTTTTTGGAAGAATTTATCCAATTGCAGTTTAAACATCTGTGCGGACTCTGATAAAACCACCTCTTCAGGCAGAAAGTTCACAGAGGTAGAAAAGTGGATCACAAAAAAAAACTATTCCTAAACAAAAAAAACCTCTTCCTAAACTGATAAAACGGTCACAATGCTCTTTGGAACAGTACCTAAGTTACATAAATTACACAATTCCCATCTATGCATCAAAGCAAAATCAAATAGCACACTGACCACAGTCCACTCTTTCTAATACTTGGGTATCTTGTTAGACCTCAATCTATCTTTTGGCCTCCACGTAGAAAAAATTGCATCAAAACTTTATCCAAAACTAGGTGCCCTGTACAGAAACAAATCCTGCCTAAGCCCTACAGTAAAGGAAAAGATTGTACAGCAAATGTTGATGCCAATTATTAAATATGGGGATGTAGTATATGCATCTGCATCGCAATCCCACCTTAATAAACTCAACACATTGTATAACTCGTTCTGCCGATTTGTGCTACAATGTAATTAAAGGACCCACCATTGTGACATGCTAAAAGAACTAAACTGGCTGTGGCTGGAATCCAGACGCACCTTTCATCTTTCCAGCCTTGTGTTTAAGAGCTTTGCTGGGAAGCTCCCGCCCTACCTGAGCAGAAGGCTCTCCTCGGCTGTTCCCACCTCCTATAACCTCCGATCCAGTACCAGCATTGTATTTAGTCTACCTCAATACAAAAAAAAAGCAGCCCGATCCTCCTTCTCCTACAGAGCGCCGCAATTGTGGAACGACCTCCTGCACACTTTCAAATCTTCCCCAAGCCTAAAATCCTTTAAGAGATCCCTCTCTACATATCAAAACAGAATGCACCTGGCATGGTTGATTATATATTTCCTACCTGTTCTGTGTTAAATTTTATATATATTGTGTATTAATATTGTTTTTGTATTTTATAGTAGCAATGCAATGTTTTGTGGACCCAGGACATACTTGAAAACGAGAGAAATCTCAACGTATCTTTCCTGGTAAAATATTTTATAAATAAATAAATAAAATCCTATATAAAAAAAAGTTCATTAAAGCACTAAAGTGATAAGTAATAACGGAGTGTGCAGTGCTGATTTAATCTTTTATAGTTTCTGTTGAGGAATTGCAAAAGCAAGAAAATGAAATATACCTTTTTATCGAGTCATCCAATATTTAAAATGGTAAATGCCAAGCGGTTGTCGGTATCAGTGGAGACGGGGATGAGTATTGTGATGACGTTAAACATAAGAGCTGTTGGTATTTTTTAGCAGCATGTATCTACTGGCTGTAGGTATTAATAGTATTTAATACATTTACCTTATTTCAAGAATTTAAAATAGCTCCACTTCCTGGTGACTTGTTACCTGCCAAGTGGCTTGGATAATCTCCCTTCCAATAAATCTGGATATTTGTGCCATCTGGTTTTTAATCTAACTGTAACATGCATGTATTTTATTTGCTATTTTTCATTAAATAATTGCTTACGTGCATTTTCATTTAATAGCATTCATTGTTCATTTATTTACGTATTGCCTTATGATGTAATCTTTTTGCATGTTCATACATTTCATTATATTATTTTTATTGTATTTTCCATATTCACGGACATTCATCTATAGTAATCCATTTTATTTTTCCCATGTGTTCTTTGCATACTCAGTTCTTTTAGTCTTTCGTGTGATATACATTCGTATTATGTTTGGATTTGATGGAAGACAAGTTTTAGGAAGTGATACGGACACTGCTCTAACGAATGATTCACAATGTTTAGAATGTGTATTTACTGGACTGGTTGCATTAAAGCATTAAAGGTATACTCTAGGACAAACGTGACTCATTATCATTTTAAAGGGACACTCCTGACTCCTAAATCAGTTTACTTGCTAAAATACTCTATGAGTAAAGAATGTGTCCCCTTTTTTCATTTTACACAAAGTGCAGATTTCAATAGAAATTAACACATTTAATATTTATTATTATTGTTATTTTATTATCTATATAGCGCCAGCAAGTTCCGTAGCGCTGTACAATTTATAAATGAACCTTGTTATCACCACCCTAAAGCCCAAACCGGTCCAGTTACTTCCTGGCTTGTTTAGTTCAGTGGAGATAAATGCAAGAGGCAGCAATTGCCCAGAGCACCTGCCTAGCAAAGACTTCTCATTGAGCTGATTGGACAGTCACAGAATGAATGGGTGGTGATAGAAGAGGAGGGCTTGCAAAGGCTGCAGGTTTTACAAGCTGTGTTAGATGTACCCTCAATAAAACAAATACATAATACAATGCATGCATGTTTTCATAGTGGCTATATCTACAATTTTTTTTGTGGGGTGAGGGTGGCTGAAAAGTGTCTCTTTACTGCATTAAAATTAATGAAAAAATATAGCTCTGTATGTGGATAGATCTTGCTTGGTTTGTGATGTTCTCCTGAGTGTTGTCTTGTCCTTCCCATCAATGACTTGTTTATACGCATCCTGTAAATGTTATGCATGCGTGTGGATGGGGGAACACATGGCTAATTAATACTCTGCATAGTATTACGCAAAACTATAAATGTTCTGATTCTAACCATTTCCATTTCAAATTATACTGTTTCAGAAAATTGCATTCAACTGTTTGCACAAAAAAAAAAAAGACACAGCTATTACTAAGGGAGTGTGCTTCATTTATCCTGATTGGAACAAGAGACAGCGGAATAAACTCACATGTGAAAACATATGAACATCACATGTACGACTTTCCTTAACCCCTTAAGGACCAAACTTCTGGAATAAAAGGGAATCATGACATGTCACACATGGCATGTGTCCTTAAGGGGTTAATGGCAGGTCTTGGTTGACAAAGAGTTCACAAGTCATACTACACACGAAAACCCCCTCGCACAATGTTTTCTAGAACAGGTTGGAGGGTTCCACAGGGGAATCCACCTCTCGGGGTCTTTAAAGGAAAGCAGAGTATGTGAAAAAATGTGATGACTTGTAACAAATTTGGGCTGCTAGGTGTTTAAGGCATGAATTTCCTCTTTGTAAAGTCTCACTAAGGGAATATTGCATTCAGCCTCAAGTTCGGGTGATGATAAATAGCAAATTCATGGCTGTCTCAAAGTTTCTCATAGTGAGAAATAAAAGTAAAAATAGAACCATAAGGAGAGGGTTTTAAAACAAAAAGCACATTCCTTAAAGCTGTACTTAATTGGCTTGCTGCCATACAATGTTTCCAGATCTCCGGGTTCCGCCTCTTAATAATAGGAATGTTTATTACAAGTGAAATTGTTCAAAGATGCCCTCCTGAAAACTGGAAAGTTTTATTCAATGGAACAACATCAAAAACATTTGCTAGAATGTACATCAATTTAAAAAAAAATTAAAAATACAAATCGTAAAAGTTTCTTTTCTCGTTTAGATTTAACATTTTGTTTTAGTTTAATTTTGTAAGGAATATTTTGTACCCTTATAATAAACATTTTTTTTGCACAGTGTGGTCAAATCTTTATCTTCATGGTGGGTAGGATGTGAGTGATTTTACACAAAACATTGGATTGGAAATGTACCGTATTGATTAGGAACAGAAAGGTTTTTATAAAATAAATATTCGCATAGGAAATCATTTACAACTTAACTTCATGTAAAATATAAATATTATGCGATGTTATCCCCATCCTGACAAAGTGCTTGCTTGATATCGTGTTTTCCCAGTCATGAGAATCACAGGATGATCCTGTCTGTAAACCCTGTAAGATGTATAGTGCAATATGCTGAGTGCCAAAATTACTTTACAGTTTCTCATTGTCATGTAATGGGTCACTGATCCTTCACATGGCTAAGAATGAGTACCTTGCTGCCCTTTATCCAAATATTACACAAGCGGATTATCATAACATGTTGTTGCTATCTCTCTCTCTCTCTCTCTCTCTCTGCCTCTCTCTCTCTGCCTCTCTCTCTGACTCTCTCTCTCTCTGCCCCCCTCTCTCTCCCACACACACTCTTGCTATTTAGCTTGAATATTTTACTGTCCAAAAAAAGATAAATCACTTTTTAGTAAATATACTCTAAGTGAAAATATACATGCATTTAATTATCCATTTTTTATTGGAGGTATATGAAACAGCTTGTAAAAGCTGAAGATCTCTTGTCTGCAGCCAATACAAGCCCTCCCCTTCTAACTCCGCCCAGACTTTCTGTGGCTGTCCAATCACAGACTCCCCAATGCAGCTCAATGAGAAGTCTTTGCAAGGCAGGTGCACTGGGCAATGGCTACCTCTTGAGTTTAACTCCATTGAGCTAAACAAACCAGGAAATAACATTACTTATATGATTGACAGCTAGTAAGGCATAACAAAGTTAATTTGTAAATGTGATCATTGCTATTGAAATCTACACTTTTTGTAAAAAAAGAAAAGAAAAGGAAGACACATTCTTCACATATAAACTACTTCAGCAAGTTAAAGTGCTTTAGGGGTCTGTAGTGTCCATTTTAGCATCTTGCAGTTCCCTCGTGATTTAAACATGGAGATTTGGCTTGGTCCGAAATAAAACTTGGACAAGTAGCGTGACAGGTGGGCTGATTTAGATCATTCAGAATTTGAAATTATTTTTTTGTTAGTAGCCACTACCTCTGACCTCTGAACACTAACTTTGAATTGCTAATTTACGGTTCAAGAGGTTTTTTTTTTGTTTTTTTTTTTAAGGGACATTGTAGATACCATTTTGTCCTTCATTTTAGGATTTCCCCCACAATATGTTGTTTTGATCCAAATTATTTCAAAGTGAATTAAAAAAACTAAAATTCTTCAGAACTGAAAACATTTGGAAATCACAAAAATTTGAGTGATCCTTATCTCTTCTGATGTCTTTATGGTATCATCTGGAAACTCACACTACAGTCAATAGATATAGTATTTTAACTTATAGTCATTCAAAATCATTAGGCCACCATCAGCTGTAAGACTATCTAGATAATTGACCATATTATAGACTGAACTACATTAACTACCACTGAATTAAATAGATGATATAGGTTTTATAATGAACGCATCATTGTATATTGTGTTTTTCTGTCCAAGTACACATGCACTCACACTTAAACCAAATTAGTGGTCAATAAATAAATGATACTATTACCCAGACAAAGATCCTGTCACTGGCATTGTCCGTATGATAATCCTGGTTACTTATTATACGATATGCCATAGAAGTCAGACTACCAGAGCTGAGATGGCCGAGGTGGTATTAATGTGTTGGTAGGTTTGAGTTGGAATAATTGCTGGATTTGCCCATATTAGTAACCCTCACTCTACAATCTACCTCAGATCTCTTCATAGTTTTCAATACTAAATGTAACCAAACCACGATAAAAGTCTCGAGCTCTGAGCGTTCTTTAAATTGTAGTTGTTTCTATTGCATAGTATGTTCATGTCAATAATAGAGCAGTGTGCACTGTGGTGCTCTAGTCTTCACTTAGCAGTCCTACGCCTTATTAAAGAAACACTGTAGCATTAGGAATACATATTATTATTATTTTATTATTTTTATAGTGCCAGCAAATTCCGTAGATACAGTATTCATGTCCCTACTTAGATTTAGTACCCAGGTCTAAAAAAAAAACATGGGGGGGGGGAAAGATTTAATACAAAAATAAATGATTTGCTCATTTTCTTCCCAGAGCCAAGTCTCCCTCAGCACTGCCGCAGGCTCCTCCTAACATGATGTCATCCTGGAGGCCTGCCTCCTTAATGCTCCTCACTGAGAAGAATTAGGGACCATAGGACATGCGAAGCTCTACCCATGATGCGCCTACGATTCTGTCATAGAGAATCATTGCATGCAATGATTCTCTATGGAAGACGAAGAATGCACCGCGCATGGGCACGTGACACCAAGATTGCTTGGAGTCGTGGCTAAAAGCTTCACTTTCTAACCTCCTACTTTTTAAATATATTTACATTTGGGGCCACTATGAAAGGGGGAAGAACTGTAGGCACTATGACAACTAGATTTAATTTATTTTATTTCTTTAATGTATTTAATAACTAATTTAGTTAACAATTATGATTACACTATCATGCTTATTGAATACTCTTGTTGTGTAGTTTGATTAATGGTTAAGGCCATCCTGAGATTGGCACTAATTTACAATACACAAGGCAAGTTGTAATAAAAGGGTGACATGCCTGAGAACTAGCAGGTTTTAAAAACATTGCAATTTTGACTTAGATTTTTTTATGGAGGAGAAGTCAACGAGGTTAAATTGCCGTTACGTTCGCACAGCAATAACTTGAAAATTGGGATCCCTAGGGAAAAAATATAGCTCGAATGAAAAGAATTAATGGAAAAAATGAATTTATCTCAATAGAAAATCAGTAGGAAATAGATAAAACTGGATCCCCGGGGGCGGAGCTTTGCTTCCTAGCAGGGTGGACGTGCTCCACGAGTGCTCCTGCACACCGACGACTAAAACCGGGGATATACCCCGATCCATCGCTCACTCACCGCTGGGAAGGTGCCTACTGAGTGGGGGAGACCCAGGGAATCGTTTTGGTGTTAAACACACACCCGCAACCCATCAGGTCCCCACAATCCAGGCCTGAGGCCTACCCGCGATCGAGCCAGGGAGAGGCGGACGCTCTCCTGGATGGTAACCTCGCAGGTGATACCCACACAGTGCTCACCTCCAACCCCCCCCCTCTGGACCGGCGGGGGTCATCCCGGTCCTCGCTGGGGACGATTACCCCCACACCACGACCAGCACGAGAGACAACGAATAAAACGAGGAGAAGCAGCCAGGCCCAGATCAAGATGGCGGCACAGGCACAGTCTAACACGATCCGCATACTCCACATGCCACCCCAGCACATAGGGGTGTTCTATGACAAGATGTGTACCAACCTGTGGACCAAGCTACGCACCCAGAGACCGGCCTACACGAGGGCGATAAAGGAGGTGACAGCATGGATCCGCCCGGCAACACGACGCCAATTAGGCGGGAATCCCCCTCCACGAAAACACAAGCGGGAAAAAGCCCAATCAAGGCGCCAGCTCCAGCACCCAAGCAGACTGTTGCCGGCCAAGTCTCCGAACCAGCAGACCGGCACACCCCGGACCATCTACCGGTCAACACTCCCGTGCTCTCCGCCAAGTAAGCAGCAGACCCGATCATCACGGCAGTCAGGGGCTGAAAGAAGGCACATGACTAGACTCACGGACTCCCGGGACAGCTACTCCCATCACCACCATTTGGCAGTACCAAGGTCCAAAAGCCCACAACATCCTGCCTCACCTCGGGTCCCCAACACGGATGACCGGATTCAAGGCAATATGACAAGTCACTGCATGGACTACCTGCTCCAGCACACCAGTGGCGTAGGGTGAAGGTTTGCAGTAGCCTCTCTCCCTGCCACCACTCCGGTCAGCAGAGCTAAATAAGTATTTTCTTGCTTATCATTTTACAACTAACGGTTTCCAAATGCTTAATGCCACACACGATTTTACATGTACTTCAAGTGGAGATGACTGCATACTTTCGACACATAAATATGACAAAACATGCGAGCTACCTAGCTTATCATCTTATACTCTGTAAGTGTACAAGTTACCTAGCCGGTTACATCCTACTTTTTATTAGAGCTGTACAAAACATAAGCATTGAATTTAGTGAGTTATGTAGGGCCTTCACCGGGCTTCACATAACCTGAAAAACCAGCAAGCAGCTAGATGTAATGAGAATATCACAAATTCCATATGCGTATATGTTCATGTTACGGTTACCCTTAGGCTTGCTGAGAGCTGGACCGTTTAGTCGTCTGGATTCCTAGTTGCTGAAGAGGGGAGAGCTGATTTCCATAGTATTCCATACGAGTCCTGTAAGTGTAGAATCATCCCACTAGCTATAGCATAGCTAGGATACCTTTCTGCCCACAAAACGAGTCAAAGCAGCGATTTGAGGGTCAAGTAAGAACTGAGGTCTGGAACACCCAGCCTGCTTTTTATTACAGTCAGGTACACACAGACCCCTCCCAGGAGGAGGTATAAAATAACCAATAACAGCATAGTACAGCCCCCTGATGCCCTCCTCTCTGCTTGGGAGATAATTGAGTTTCCTACTGTATCTACTCAATTATCTCCAAGCTAAAACTTATAAATTTTTATACATTTTTATAACTTTCTTATTTTACCTAGCACATTAATAAAACTTGTATTTTTGTGAACAACATACAGTGGGGGACAACATACTCAAATTTCGTGCGAATCCGTCCAGTAGTTCAAAAGATATTAAAAAGTCCTTTTTGGACCGACCGCACGCCTGTTTGCAAGTCCAGAACCAGTTCCACAGATTCAGGCTGTGTGGTCGGTTGATGTTCGGCCGAAAAATCGGTAAAGTTCCATCCGAAGCCGGGGTTTGAATATTCGAACGTACTTCGGCTCGTGTCGAAGTGTCGGAGAAGACACTGGTTACCGATGACCGCATTCGACTGCATTAAAATGGCCGCCGCCACGTGTTCGACTGTAATGGCGGCCGCTTCGACTACCTCAGGGATTTCGACGGCTCCGGCACTTTCGGCGGTATTCGAAGTGCCAGTTCAAATATTGCAATGCTGTTCCCAAGTAAGTTAAAGGTACATAATTAGAACTAGTGTTTCTGTAACAGTTCAACCTGTTATTAGTGTATTTAGTTTGCTTTTTCTACTGTCTAGAATCAACAGGAACTGTTATTATAGGCCAAAGTGACTTCTTTAAAACGTATTCCTTGTCTTGCCTCAGCAGAGTGCGGCAGGTACCTCTTAGCTTAACTCACCTGCATCTTAGGTTATTAAAGCCACATATGGCAATGTAGTCCATAAGCATAGCACATATTGTTTTACCTGCTAATTAGACCTCCTTGGACTCCCTAAGCTCGACTCAATAAGATATCTAACACTGTCTTTCCTATGGCGCATATAGGAGTTTCCAGGACCTTACTTGGCCTAAAGCTGCTTCTTTTCGTGCAACAACTTGTAACTTAGCAGTACTCTACACTGAATAGGACCCTGCATGCAATATAACTACGCGTTGTTTGTTTTAATTCACTGATCGGCACCCATAACATTTAACCTAATGTCTAACTACTGTCTCTCTAAACTGTGAGCTTCTTGTCTACACACGTGTAACCAACTGTATGACTTCTAATATTTTAGCATGTTACCAACCGGATCTTATGATCCATAGCCTGTATTTTCAAACTAAAGTTTTAACGACAAAAATTTAAAAATTGAGGCAACGCAACTCAGGAAATGTAATTTAATCTTGCTGTACTGACTCTATACTGTAATTCATTTGAACGTTTCCCCCAATTTCTCTTCTGTACCCTATCTCATTTGCCTCTAATAAAAGAAAGATTGACAAAAAAAAAAAAAAACTGGATCCCCTGCCATTGGAAAAGCACAATAGGTCCCTATACAAGGTGTCAAATAAAGGGTTCTGTAATAACCCAATGAACGATTAGTATAAAATGGAAATCTTTCACCAATTAGGGGAGTAGAAGGTAATCTATTCATCCAAATGTCATAAAATAATAATAATATTTGTTAAGTAAAAAAAAAATGTGTTTTTCACTTGATTGTTTTCGTTGTTCTTTTTCAGACATTTTTGATGGACAGGTTACGCTCTGCTCCCCTAATTGGTGATAAATCCTTTTAATTTTCTATTTTTCTTCTGTTGGCTCGGGAATGTTTACTGTATCCCATGTTATAGCTCTCTTTAATCCACTTTAGTATTTCTATCGTCATTAAAGAACCAAACTAGCATATATTTGGCATTTACATTTATAGAAAAAGATAGTGGTGTGGTGAAATGGGACATCACCCAGTTTGTGTTTCATCTGACAAAACTAATAAAAATATTATTTAAGCTCTCTCGCCATCTCGCCATCTCGCCATCTCTTAGCTTTGTGTTTTTACAGCCACTATACTATCCTTCTTTATTTTCAGAATCTTTATTTTAACTATTTTTCAAAGACCCCCAGTGAGCTGATTCATTCCTTGAAGCCCTAAGCAGAATCTCATTACCCCAGACAGATTTAAAATAGAGCCTTCTCCCGCTATATCGCTACCCTTTCTCAAAGTGTTCTGTTTCATATGAAATGTTTTTCCATTTTATTTTTTTTTACATAAAAATAAAAAGTTACGAGACGTACTAAAGTAAAAATAAAGTAGACATTTGGTGAAGATATGTTTTGACGTCTACCTGTCTACATCCCGTCCTATCTCTGCTAATCTTCACATGACTTCATGTTTGCGTTCCTCCGACTTACTGCCAGGTAACTTCTCAACTAGAAACTCGAGACAAGGATAACATAACAGTCTACACTTTGTTACCATAGAAACACTTTGTTTTAATATGGTTTTCTTCTGATTACCGTAGCCTAGCAATAAGAAACAAGAGATGGCAATTAAATCTGATCGCTCTTTATTGACACACATTATTATATGGATGTATTCCACGTTGTTGATATGTACAGCTCACATCATGGGAGTAATATTATGTCCACAGTGTGTGCTCTCCGAATTAACCTTTTCAGTGCCGTTGTAATATCTCGTTTAGTCTACGTGTTACACTGCAAACGCAAACTTCTCTTTACGATATAACACTTTTGTTTATTATAACACCATGGGACGAGTAAAAATATAACTTTATCGTGAATTTAAATCTATATATGATATTATGTCACTGCGATCACAGCAGAACTCTAAACTTTCTTCTTTTTTTTAACAGTTCCTGGAAAACAATTTCTTCCTTTTTTTTTTTTTCATCTAAAAAAAGAAAAGCTATTGTAAAGTTCGTGTTATTTTTTATTGTCATATATAAAAACTGTTTTCCTAGTGACTGCAAAGCCTCATGGTTTATAGTGCCACCATGAAAGGCCGTTCCACGCACGCATCGATTAATGTGGCTACTAATTAGGTACATGACGCTGCCAGCGAGTGTTGAAGGCTAATTTTAATTCATAAGGAAAAACTGTTCCTCAAATTATTATGATTATGTTGGAACTGATAGCTCCCGCAGAACAGCAACAGTATTTTGCTGCAAGTTATTCAATGCCTGTTAAAAGGAATCTGCCAGTAACATTTTTTGCAGTTTGGAATAATTGTATTTCTTAGAATACTTCAGACATGAAATAGGGAGACAGTAAGTATTTTGGCATTCTATTATTAAACGTGCTTTGCAAGATACCGCAACACTGAATCAAATTTGCATTTTGATTCATTCAGATATATATATATATATAAACATGTATCATTTAATAAGGTTTGTTGAGAGAAAGCCCCAGACAATGGACTGATTAAAATAGTTTATCTCGGAAGCATTTATGGACTTTGATACGGACCAGAATTCTTGTCGTACTGTGTGTCACAGTGTACTGGACAGGGCCGAGGAATGTTGCAACATTGGTGGGAGACATTTCAAATACTTACAAGATTAGTAAGTGTTAAATATAAATGCAATACACAATGTAATAAAATGCAAATAAACTATACTGTAAACCTACTTTCGGGCCACCCAGTATATGTGAAATTAAAAACTGTTGTGTGAAAATGGAAAAAATGGAAAAATGAAATACACTACCATTTCTATTTTGCATCCCTGAGAAAAGTGAAAGACATGTTGTACATACGGTCCCAAATGCATAAAGAAATCTAATAATACAGGGGGTTGTATTCTACAATAAAATGTAAGCCAGTGTACATTATTTAATATAATAGCATAGCATCGTTTTCCTGGTTTGAGGTAGAATGATTGTCACTGGTTAGCAAGGGCTGTTCGGAGGATTTTATGTAATGAAATGATTTAGTCAATTTACTGTGAACTCAAATTTAGGCTGAATTTCTTGCAGAGAACCCTATGTGTGCTTGAGTACATACATATTTTTGTTGTCATCTTTAAAACAATGAGACTTGTTATTTACAAGTTATATGAAAATGAAAATGTAATTTGTCATGGGAAGTTGGAAGTAAAGTGTAAAATTTTTCTGGATGTGAAAAGTCTCCGATTTCTCACCTTGTACCGGAATTCAGAATTCTAATTGGCTTCAAGTCTTCTCTACTCACTTGATACTGTCTGATTGCTGGATGGCACAAGGTTGACCTCGGCCATCAATCAAGATATGCAGCAGGAAAAGGTAATTAGCCTTCAGATAGAGATGTCAGGAAAGGCCTTGATTTGAAATAGACACTGCATCTATACAATAAAACTGGACACATTCTGAAAAATCATATAAAATGCAGTATAGTCCGAGTTTGATAAAAGCAAACTGTATTGTACATTGAAGTGAATTAACACTGGACTTATCCCATTTATCTACATATTAGCTTAAATAGAAGATACGGAGTATTTGTAATTGTTTTTTCTTTTCTTTTTTAATATTGAATTCATAGAAAAATTGCTTTACACTAATTTATATTAGAAAACTTTCCATTTACACAATGAATACCTCAAACAATGTTTATATATATATATAAATATTGAGAATTGGAAACTCTCGCTGTAAAATTATTAGCTGTTCAAAATATTTTTTTTAAAATAAATTGGTTTCAGTCCAGATGGTTTTATACTGTTAACATAGCCCCTACATGGTAGAATAAACAATGAATTTGCACAGCACAATTAATTGGGAATTTTTGTAATCCCATTTGTTCAGCAACCCAGGGAAGAAATTAGTTAGATTTCTTTGTACGACTTCCTCTAATTTGTTGAATATGTTTTAATTAATTCCCAAATATCTTCTTTATTTTTTAGTAAGAATAAAAATAATGCATGTGTTGCCATAGAGTGAAGTCAACCATTCGCACACATATGACGCATTTAATTAGCAATAACTCAGGCTACAAGACTCAAAATCTGTCAGCAGAGAACAATTTAATTCCTTAATCTCAAGAAAATTAAGATATTTTATGTTTTTTTTTTAATGGTGGAATGAGAACATTTTTTTTTTTAAATAATGAGTGGATTATGTAACAAGATCACAGTGTCTCTATATCAAAAGTATAACAAGTCACGCAAGTCGCTGAGCTCAGGCTAACACTTTGCTTGACGAGTGATTAACGTGCTTGGGAATTAGTTTGAAAATGTAGGGTAACCAACTGCGCATGACTATTTGATAATATTTGGCAGCTTGATATCAGCAGAGTAGAGCTAAATTCATTATATGGATCTGCTCTGCCAAGTTTATCACCTGCAGCTGAACCTTGAAATTGTAAATATTAATGTTATCATGTCAGGTGGAATTTTGAGGTTATTGGGGATAAGATATGGTGAGTACATGCTCTTTGAGAAAGTGACGTAAATTACAGAACCATTACTCTAATCCTTATGTACCTCCATCGCTATCAGAATCATAAAATAACTCATCTCTCGAGATCAGCAGTTAACCGTAGACTTGGAGTTTCGCTTCGGCCCAAATTGATAATTGTGTTTGGCAAATTCTAGAATTAAAAACTGAACAGATGAGCCATTTCGGCTGATTCTGAATTTGGATTTCGTATTGTGGTCCTTACTGACACTACGAAATAATACTTAGCTTTTTTTGTTAAAGGGACACCATAGGCACCTGTTTCCTTTGCATTAGGGGTGTCTATAGTGTTCCTTTAGCTGTACTGCCGAGCCAGCTCCTACAGTGCTTTATTTCCTCCCTTTTAGATGCCTGGTCTAGAATACCGTGTGGATATCATGGATGCATTCAGATCTTTGTGAGGATGAAATGAAGACACATTCATGCAGCTAGTGAGCAGGAGCCCAGTGGTTTTATTACAAGTACAGTACTGAGATGAAGTGGAATGTAAATAGGGATTCATGATCTGGATTTCAATTTGCTTTATTTTGAAATCCAAATTAAATGTTAACAAAGTGATAACCGAACATGTTAAATACTTGAACAAGATTTTTTACTACTAAATTCACTTTATGAATAAACAGTTCTGGTATACCTAATGTAATGCCCAGGGGAGAGGGAGTCCGACTAGCAGTAGGTCGCTCAAAAACTGGAAAATAGGGATTCACCAAAACCTATACATAAATGAAACACTCTGCTATAATATGCAGAAACCAGGAGCTAACCTATGATCTAACCTAAAAACTAACCTAAAAACTAACCTAAAAACATCATAGGTTAGCTCCTGGTTTCTGCATATTATAGCAGAGTGTTAAATTCACTTTATATCTTTCATATCTATTCTATCAAGGAAATTGTTAATGCCAACACATTTTCTTTAGATTAGGTGCTAATTAATAACTAGAAACTGTAAAGATTTATATAATAGTTCTAAACAATAACATTTAGGCTAATGGTTCAAACAATGGGCTCACTTTCCCAGCTATTTCCCATAACTTCGCAATATTTGTTTCGCTTCCTCAATGTGTTCCGTTTATCATTTTATCTTTTTTTCAATGCCGTTGTAACTTTCAAAATTAATTTCTGTTTGCTGAGATTTCTTGGCTCAGGCTATACATTTATCTCAGCAGTATCTGTATCAATATGCTGCATTTAGCCACGTTCTTAAATAAAGTATTTCTAAAATCAATAACTATAGTTATGGTGCCTCTAGTGGCCATTCATCAGACAGCAATACCTCACAACATTTCAAATGGGTATAAAGGGACACTTTAATTGTAGGGTTGTGAGTCAGGGGCAGGACTGTGTACCTGATAATGTTTGAGCTACGTACCAAAACTATTGAGGTGAGAGCAAACACAATGCACCTCCCCATAGAATAATATTGTTGTGCATCACCTGCATATCTCGAGTTAGACTTTACAAACAATGTATGCAGCTAAAATGTAATTTAGAACAAGAACAATGTATCTTATTTACACAGACAGATTTCTACACACATTTATTGTAGTTTAAAGACACATTACTGGGAGAATTAGTGCGGTGGAGCTCACGTATACACCCAGAGACACCAAGAATATGTAACTCCTAGAAAAGTGGGACATTAGGATTGAAGGGGGTTTGGACTCAGATACATGCACTTTCATATACATGGCCTCATACACACGCATTTACATACACACACAAACTCATACACACACATGCACTCACACACACACATTCATATACATGCACTGACTCATACCTACACATACTTACAGCCATACCTTTCAATGGAGCTGAAGTGGAACCTCATACCTGGTGTCCAGCGGGAAGATGCTGGGATCAGTCTCTGATTTTCAGTTCCTTGCCGCAGATGTAATGTCATATCCTTGCTCCAGTCTCATCGTTAGTACATCACAGCTGGGCTCTAAATAGGCTGATGGCAGCAATATTGAAAAGGTCCACTCATTTTGGTGATCAGTGGCATTGCAGGTTGGTTCATAAATATACATCCCATAAAACCCATGTTGGAAATGGCATAAGAAACCCACAGACCAGATATTAAAGATGAGCATTACAGAGTATTTGAAATATTTGAATTAATCACTGATTTTTTTTTTTGATTTTTTTTATTTTCTATGTAATAAATGAAAGTTATGGTTGTTCACTTCCTACATCTTTGATCCCTTTGGTATGTATTTATCAGGCTGCACTAAATAGCTGTTCCGATTTAGAAACTGGAGAGTTACAGTGACGGATGTAGTGTGATTGAGTATCTGCATATCATTTTAATAATTTTTTTAATTTTTATTTTACATGTCAGACGAGTGCCTGCCTATTATAGTTTTACTAATACTTCTATGTTTCATGCCTTGGTACTCTTGTCATCATAAATATCTTGTGCTATCCTATTAAACTTCCTGTGACCCCCCCTCCCCACCCCGAATCCCCACTCTCCCTCCCCTGAATCCCCATTCCCACCTCCCTCCCCCCTCATCCCTTGATTTTTAATTTTAATAAATTAGCTAGGTTTTTTGTTTTTTAAATATATATCACATCATAATTAATTATATATCTTATGTTAGTTTATACAAAAACCTAATAACGACAATAAAATCAACAATGAACTTGAAATTCATCGAGCATTTAAAAGATGTTAAACAGCTGGTATTGTGTTCTGTTTTGATGGATAACATGACCTGGTCCATTTGGGAGACGTTGCATACTGCGTCTTGGTGCCATAATTTAGATATATTTATAAGTATATTATATACATGACATGTTCATGACCTTAGCTGCCAAACACATAAGCTTATTTAAACAATCAGCAAACCTGCTGTGAAATATAGATCTGCAACCTTCATTTTTTACTTAGTTTGCTCAAGGACACATATTTTTTAGGTAAACCCAAAATGACTATAATTGTATAATTAATGGATTCTGAATGAATCAAGAATGTGTTATGCTTTAACCATAGAGGTCATTTAATTTCTGTGTAGCAGTAATAATTATTTCATTTCTGAGTGATATTCATCAAAGCTTTAATTGTTCCAGGTCTTTTTTTTTTTTTAATGACTAGAACATAACCCAATGTAAAGAGTAACTAGCTGTAAATGAATGTACATGTACTGTATGAAAGCTTTTTTTTATTTCCCCAGAAACCTGCAAAGATTGTATTATTATTATTATTATTGCCATTTATATAGCGCCAACAGATTCCGTAACAGTATTAGGATGAGGAAAGACAAGGAGCTCAGTTTTAGAGAGATTGAATTTCAGAAAGCGGGAGGACATCCAGTCAGAGATGGAAGAAAGGCAAGCAGTCACATGTTGCAGGATGTCAGGGGAGAGGTCCAGGGAGGAGAGATATATCTGGGTGTCATCAGCTTACAGGTGGTAGTGGAATCCACAAGAGGTAATATGTTTGCCAAGAGAGGCAGTATAAAGAGAAAATAGAAGGGGACCAAGAAAAGGAGACACTGAATTGGGAGAGACACATTGGGAGAGATAAGAAAAACACCATGAGAGGACAGAGTCACAGAGACAGAGTGATTGAAGAGTTTGAAGAAGGAGAGCATGATCAATGGTATCAAAGGCAGCAGAGGTCAAGAAGAATTAGTATGGAGTTGTGTCCTTTGGATTGCGCTGCGATTAGGTCGTTTGTAACTTTGATAAGAGCAGTCTCAGTAGAGTGGAGAGGGCAGAAGCCAGATTGAAAAGGATCAAGGAGAGAGTTGGAATTGGGGAAGTGAGACAAACGGGCAAAGACAAGTCTTTCCAGAAGCTTTGAGGAAAAAGGGAGAAGTGATATGAGATGATATTCAGAGGGGGAGGACGGGTCAAGAGATGTTTTTTTCAGGATAGGTACTACAGTGGCATGTTTAAGGTCAGCAGGGACAATGCCAGAAGGAAGAGAGCAGTTGAAGATGTGTGTTAAGGAAGGCACAAGACAAGGGGAGAGAGATCTGATAAGGTGAGATGGACAGGATTGAGCAGGTAAGTGGTGGGGCGAGCGAAAAGGAAAAGAGCAGCCACCTCTTGTTCAGTAGCCGGGGAGAAAGTCTGAAGGGGAAAGGAAAGGTATGATCTACGTGTGGTTGAGAAAGGGCGTTATTGATAAAGGTAACCTGGTGCCGAAACGTTGGGGGGTTATTTGTGATTCCAGTTTCTGCCCAGATAGGCTTGTGAGAAGTGTGGTAAATCCATTGTGTATTTTTGCCTATTTTGTATCACTGTATATATATTTGTACCTTAACTTTGATATTGGTTTATTGGTTTATGAAACCTGGTTGAATATCTAATGTGTATTCTGGTGTGCATTCTCTTACTTAGTCTGAGTGAAATATATTGGGCACATGAACAGTCAG
The DNA here is from genome assembly GCF_036172605.1 of Pelobates fuscus. Taxonomy (NCBI): domain Eukaryota; kingdom Metazoa; phylum Chordata; class Amphibia; order Anura; family Pelobatidae; genus Pelobates; species Pelobates fuscus. The sequence goes on from NC_086320.1 coordinate 377,970,109, forward strand.
TTTAGAATTTCATGTGCTGGAAGAAAGGAAAATGGGCAAGCAGAAATTTCTGAGTGACTTTTACAAGGGCCAAATAGTGATGGCTAGACAACTGGGTCAGAGAAACTCCAAAATGGTAACTCTTATGGGGTGCACCCGGTTTGCAGTGGTTAGTACCTACCAAAAGTGGTGCAAGGAAGGACAACAGGAAAACTGGCGTCAGGTTCATGGACACCCAAGGCTCAATTATGCAAATGGAGAGAAAAAATGCCCTTTTGGTCAGATCAGAGAGAAGAGCTGCTACAGCTTCAAATGCTGAAAATCGTAATGCTATCCATGATAAAAAATGTCAGAGCACACAGTCAGGACTTGACTACAGAGATATGGAAGAAGGTTGCTTGGTCTGATGGATCACGTTTTCTTTTAGATCAGGTGGATGACTGGGTGCGTGTGTGTCATTTACCTGGGAAGGGAAGGGAAGCAAGATGCACTACAGGAAGAAGGCAGGCTGGCAGAGGCAGTGTCATGCTCTGAGCAATATTCTGCTGGGTAACATTCCGTCCAGGCATTCATGTGGATGTTAGTTTGACATGTACCACCTACCTAGAGATTGTTGCAGACCATGTACACCCCTTCACGGCAATGGTGTTCCCTTATGGCAGTTGCCCCTTTCAGCAGGATAATGCACCCTGCCACACTGCAAAACTGTGTTTGATTATTGTCACACCTACTATATAACTTTATATATATATATTATATATCCTGATTGTATGTTAGCATGCAGACCTTGTCTGAAATATAACAAGAGAAGAGATACCATTAACTTCTAAAAGTTGCCTTCCAATATTTAGGTAAAATTTAAAAAAACTGAAATTATGATTTTGCATCATCTCATTTTTAAGTATTTCTGAGGAGCACAAACTGCTGTCCTATCCTACATATATGTGCTAACTATGTATCCCACGTTTCAAATAAATGCTGTTATTTAGAAAAAAAAGTGTTTGTTGGCGAAAGTGGTAAACAATGTATCTCTTGTTTATTTTATATAATACCTACAGAAGAGACCTTTATTGTACAGAAAGCTTGCACTCTAAACCTACTTACTTGGCCAATGAAGGTATTTCATTTATTCCACTCGCAGTGAAAATCCTTGTTGAGTCTGAGATCAAAGCAAAGGCTGTCTATTAAACTCTGTGTATTGCTATGAACTCTATAATATATTTAACATGTTTCAAGGCTAAATGAGGACAACAAAATCTGTTTTAATTCAGTCCATTTAAATGTTTCAGTGGAATTTACATTTAATTAAATAGGGTCATTTAGATTAACAATAAAAACGGTTTCATGACATAATGATCCCAGTCTTAGGTTACTAGGTTAATGTTTCAGAATATGGCAGGACAGATAAAATATAATATATGTTTTATTTTGTCTCATATCCCTTGCCGCTACAATATCATACCAGAAATTTAGTACTTAAAAGCCAAAGGCAATATATGTTCCTGTTCACCTGATCCTCACTTTTCATGAGAACGAGAAAAAGATAAACCACAATACATTGGAGATGAAAAATATATGTTATGAATTGTGTCAATATACATTCAGTTTTGCTTTGTCGAGGCAATGCACACCAATTCCCAGTAGGGAGTAACCACTTCCGAGGCTCAGTACACGCCCAAATTCTCTAGTAGGGAGCTCGCTAGGTTTGGCACATTTGCCTTTAGAAGTTCGACTTCCTTTATTAAAAATAGTTTTCCCATAATACTCACCTTTCCGCTGAGTTCATCCTCTTTAGTCTCACAAGCTCCCCAATCTTCAATTTTAGTGCGACATACGTTGGGTTTAGATCCTATCGCATACTATGGGCAGATGATGAAACTGTCGGAATATCACTGCCACGTGAAGATGGTGGCACTACTCACAAAGAATTGTTAGATAAAGGTGATTAAGGAAGCCAACGTTATAAACACATTGGGGGGTGGGGGGGAGGTCACTAAGAACTAATTGAGTCACCGGGGTTAAAAAATAGGGGTAAGCCATGACAGAACCGCTTTGGGCATCAAAATTGCCCCCAAAAACTCCATTATATCCTGACACTACTATTAAAAACAAACAAATACCCAAATAACCATACAAATTGGTGCTGAAAAATAAAAAAACACAACACAATTAAAATAATACATTTTAACCCTGTAAGGGCTACGTACCAACTGATATTTCAACATAGGAAAAGCCTTCATAGGGATCTTTTCATGCTTTTAAATGTCAGACAAGTCTGGTTTGAAATACAATGAGCACTATTTAGCAAAATGCTCACACCTGCAGCATGGTGGTTGGAGGCATAAGGGATAACAGAGAGCAGTATATTTGTATTTCTTATTTTTAACTGCATATATTCATCACAGACTTGCCTATAAATGAACAAGATCCATAAGTGGGGATTATATCACTTGATGCTGCTTTCTGGGAGACAGTTAGAGGCTCCATAATTTGTGAGTGCATTTCCACCTATATATTTGACTTTTTCCTTATCCTCTAACATACTGCACTAGCTTGGGATTTATCTTGTGTTTATTTTTCATACCCTCTTGGTGCACTTGCAGCTGGACTACAAGACCTCAAAAAATATCCCCAGGCAGGGATTGTACCACCTAGGTGCATAACGTAGAGCCACGTCTAGCTCTATAATCTGTAAGTTTATGATCCTCTTACACTTATTACTATATATTTGGCCCATTATCTCTCTTTTGTTGCATATTTTCCACCATTTGAGAATCTACTAAGGTGCTACTCCATTCTTCAACTACGTAAATCTCAAACTCTGATAAGCTGCTTAGATTACATGATCACTGTTACAGACACTGAGAGTTTGATTATTGCAATTGCAAGATGGCCGCCTCCACAAAAAAAGAAAAGAATAATTGGGAGATCTTCAAGTAATAATTCCAGCTAAACCTGTTATAGTGTAGTAGATGAAACATACTAACCTATTTTCATTATGATTTATGGAGAGTAAATTCTTGGTGACGGTTCCGATTTATAACCAAGAAAAAAAATATTAATTTGCCGCCATTTATATTTATCATTGTGTACCCACTAATAACACTAACAGACAGTTTAGTTTTGTAGTAGTACACCTCCCATGACCCATAAAAAAACTATACAGTTACATGAGAATAATGGAAGCTGTATTCTAGAGGTGTCACAGATTGATGACATGTGATTTATCTTGGAATATATTTGTTTTAAGAGAAGTATCTCCACCAGGACTAAGTTTGAAAGCTATAGGCTGTACAGATGTTTCTTGGACATCGAATGTAATAACAGAACAGTGTGCTGCTCGGATAATAAATGCTCCCATCTTCATGGAACCTGGAAATTGAAACGGTACAGAGTGTTTGGAAAAGAACACTGAGTTTTAACAGCTGAATCAATTGAGAGTGTGAAAAGCTCTGAGACTCCTGTTAGAAGTGACAGGTGTTGGGAGACTTAGAAGTAGACATCTCATAATTAGCTTTAAGAGACTGGTAGGGATTTTCACTTTGTGTCTGCATGTTATTTTTCAATGACAACTTTGCAAATGGGAATTTATTGTTCTACACGACATCTCGGTCTTCCATCTTATATTAAGCATTGAGAAACAAACCTTTAAATAAGACTGTTGTACTGTTTTTGTTTTTTTTCGTCTGAATTGTTATATATTTCCTACATAAGCGTGTCTTGTTATGGTGCGAGTTCGGTGTTATAGGACAGGACTAAAACAAAAATAAAGTTTGCAAAAATACAGATCTAACTTCCCACTCCTCCCCTCATAACGACAACTGTATTTCATGCAAATATGGAAGTCCGTTCCGCCATTTTAAAATAGTCATTTATTTTGGTAAAAGGCTAGCGTTAATCAGGCTCAAGCTTTCACACATCCTCGTTTCTGCTTTTAATACAAAAAGGGTTAAATAATCCAATGGAATGATTTTCATCAACACAAAAAGAGCTAATCCTTCTTAGTTCCAACGTGAGTGATTAAAGATGGATTTATGAATACTTTTCATATTACTTGGGTTACTTTATACATTGATCAACATTTATCTCCATTTGGTGTGTGATGGTATGTGCTTTAAAAGACATTCTAGACACTATAACCACTCCATCTCACTATATTAGTTAGGGAGCAATCGGCTGACAATGAACCAATCATCAACACTCATTGTTGCTTGAGCGAATGCTTCCTTATTAGAGGAAGCAGCACACAGGATTGGACAATCAAACCTAGAACTCCTATTACTTCTTCAGAAGAAAGCATACTAAATCTGATGACTACATCTGAAGGCCATTGTCACTGCTCCATTCAATCATACCATTTTGGTTTTTGTGAGTTAGGTGTAAATCAAGTCTTAGTAAATATCTGAATTGCTATATATTTTCTAACTGCACCTAGCTGTAATAGACCTCAGCAGTGTTAATTAAGAAATTCCTCCACCCCACTGAACATGGAGTGGAGGAGGGATTAGAAACTGGTCCCCAGGTTCCTACTTGGTTAAGTATTCCCTATACCTCAGCACACTGGGTATAAAAGAGCGGGCTATTATTGGGACCTGGAATCCCTATATATTATATTATATCTGAGTATGCATTAGTCTACCCCACATTCTGCAATATATGTGAGTGCACAAACTTACACTTTATGAATACCCCTTCTGTCTTACAAGAGGTCTATGCTGATCCCACAGTGTTTGGGAAAGTTTTAATAACTTTAAGGTTGAAAATATCGAACACAAAGTCCATAAGATACCCAGAATTACAGGATTTCTCTCAGAGCTCGATCAGGGTGCGTCTGCTCAGCATGATTGTATGTTATATTAAATATACTGCACTGTATTATTATATTGTTCTCTTTAGTTTTTGGAGTTTGTCAACAATCGAATGTATTCATCTGCCGTATTGATGTGGAATCGTTTTGAAACGTCTGTATGGATGTGTTGTTGAAATACTTGGATAATTCGACTGTGTTTTAATATGTGACATATTGTGAGCTTTGAAGTTGCTGTTTAGTGAATGAGTGAGTGTGTTGGATATTGTATGTTGTATGAATTAGCTCCAGCCATACCCTATAATGTATGCATATTCAGGTGAGTCCAGCCCCCTGGTTTTCATATTTAAATGTATTTGGGAGTCCAGGTCAACTCCTTGCACCCCTCCCTGTCACAGGTGCTTCATTCCAGGGCCCTTTTTAACATTGTACTACAGAGAGTCCCAGGAGGAAGAATTTAACAATTAAGTGGGTTAATCTCATAAGATCAGCATATCATATTTGATCATATACTGTAACTAAACTCCCAATATTTTGCTGAGGTTAGGTATTTTTAAAAAACTATCACATTCTGTGAGCTTTGAAATTGTTATTTAGTGAATGAGTGAGTGCGATTGAACTTATTTATTGTTTAATCATTACGCCATCTATATTTTTTTGCCTTGATTTTGGACCACTCTATGGAGAGTGTTTTGTTCAATTTAATTTATATTCATATACCATAGCCCACTTGCTTGAGCTTTTTCAAAATATATACAGAGTTACAGAATATGTTTACGTTAACGCTAATTTAGTTTTCTTAGTACTCAGCGAATAAGCACCCCTCCCTCCTTACTTTCAAAGAACAATCCGTCAATTCAATGCGTTAACAACAATATAAGGACAAAGGACTAGTTCAGATATTACAGTAAACAAAGTGGTGTTTTTCTAAGCCCCAAATAATACAAACGAATAAGTCTCCTATGTACATTAGAGTTTAAATTACGTACATACAGTAAATTCACACCGCAACATCGCCCAGGGAATCATTATCCATTTCTCATTAATTTCACCTTAATTCCAAATGCACAATAAAACGTGTACCATTAAGGTGTTTTATTAAGTACTTCATTGAATCATACGCTTGTAAAGAAATACTGCACACCTTAAACAGATTGACTTCATTGATTACATCAATGTCTAATAAACACCGTCATGTAAAATAAAATGTAATACACCGGAGCACAAAATATCCATTACTCTATACCTCACCTACGAAGGACTTCTAAAAGAATATTTGGTGTTTGAAGAATTTCACATGAAGCTTCTGTCTTGAAAGTACCTTCCCTTGCTTGTTAATATTTGTACTCCTGATATTCTTTTTATATCTAAATATAAGACTGATTTCTCTTTACAAACAGCCTTTAACAAGGTGGCAGATATTTCCGTCATAAAACAGTGGCAAGTCTCATGAAATACATTGTATTCATATATTTCTAACATTAAAATATCAAGGCTTTATCTTACTAAATAATGATACACAAAGACTAACTGGGTATATGTCTTCCAGGAGAAATTGTATGTAATGAAGTAATTAAGGTCTAAGAGGGGTTGAAGACCATCCAGTCTAAAAACTAGAAATATGTCTGTCTGTCTATCTATCTATCTGTCTATGTATCTGTCTATCTATCTATCTGTCTATGTATCTGTCTATCTATGTGTGTATCATCTATCTATCTATCTGCCTGTCTGTGTGTCTGTCTATCTATCTGCCTGTCTATGTATCTGTCTATCTATCTGCCTGTCTATGTATCTGTCTATCTATGTGCGTATCATCTATCTATCTATCTATATATCTATTTATCTATCTATCTATCTGCCTGTCTGTGTGTCTGTCTGTCTGTCTGTCTATCTATCTGTCTATGTATCTGTCTATCTATCTGCCTGTCTATGTATCTGTCTATCTATGTGCGTATCATCTATCTATCTATATATCTATCTATCTGCCTGTCTATCTTTTTATCTATCTATCTGCCTGTCTGTGTGTCTGCCTGTCTATCTATCTATCTGTCTATGTATCTGCCTGTCTGTGTGTCTGTCTGTCTATCTATCTATCTGTCTATGTATCTGTCTATCTATCTGCCTGTCTATGTATCTGTCTATCTATGTGCGTATCATCTATCTATCTATCTATCTATCTATCTATCTATCTGTCTATCTGTCTATCCATCTATCCATCTATCCATCTATCCGTCTATCCGTCTATCCGTCTATCCGTCTATCCATCTATCTATCTATCTATCTATCTATCTATCTATCTATCTATCTATCTATCTATCTGTCTGTCTGTCTGTCTGTCTGTCTGTCTGTCTGTCTGTCTGTCTGTCTGTCTGTGTGTCTGTCTATCTATCACTGTATGTGACACATCATATACATGATGTATGCCATATTCTCTTAAGCCAACTATCATTTATCTACTCTAGTAAACCTTCCTCACAGCCAGCCAGAACTCATTTACTCTAAAAGATTCACTTCCCCCTCAATTAACATTCATCCTCACTGTAAGATCCACTCTATAGTTTTCACTAACTCTTGGAGATCTGCTAGATGTGTTGTAACAGCATGGTTAGTAACTTGGCAACCCAGTAGAACTTTCACATGTAGGTTGTAATTCCATTTATATTCCAGTCCCAGAATTTCAAATAAGACCACCTGCGATTTATAAATTACATTCTGCTACTATAATACCAATCTAAATATTATAATTACAGGGACTACTTATTTGTGTAAAAAAATATTAATTACTATCACATTTTATGAGAACGGAATATTAAATAAACAGTCTGATGTGGATTCTTCTTTAATTATATATATTTTTAAAGTCAAAGAGAAAATAAACAGAAAAAGATTTACACAAATTTTAACAGCTGATAAAATAATATGTATTTCTTGTGTTGGTTTGTAACAAGTTTTTTCATAATGCTCACAGAGTAACATGTCATGGAAACAACCCTTGGCTAATTACAGTTCTGCCCTGTGCTGCCAGTTAGAGTCGTAAGTGACACTAATTTGGCATAAAGTCTCATGCCCAGTATGAAAATGAGAAATTTCCTTCCATTTAATCGGTGGGCTTCGTGATTATAAACTAACAAAGCTGGGAAGGCTGAAATCATTATTAAGATAATATTTCCTTTCTGGCCCTACCATGGGTGCAATGATTAAATGAATCCTGGAAACTTGAAATTTAAGAAAGTATATTGGCAGTAGTGTATTTTGACAGACAGACACGTCGTAAAGAATCTGTTTTTTTCATGTCTGGAAATAGGAAATGTGTTAAGCTGTGAGCTCTATTGCAACTAAAATACATCGAAAATACTGGGGACATTCCGTTGCTTTGCATTCCCCGTGGCCCTTATGTGTCAAATGAAATCATATCCTCTAATTTAAAGAAAGGTTGATGCATAGCAGCCCACAATGGGCTATTCTACTGTTAGGGAACAAATTCATTTCATTTTAAATGAAGTGTTCTTGTATAATATTACCCATTCATTGTTTACAGAAAATACTCCCACCAGGCCCGGACTGGCCATCGGGCACACCGGGCAAATGCCCGGTGGGCCGCGATGGCCATGGGGCCGAGGGTGGCAGGGGAGATCACAGGATCCCTCCTGCCAGCCCCTGCAGGGCCTGCGCTACCCGAGCGCCAGCCCTGCTGTGTGCCTCCATGGGCCGGTGGGGAGATCAAAGATCTCCCTCACCGGCCCACAGGCACTCAGATGCGGCCGCTTGGGGAGGGAGGGAGGAAGGGAGGAGAAGACCCAGCGAGCTCTATCCAGCAGCTCCGCCGGGTCCTCTCGCGGGATTCTGAGCATTGCAGCGGCAATGCTCAGATCTCGCGAGAGTGAACTCTAGCCTGCAGGACCACAAGGGAAGGAAGCACCCTCCATGGCAGCACGCCCCTCCTCATGGCAGAACGGACCCCCACCCCCCCCACCCCTTCCAGGATAAAGGTAAGAAGGGGGGTCATATAACTTTTTATTTTATTTTATTAATAAAAAAATATATTTAAATTTAAATAAAAAAATACACTCACACACACAGCACCCTCAGACACACACACACACAGCACCCCCAGACACACACACAGCACCCCCAGACACACACACAGCACCCTTAGACACACACACAGCACCCTCAGACACACACACAGCACCCCCAGACACACACAGCACCCAAACACACACAGCACCCCCAAACACACACAGCATCCCCAGACAAACACAGCACCCCCAAACACACACACAGCACCCCCAGACACACACAGCTCCCCCAGACACACACAGCACCCAGACACACACAGCACCCCCAAACACACACACAGCACCCCCAGACACACACACAGCTCCCCCAGACACACACAGCACCCAGACACACAGTAACCCCAGACACACAGCAACCCCAGACACACACCACATCCAGACACACAGCGCATCCCCAGACACACAGCGCACCCCCAGACACACACAGCACCCAAACACACACAGCGCACCCAAACACACACAGCGCACCCCCAGACACACAGCGCAGCACCCAAACACACACAGCACCCAAACACACACAGCACACCATCACTCACACACAGCACCCTCGCTCACACACACACACACACACAGCACACACACACATATATATATATATATATATATATATATATATATATGCATAATGTATAAAATAACCCTCAGTGAGTTAACAGACAAAGAAAATTAGAAGCCTAGAATGTGACGGCAGATAAAAACACCCTCACACACACATATATATACACTACAGCACCCCTCACACTGCACCATTACACACATTATGCTCCAGATACACGCTAGATCCCTTACCCTATATGCCCTCTTAATCCCCTACACACACACACACACACACACAATCTCCTATACACACTCTGGGTCCTTTACACAGTAGATCTCCTACACACACACACATTTCACCACCTACACACACACTACATCCCTTGTCAGCAAACACATACAACATTCTCTAAACACACCCTCTCTACAACCCCTACACACACTACGTCACCTATACACACACACACTACAGCCCGTATGCACACACTTGCTACATCCCCTATAACACTATGCCCCCTATACAAACACGCTCTACAGCCCCTAGCCACAAATTACACCACAAACACAAATGAAATTGACCTATTTACACAATACCACACCACACTCTACACACACGCAATCCCACAAGCAGGCTACAAACATATGCACCATGCACTTTCCTGGCCCTTTTGTCCTCTGGTATCCCACTTGTGGAGACACCAGAGACAATTTAAACGCAAACACAGTGCAGGCATGGTATTAAATTTGCTTGCGCTGCGCAGAACAAATTCAGGGCCTTCTTCTAATGCCAGAGCTCTTCAGTGGGGCTCTGCGCATTGAACCAACATGCTCACTTTGAGAGGGGGCATGCTTGTCATTAGTGATGACAAAACACACCCTCTCTGGCCCCGCCCCCTTTTAGGGGGCCGCTCTGATTGAAAAATGGCCGGGCCTAATTTTTTTCCCAGTCCGGCCCTGACTCCCACCACTTTCTTAATTAGATGAGCCTTGATAGAAGTAGCCTAAATGCTAAAATGAATCACAATATGTTCTGTGTTGGCAGTGTTATCAAGCATTGGATTACCATATAATGCTGATAGAGTAAAGTTAGTATTTCACCACCAATGTTTTTTATACTGTTACGTAACACTTTATAATATATCTAGATATTTTGCTAATATGTACACCTTTTTCTGTACCAATTGTTTTTTTTATATTTGTTGTACACCTTCTTCTTTTGTCAGTTAGGTCAACTATGAGAATGGTAGGTTCTGTTTGGCTGTTGGAGTTTTTGAGAATTTGATTATTGCCGTGACATCTGACATTCTTTCAGGTTATCCCCGAGAAATGACTCTTGTCTCTCAAAGCTGTCTAACTACATGTTTATTCCAATTTTTGGTGATAAGAGCCAACTGTATAGAGAAAAATGCATTATATCTATAGCATGCTCTGCCTGTTTTCTTGTGTATTTATGAACCCAAAATATAAAAATAAATTAAAATTTTCTATATAAATTCTACAGACTTTCAGATAAAGCGAATAGGAGTTTAAAATAGCAGAATTTTTTTTATTATTATTATTTTTTTTTAAATAGAAAGTATGCATAGTGTAATATTGTAAAGATAAAAGCCTTTTAATTAAACACCAACATATACCGGTACTTACACTCCTACAAGCAATGACTTAAAAAAGAAAAGTTATTGTAAAATAAATGAATACAATGAACAAACACAAACACGCTTACACAATAGGACAGGAGAAAAAACTGTGGATGTTCCTCTCAACTCAACACTTAATGAATGAAGCTTAATGAAGTTAATTGAATTAAGAGCAATCCTACTGATAGATCTATACAAGATTAAAGGGAATCTCCAGTGCCAGGAAAACGATCCGTTTTCCTGGCACTGGAGGGTCCCTCTCCCTCCCACCCCCCAATCCCCGGTTACTGAAGGGGTGAAATACTTAACTTACCTGAGGCAGCGGCGATGTCCCTCGCCGCTGTCTCCTCCTCCGCGACGCTCCTCCTCTCCATTGCGTCGGCCGGTGGGCGAGAATGATCCCGCCCACCGGCCGAGGAGACCTAATGCGCATGCATTAATTAATTTCAATGCTTTCCTATGGGGATTTGAGCGACACTGGAGGTCCTCACACAGCGTGAGGACGTCCAGCGACGCTCTAGCACAGGTTTCCTGTGCTATAGAGCAGGAAGTGACCTCTAGTGGCTGTCTAGTAGACAGCCACTAGAGGTGGAGTTAACCCTGCAATGTAATTATTGCAATTTATATAAAACTGCAATAATTACACTTGCAGGGTTAGGAGGAGTGGGAGTTGGCACCCAGACCACTCCAATTGGCAGAAGTGGTCTGGGTGCCTGGAGTGTCCCTTTAAAAACACACTTGTGATACCAGCTCCACCTCAGAAATCCCCCTAACATTAGACTTCTTTCGGCCAAATGGCAGTTTGTCTGAATTTAGTCAGATCTATTGTTCGACCGAATTCCGAATCTCCGAATTGCTATGAAGAGACCATGTCTAGCGCGATGGCCGAACATGTTCTTCTGATTCTGGATTCGCAGTTCCACCTGTGGCACCAAAAAAAAAAAAAAGATGATTTGTGGCCAGAGTACAGACACTAAATGCTGATTATATTTTCACAGATCAAGTCAGAAGTGAAGGCAGTAAACAATTATATTTATATTTTCTATTATTCTAATAAATATATATATGATATATAAATATAGTTTTTCTTTCTGTTCCCCCTCTTTTTCCCTCTACTTGTTACTTTTTCACACCCGATCTTTGAACAAAATGACAGGAATATGCTCCTATCAGCGTAATGCAACATATATATATATATTATTATTATTATTTTTTAAAGGGTCTAAGAATATGTTTTCCCTTTTTAACATTAGTTGTTTTAATTTATGTATGCAATCACACTTTTATTTTATATAATTATTTGTTATTTTTTAATAAGGTATTGATATTTTTTTTCAGGTTTTACTGAATATTAATAACATTAGTTACTTTTACTTACACACGTTTGGCTCATTTGTACTTAAAGGGACGCTGTGGTCACCAGAACAGCTACAGCTGAAATGCAGTTATTCTGGTATATATATCCTGTCCCTGCAAGCTTTTTAATGTAAACACTACCTTTTCACAGAAAATGCAGTGATTACATTGCTGCCTGGTAACACTACTAGTGGCAGTCACCCAGACGGCCACTATAGATATTTCCTAGTTCAGTGCTCTACAATGTGCATCACTAATGTTCAGCGTCTCCAAGCTCTGCATGGAGGAGCTAAACGTTCCTCATAGAGATGCATTTATTTAATGCAACTCTATGAGGAGATGCTGATTGCCCCAACGCACGTTTTATCATGCATGCACAATAGCCTCTCAATGCATTGGAAAGCATTGGATTGGCTGAGATCATCAAATTTGATGATCTCAGCCAAGAAGGTGGAGCAGAGATGGGGCCAGCCACAAGGAGACCTGAAAGATATTGGAAATAGGAGGGGAAAAGGGGAACTAGGAACCTAAATGGCTATTTTAAAACCTATAATGTAAGGAACACACATTTGTATTCCTGACATGATAGTAATCTTTTAATAATAGTTTCCATTACATATTTTAAATTATAAATATGTATTTGATATATTTTATCTAATATTGGATAGACGAACTGGTTTTTATCTTATTTGCATAATATATATTTTTACAGTAAGTGGACACATGAAGCACTTTGGCATTCTAAATATCTGCAGTTTTTGCAAGCTGTGTTTAGACATACCCCCAGTATAAAAAGCATAATTAAATGCATACACATTTTCATTTGGGACATATCTACTAAATTGTAGAAATAATATAATATATTGTTTTCAGTGGGAGTGTTCTTTTAAGGAAAAAGAAGGCACAGCTACCGAACTGCCTCCTGCTGCATAGCACCCCCACGAGCAAGGTCACTTGGGGGGTACCTCCCACTTAGTTCGCCACAGTCAAAGGTTAGCGAAATAGAGAAATGATACGGCCCAAACCTTAAGACTTAAAGAGACAGTGTAAGCAAAAATTCACTATGTCAATACACCTGCAGCCTTGAAAATGAATGCAGGACCAATTCTGACAAACAGCACTGTCGGAATTTTGCTGTTTCATCGCCTACTAATTGTTGACAGACAGACAGTCACTAGGACATCTCTAATGAAATATATTTAAAAATAAAAAAATATGTGCAAACAAATCTCGAGCAAAATGTGCGTTTACTACCAACAGGTTGGAATGGTAAGCAACGCACAGGATGTTAAGAACTCAAAAAGTAAAAGAACAACAACAAATCATAGTGTAGTGCATTTAATATATTTAAAAGGGCATCCACCAACATAAAGCACAAGAGTGTGCTAGAAACACCTCAGCTCGGAAGAGCCCATAGACATTCCGTTCAGTCACCTACTCCAACGGGACCAAGACCTTTTATCCAGGAAGGTAAGGGTATACTTTAGCCAAGATCTTCTCAGAGAATTGTATGGTGCCAAGGTGCCAAATTGTAAAGTGCCAACGGAGAATGAGCTCAATATGTTTTGTCCCTGTTGAGGACTTCCTCAGAAACTTCCCTTTCTCTTTTTTCCTTTTAAGAATTTAATTGATTGAGGAATTGATTTACATTTTTTAAACCCAGGAGGTTTCTGCCCCCAATGTCTACCCACGAGATACACACATGTAACCACCTCCTGGGACTACAAATCCAAAAAAGAGAAATATCGTAAGGGACAGCCACATCACCATGCCGAGTAGTTCCATGATGTGGTTACTCCATTGCATCTTGAGATATAGGAGGTAAAATTGTCCCAGATGAAAACAGTTTGGACATCAGGCTTGAGTATCTCTTTGGAGGAGAATTGGGCTACCATGAGAAGTCTGTCCCGGCTCTGAATTACAGCTATATTGTTTTTAAGGAATATATAAATATATTTAAAATCTCTCTATCTTCTTTATAATTTAATATGTATTAATTATTAGAGTGTTCCTTTTAAAGAGAGGATGAGGTGGCTTTAATGACGGAAAAATTAAAATACCTCTTCAAGAGTGTTATTACCTAGAACTACTTCCTATAGAAATAGAGAGAAACCTAATCCAGAATTATTCTTTAAAGTGTAAATTGTTCGTAATACAAAGTGAATTGTAAATGTAAGGCCAAAGTAGACAAATTGAAAGCAGACTTGGAGAATTCTTCCAGTTTTTTTAATTTAGGAATTCCGGACAATTCTTTCTTTAGTAGATAACCGCAAAAATGTACTGGGAGAAAACTGACAAAACTACTGAGAAAGGTAAGTTGGATCATGTGCAGTCGTGCCACAGTCATGCAGAATTGAACACTGTTTAAAGAAATCCTGGCACACGACTTGATTGATAACATTAACACTCATGTTTACAAATGCTAAAGCCCATAAATCCCTAGACTTCTGAAGATGAGGACACGATATTTTTCAAAATATCTCTTCTTTTTGCTACTTAATCAGCTTATGTTGGCAAACAATGCAGTAATCTTTTTAGGCTGCAAAACAAAAATTGAAAAATGTAGATCTCCAAAGCAGCAGTTTTGTATTTAATCTGACGCACACGAAGCAGTCAATAAGGAAGGGATGGTGCCAAGACCTGTCCTCTGTTATTCAGGATCACAGATCATAGGAAAAAAGTCTCTCACCGAAGCTGAGCCAACTGCTCCTTTGTATCTTCATTCCAAAAACATCTTGCAAGTTGAAATCTAGTTCTACAAAAATATTGCAACAACTCCACAAAATTGCCCTGAACAGTTTCTTCTGAAACAGCTTTCTCAGGCCCTGAATTCTCCGATTCATAATCCTGTATAACAGAAGACACAACCTTCCTTGTTTACTTCATCAGAAGCATCTCAGGGCTATTCACTAAATGGTGAATTAAAATGTATGGTCAAAATAGCAAACTGGAAAAATGATCAAAGTGAGCAATGCTGTCAGTTCAACTGGCCTTAACTGTGAAACTCACTTTGACTTCTCACTTTAGTAAGTAACGCTGACTGATTAACCCAACTACAGTGTATCAGTGTGTGAGGCTTTTAATATAAAAAAAAAGTCAACAAAATAGGATAATCTACCAGGCAACCAGTACAGGAGATAGAAACGTTTGTGTGTGTCTGTCTGTGTGTGTGTCTCTCTTTGTGTGTGTGTGTGTGTGTGTGTGTGTGTCTTTGTTTGACCGTGTGTGTGTCTCTGTGTGTGCTATCAGTAACATACTATACGATGACATACAGTAACTTCCATCTGTTTCCCAGATCACAATGTTCTTATGTTTCTGTATCCAAAGACAGTTTGTAACTAAACATTTTTTTATAGATATAAACAATTCACTTTAAAATGCAAACCTTCACATTTCTCCAAGAAGACAGGTGTTAGGAGGCTACATGATCCTGTGTTTAATAATCTTCAAAACTTCAGCCAAGTTCTTGTAGAACGGTATGTGGGCACTTGGCAGAAATGTCAGCAATTTGGGGAAGGAGCAAAACCTAATAATGAAAGAATCACAATAAACACACTTAAAGTTCCTCCGCGTTTTCCTTGTATTGTGCTTCATAACCTTAAAAAATCTCTACCGTGACATACTGAGAATCTGGCGAGTGGCTCCTATGGATTTATATACTGTGCTAGTATTTATGTGTAATTTGCAAAGCAGATCTTCACAAGCAGGTCATAAATCCATAACTCTCTGACACATTTTAACCAATGAATATAAATCAATGCAGACAAATATTTCCTACAGATATGACACGGACCCAGCCTTAAGCTGTATTAAAATAACGGAGGTTCATTGGTCTCTGTAGGGTCAGCACTTTATGTTTTTTTGTAAAATATGCCTCATAAAGACTTGTACACGTTTGGTTCCTTTTAATGTATTCAGTGAATATCCATGAATGTACATGATTTTATTATTGTAATAATGTATTATTATGGACAATTTTATTACAGCTTCTAAACAGCTACTGTATTATGTACAGCCGAAACCATGTAGAAAGTCATGTAAATTATGGAAGATTTTTTTATGATTTGTTTTTTAAATCCACACATTTTTAAACCTAACACAGCCTGCTGTCCGTGGTATGATTTGGTATGGAGTAAAGCAAGGCCATAATACGTCTTTACCTGTGAAATGTCATACTATGGACGCTATATGATGAATCCTTTACCTGTGAGACACTATACTATGAGTGTTCCCCACCCCAGGATATACCCCCAATGAGGATACATCTAAACACAGCTTGCTAAAGCTGCAGATCTCTTGTCTGCAGCCTTTACAAACCCTCCCCTTCTAACCCCGCCCAGACTTTCTGTGGCCGTCCAATCACTGACTTCCCAATGCAGCTCAAGGAGAAGGGCAGGGCAGGTGCTCTGTGCAATTGCAGCCTCTTGAGTGTAGTTCCACTGTGCTAACCAAACCAGGAAGTAACAGGATCAGTTATCTGATTGGCAGCCAGGGGGTGTAACACGGTTAATTTATAAAAGGGACATTTTCTGTTAAAATCTGAACTTTTTGTGCAATAAAAGAAAGAGTACACGTTACACCTACATAGGGCAGTTCTGGAAGCTAAACTACTTTAGGAGTTTGGAGTGTCCTTTTAATGTGTGAGACAGCATTCAATGAGACATTAACATGTGAGATGCGATACTCACTAAAAAAAAAGCATTGAAACATTTACCGATATATGCCATGTGTTATTGTTATTCTTTCATATGAAGCTTCTTCATAAAAACTAAAGTCTATATACCGTATTTATTCGAGTATAACGCACCTTTTTTTTTACCGATTTTTAATTTAAAATTAGGGGTGCGCGTTATACTCGAATAAATATACCTCCCAGGACCGCCGGGCTCATTACAAGCCCGGCGGTCCTCGGGGGGCCGGCAGCAAGCGTTTACTCACCTCCGTGCAGCTCCTCCAGCTTCCCAGTGTAAATCTCGCGAGACCCGCGGCCAGCTCTGACGCTCTGACGTCGTCAGAGCTGGCCGCGGGTCTCGCGAGATTTACACTGGGAAGCTGGAGGAGCTGCACGGAGGTGAGTAAATGCTTGCTGCCCGCCCCCCCAGGACCGCCGGGCTTGTAATGAGCCCGGCGGTCGGTATTATCGAGCACCCACTCGAATATTTATTCGAGTATAACAAGCACCCTAATTTTAGATTAAAAATCGGTATAAAATTTTATACCGATTTTTAATCGAAAATTAGGGGTGCGCGTTATACACGTGTGCGCGTTATACTCGAATAAATACGGTACCTTGATTTTGTTCCTGACAAACGTTATGTTTTATTTTATAACCTTTAATATATCTTTGCTGATGTAATCGTCCACATTTGCTAAATATGGTTTTAAAACGTTGCCTAATAAATTAGGGATTATTTTATTACCGGGGAGAATAAAGGTTTAGGGAACCTTGCTTTCATGAAGCTTATAGTACACACGTAACCTCCATCCAGTTTATTTTGGCACGGTGAGATATTTGGCATTCGCAGGTGCCCTCCCTTAACCTGAAAGCATAGGCTGACACTTGAATCTGAGCCCTGTCTTCCTTTGTGGTCAACCACATTGCCCCTCGGAGGTCTCAGAGGAAACATTACATTTCCTAAAACTGACTTTGAACTGTTGGATCTGCACTTCCTTTGCATCTGGAAGGGTTCCTGAAAACATGGTGTTTTACATGTGAACTCACTCTGACCATAATCAAGCTTTGTTTCTGCTTAAGAAATCCCTCCAGTCTGTAAGAGCACTTCTTCCCACGTCCTGGGCTTGGTAACCATGTTTGTGTATTGTGTAGTTTCCAAGTTTCTAGACCCATGGTCCATATAACACACTTCATATTGGTTTTGTAAGTGGATATAGGGTGTGGTGTCGTATACAATGTTTAAGGATATTATGTAAAATTGCATCCTTACAATACTAGCTCTTTTGTCATGTTACTATTAAAAGGCAGTTGATGCAAATTAAAACTTTAATGTTAATATCTGCATTATTTTTTACCCAAAAATAATAAGGTAAAAGAGTAAAATCCATGAAACAGGCACAAAAGTGTCCATACATTGACAATGTTCCAAAAAACTATAGATCGACAATGATTTTTTTTTTGTAGAGGTGGAATGAAAAAGCCAGAAAACACTGATATACCTATAAGATTACTCTTAACAGTGCAATAATATACAAAAAAAAAACTAACAAAAAGTGGCGCAAATCTACTCAACATGCAAGTGAATGTGACTTTGTTAGTTTAAAGTTCACCATATCGTCATATAAAACAAAGAGAGAAACATATGTAAATATAGTGTAGTATATTCATAAAAAAATAAAGTGTACATATGATGTACATAGGTAGCTCTTTTGGAGTTGGAGACAAAACGTGTCAAGCTAATTAGACATACCTTGTATGAAGAGGCGTTCGGCAGGAATAAGATTTATCTGTTTTCAGCACTCTCAAGTCAGGAACCAGGTCTTCTGCATGGATGACTTCTGGACCTGCGAAAGGGGGCAGATAGAAGGACTGATTGGAGATAAATGGTCCTTGGGCAAAGCACTGTTAGCACACTTTTTGACCCTTCAGAGGGTCAACTGACCCCAGGTCCACTAGCACGGGGAGTTTGGCAAAGGGTTTTGGGCTGCAACCTCAAACCATTCATCTGAAAAGTCAAATATCGGGAGGTGTGTTGGAATGCAGGAGTAAGACAGCCGGCAGGAACTGTGCGGGGCCCTGTGCACTCAATGGTTCCTATGCTCTCCAGAACTATATATATATTGTATGTTCCATGTGAATAAGACCTTCCATGCTAGGCATGTGTGTTTTTCATGCTGATAAAAAAGGAAATTCCTTTTGTACTTGCTCCCAGGGAAAACAATGCCAGCGATTCTCTGATCATTTGTCTAGTGGTAGTTTGTTCTTGTTAATATGTATCGTATTCCATAAATCACAAACCTCTCATCTTTAACCGCCAAACAAACAATGCTAACAATCACAAACATTATTTCAAAAAGTATTGCACCCAGTGCTTGTTGTTGTTCCATGTGAATGTAAAATTACTGGGTACATTATGTCCAATTAATTGACCATTACATATTTGTATTTCTTAATTACATAATTATGGAATTCCAAACTCATCCTTTTTATATTGCTTCTCCTGTATTTAAATATACACTATAACTACTAAAACAACTTTAGCTTAGTGAAGCTGTTTTGGTGTATAGTTAATGCACCTACAGTCTCATTGCTCAATTCTCTGTCGTTTAGGAGTTAACTCCTTAAGGACAGTGGGCGTTCTATGCAGTCCTTGGGGACCCGGCTCTGAACGCCGGCGGGTGGCATAGAACGCCCAAGCCGGGCGAATGCAGTGTGGGGACGCACCTAGCAGCCCAGGGAGTCCCGCTCCTTCCTTTCCGGCCCCCAGGGCCCCCTCACAATCACATGGATGGCATAGCCGTCCCCACTGCTGCCTGAAAAAAATAATTAAAGTTAAACAGTGTAAAATGTAATTATATATACTTAGATCATATCTACCTATATATCTATCTATATATATGATCTAAGTATATATATATATATATATATATATATACACATACACATAAATACACATACACTGTCTAAATGTATTTTAATATTAATAAATATATATATATATATATATATATATATATATATATATATAGTCAAAGATGAAGTAGGAGCACTCAAAAGGACTTTTTTCCGGTGATTTTAATGTGGTAAAAAAAGTTTACAACAAAGTGTAACGCATCTAATCAATCAATAGATTGATTAGATGCGTTACACTTTGTTGTAAACTTTTTTTACCACATTAAAATCACCGGAAAAAAGTCCTTTTGAGTGCTCCTACTTCATCTTTGACTATATATCTCAGACGCTGGCAGCACCTAAGGCAAGATAACTGAAAGTCTCTTAAGGGTGAGTGCCTGAATTATCTTTATTTTTTTTATATATATTAAAGGACCACTATAGTGCCAGGAAAACATACTCCCGTAGCGCTGGAGGGGGAGGAAGGGGTTAATTCCTTACCTTTTTTCCAGCGCCCGGCGCTGGGACTCTCCTCCCTCTTCTTCCGTCATCGACTGAAGGCACATGCGCATTCAGCCAGTCTCATAGGAAAGCATTATCAATGCTTTCCTATGGACGCTGGCGTCTTCTCACTGTGAAAATCACAGTGAGAAGCGCAGAAGCACCTCTAGCGGCTGTCAATGAGACAGCCACTAAAGGCTGGATTAACCCATAGGTAAACATAGCAGTTTCTCTGAAACTGCTATGCTTACTGCAAAAAGGGTTAAACCTAGATGGACCTGGCACCCAGACCACTTCATTAAGCTGAAGTGGTCGGGGTGCCTATAGTGGTCCTTTAATATCAAAATACATGTAGAATGATATTGATTAAATATATACATAATTATCATTATATATATATATATTTATATATAATATAAAATAAATAAATATGTAAATACGATAAAAAATAAAAAAATAATTACAAATAAATAAATAAAATATATATAAGTGTAAATTTGTTCTAACTGTATTTTAAAATGAATATATATATATATATATATATATATATATATTTATATATATATATATATATACACATCAAAATACATGTAGAATGAAATAATATATATATATATCTATATACATAAGTAAAAAGAAAAAATTATCTTGCACTCACGCTTTAAATGTCCCTTGTGTGCCAGCTGCTAAGCCAAGGCTTTAAATATCCAAGAAATCCAAAGAGGTAGCAGCACTCACGATCCAGTTAAAATAATCCAAATTTTATTAAAGCATATTTAAAATGATCAACGTTTCAGTCCACTACACGGGACTTTCGTCAAGATCAACAATTCTGATCTTGAGGAAAGTCCCGTGTAGTGGACTGAAACATTGATCATTTTAAATATGCGTTAATAAAATTTTGATTTTTTATCTGGACCGTGAGTGCTGCTACCGCTTTGGATTTATATATATATATATATATATATATATATATATATATATATATATATATATATATATATATATATATATATATATATATATATATACCTATATTTAAATAAAAATAATTACAAAAATTATATATATATATATATATATATATAATAATTCTATGTATATATTTATGTAATAATTTTACATAATTAGGTCATTTTATTAATTAAAATTTACGGGACCTGCCTGACAACCCAGGCCAAAAGTCCAGGGAATTTAATTTGCTAGCACTATATGTAACCCTGTAACTTTCCAAAACACCATAAAACCTGTACATGAGGGGTACTGTTTTACTCGGGAAACTTCGCTGAACACAAATATTAGTGTTTCAAAACAGTAAAATGTATTACAACAATGATATCGTCAGTGAAAGTGAATTTTTTTGCATTTTTCACACACAAATGGCACTTACACGGGCGATATAATTGTTGTGACACGTTTTACTGTTTTGAAACACTAATATTTGTATTCAGCAAAGTCTCTCGAGTATAACAGTATCCCTCATGTACAGGTTTTATGGTGTTTTCAAAAGTTACAGAGTCAAATATAAGGCTTGCGTTTCAGTTTTTATTACAATGAAATTCGCCAGGTTGGTTATGTTGCCTTTGAGAGCGTATGGTAGCCCAGGAATGAAAATTACACCCATGATGGCATATCATTTGCAATAGTAGACAACCCAAGGTATTACAAATGGGGTATTTCCAGTCTTTTTAGTAGCCACTTAGTCACGAACACTGGCCAAAATTGGCGTTCAAATTAGTTTTTTGCATTTTTCACACACAAACAAATATTAACACTAACTATGGCCAGTGTTTGTGACTAGGTGGCTAATAAAACTGACAGGACATACGCCATTTGCAATACCTACTTTTGCAAATGGTATGCCATCATGGGGGTAATTCTCATTCCTGGGCTACCATACGGTCTCAAAGGCAATGTAACCAATCTGGCGAATTTCAATGTGAAAAAAATGAAAAATGAAACATGCTATATTTGACCCTGTAACTTCCCAAAACACAATAAAACATGTACATAGGGGGTACTGTTTTACACATGAGACATTGTTGAATACAAATGTGTGTATATTATTGCAGTAAAAGCAAACAGTATTATGACATTCACAGTTAAAATGTCACGTAAAACGGAAAATCTTTTTAAATTCTTATTTTCTCACATTTTTTTTATATTTTATTCATATTAAATTATGTTTCATACCTAAATATTTGATGATAAATGAAAGCACTGTTTCCCCTGAATAAAATGATATATAATAAGTGTGGTTGCACATAATATGAAAGAGGCAAATTACGCCTGAACAGACATTTAGCGCAAGTTTAAGTTTTTGGGTTCCAATACTGTACAGTCGGTTTAATTTAGAATGTTTTGTCTCCTGCTCTGTTAATTGCCTGCTAGAGTTTGCAGCAGCATCCTATGTAGAATTAGAGTACAATTAACAGAGCTGGAGATAAGCACTTATAAAGTAAAAACACTGTGCTGTAAAATCTGATTGAAAATGTAACCACTTTTCATGCAGGCTGCTCCAGTCACAGCAAGGGGAGGTGTGGCTAGGGCTGCATAAACAGAAACAAAGTGATTTAACTCCTAAATAGCATAGAATTGAGCACTGAGACTGCAGAATGATCTGTACACCAAAACTGCTTCATTAAGCTAAAGTTATTTTGGTGGTTAGAGTATTCTTTTATTAACCTCAATATTTTTATTGCCAATCTTTCAAGTTAACATGAACCTTCCCTTTACTATCTAATTTTTTTTCCATGGAGAAGTCAAGCATTGCAATTCCTTGATAAGGGTATTAATTAAATCGTTATCTCTCCACTTCCCTTCCATTTGTGTCATTTGTCATCCTGAACTCAATATTGTTGGCTTTTTCAATCTTATCAGCTGGGACAGAAACCACAGGCGCGTCTCCTAGTTGTAACACAAAAAAACAACAACCTGTTTTTGAAACTTTAGACATATTTAAACATATCAGTGCATTGAATGTAATGTATTTTAGAAATTAACTTTTTAGTAAATCCATCTAAGCAACATTCGCTAAGAAAAATATTGAACATTTTGTTTTGAGCCTACAGCAGAACAAAATTCATTTGTTCAGGTGGTTATGATGATTGTTATAAATGTAATCTTGCATTTAAGAAAATTTGTTTTGAAATAGGCATTGTATTAAATAAAAACCTTCATATCTGCAGTTTTTTAGGAAGGAAAATGAAAACCCTGTGAGGAAAAGATAGTACCCATAGATGTGACAGAAATTGATCCTCTTGCTGAGCTCCTGTTGACAGTTATATGATTTTTTTTCAGCCATATGTGGTTTCGGTAAACTCGAGATTTTATTTGAAATTAAGAGCCCCAATGATTATTGAGGATTGCAGTATCTGAAGATGTTACTAATAGCCAATGAACCATCCCAGCGTGTCGGTGTCTTCTCTGAGCTCTGATCGCTGCAATGATACACAGCAGGATACTACGGTGTGAGCAAGGTAGCAACACACACCGTCAACATTGGTATAAGATCTTATATGGGACTTGTGCAGTGGACATACATTTTGGGCTTTTGGATTTATTTTATATGGCGAGGGAAATGATGTAGGGATGTATAAAAATGATTTGTTATTTTATAAATGGCTGATTTGGCACCTCATCACTTTATACACAATAATGTGCATGCACCAATGTGGGAACGAGGTGGGAGACTGTCAGTGTACTGCTTGCCCTAAAAAAAAGTTGCATGTTTTTTTTTTTTTTTACAGGATTATGTGCGTGACACAAATACCCTTTCTGGATTTTCTTTTTCATGTACAAACAGAAGTGCAAGCATTGAAAATCTCACTTTTTTATTTCCATATTGAAATAATGAACATACTCAATCTTGAAGGAACACTTACCTAGGGTCCTTCGGGAACGGGAAGACCTGCACCATAGGGCTCTCAGCCAATGAGTTAAGCCCTGCTCTGCGGGATTTAGATCAGACAGAGAGCTCACAGCTTTTCTTCAGACATGGTGTGGGCAGGGAGCAGCACCCAAGGTAAGAAGTCAAACGGTTCTAACTGTTCTAAAACTTTGACTTCTTACAATAGGGGAAAATGCCAGAGCACTCCTTGCACCATAGCCACTACATTATGTAGTTGTTATGGTGCTTAGAGTATTAGAGTATTCCTTTTAAGGTATCTTATAGGTATTATATAATATTACCTTGTTGCCAATTGTCAGACAAGAAAAAAACAAACACATCTCTTCTGGAATATGACATAACATTAATATCAATGTATTTTACATGAAAGATTGGTTTAGCGTTTTCTATTCTTATTACCAAACTCAATGGAAATAATTTCATTGATCTTGGATGGATAAAAGTGTGAGTTGATCCTGCTAGGAATGAAATGTGTGTCCATGAGATTTTGGGTATTACACTATGTCGCTGTGATTTTCTAATCTGATAACAAGCAGAGGCAGGCTCACTTTTCCAAAGTGGAGACCCTTTTTTTAAAAAGGTCTGATGTGTGTCTGCCCCGGCAGAATATTGAATCAATAATGGTTTATATTAATTCTGAGAAACTGTAGGAATACTAGTTACAGGTTCCTTATTAGTTCAGTTAAACACAGAGAGAAATGCAGCACATTGCCATTAAAACCTCAATACCAAAACAATGAGCTTGTGCAAAGTCTGTGAATTTCTGACGACATTAACCCTGAAATTGTTAAAAGAGAACGCTAAGCACCATAACTACTATAGCTCAATATAGTGGTTATGGTGCAAATAACATATTAATGCTGTCCCACATTTTTTGTCAAATTGTCATGGAGAGTTTTGACAAAAATGTGTCTCTCCCTGATACCCTCAGCCTGTCTCCTTCTCCATTCATATTGATAACACAGAATGTGCACTTCCAACCCTGGATGGCAATGATTGAATGAGAGACTGGACACAAGTTAGACTAGTGAACTAAGATTATCAATATCAGTCTACATTCCACATCATCAATGTAGCTGGAAGGGGAGGGCTACGGGTCCCATGTAGACACAGTTTTTGGCAAACTGCTCCCAAAGACATAGATAAAAAAACAAGACATAGCACCCATGGTCTTTGCACCATAAGCACTACACTGAGCTGTAGTTGTTATGGTGCTGAGAGTGTCCATGTAAACTATGAGTAGAGCACGACATTGCTATAAGATGAATGAATTGTGCATATGAGTCACCATACAGAGGATGGGAAGGAATGCTTACAGTAAGACTTTGGGACACATGTACAACATAAACTGTAGCAGAAATCAAAAGTTCCCAAAGGGTTTTATTTTCTCTCATCTTGTCAAAGATCCATTATAAGAAAACATTAAAAAAAAGCCAAGAAAGTCTAGCACATATGACCTTACGAGCCAGGTCACAAACTCCAGGAAAGGGCTCGTGTTTCCATTGTTACCCAATCGGTTTCTACAAATAAAAAGTGCAAGGCATCTGACATGTGTGAGGTATCAGGCATGTTGTGTGCCCAGATAGGAATGTGTAATTAAGGCATGGACACATGTTTTACATTTCCACAGAAATGTTGATGAACACTATAAAAAGAACAAAGTTAAACATATTAAACTTAAAACCTGCAGTTTCAAGACTTGCGTAAAAGAAAGGTTGCAAACAACACAAGTAGGAAAAAAAGACCTAAAATTGTGAAACAAAAAAAAAATGACAAAACAAAACAAATCTCAGCTACATAGAAAAAAAAGAAAAGAAAATTGACATTTGATCTAGAGTGCCAGGGACCTGGAGGGTAGCCAGGTCTTAATGAAGACCATTATGTCAATAGGAGAATTAATAGCCTCGTACTTCCAGTGTTCTGTGACCAGGAGCCTGGGTGTTCTAACGGAGCGAGAACATATTTAGTCTAGCTACAGCAGGGATTGTTTGAGGAAAGAGATAGGAGGAATTTCACTCCGTAGCTACAGACCAACTCCACCCGAAATTCTCTGGCTTACCTCCAGTTTATTGCTTTTCATATTTTTCTGCAATTTTATTTACCGGTACTTTTTTCAAATTTTAATCTCTTTCACTGACACGTGTATGCTGGACTTATCTCAGAGAATTTCTGGGGGGAAAAATATGAAAAAAGAAAAACAAAGGAAAACTTGCAATCAGATCATTATCTTCAGCCCACAAGTCTGGTGGAAAAAGTACTTTTCCCAGGATTGCATTTTATAGGGAGGGCTTGAAATGACTCATAATCACTAGAAATGTTTGAAAAAAGTATAGAAAAACACTTGGCATTCCTTGTCACGAGGCAAACCAAAAACACCTTTTATTAAAAAGGCACTTTATTCAATATGCAGTGCGTCAGGCCAGATTGAATGACATATCGATATTTAAAGCAAATCGGTCACACTTAAGATTTCACATTAAATGGACCTTCTACTCGCCATAACTATTTTATCTATTTAAAGTTGTTATGGTGACTGAAGTCCTCTGATGCTATCTCTGTGTTCAGTAACAAATACTTCTTGATAGGCTGAAACTGCCCGTCGCTGCTTGGGCTAGTTATCCAGCTAACGTCTAAGTAGTAATTTTTATCACAAATATTGATGTTTGCTGAGATAATGATCAGGATAGGCTGAAAAAGGCTGAGTGAAGTAAAATTCTAAAGCTGAATCACAACCATGAACAATGCAGCATTATGTTACAGGAAAATAATCACTCCCTTTGAACTTTAGGATGCACCTTCTTTCTCCACAAGAAGAAAATTAGAGAGAAGGCTTAGGGACCTGGGCCACTGATTCACTGATGGTACGATAGTATAATAACTAATAAAGCTACCGCACGGTAAGATAGTATAATAACTAATACAGCTACCGCACGGTAAGATATTATAATAACTAATACAGCTACCCCACGGTAAGATAGTATAATAACGAATACAGCTACCTCATGGTAAGATATTATAATAACTAATACAGCTACCCCATGGTAAGATAGTATAATAACTAATACAGCTACCCCATGGTAAGATAGTATAATAACTAATACAGTTACCCCATGGTAATATAGTATAATAACTAATACAGTTACCCCATGGTAAGATAGTATAATAACTAATACACCTACCCCAGGGTAAGATATTATAATAACTAATACAGCTACCCCATGGTAAGCTAGTATAATAACTAATACAGCTACCCCATGGTAAGATAGTATAATAACTAATACAGCTACCCCATGGTAAGATAGTATAATAACTAATACAGCTATCCCATGGTAAGATAGTATAATAACTAATACAGCTACCCCACGGTAAGATAGTATAATAACTAATACAGCTATCCCACGGTAAGATAGTATAATAACTAATACAGCTATCCCATGGTAAGATAGTATAATAACTAATACAGCTACCCCACGGTAAGATAGTATAATAACTAATACAGCTACCTCATGGTAAGATAGTATAATAACTAATACAGCTACCCCATGGTAAGATAGTATAATAACTAATACAGCTATCCCACGGTAAGATAGTATAATAACTAATACAGCTATCCCATGGTAAGATAGTATAATAACTAATACAGCTACCCCACGGTAAGATAGTATAATAACTAATACAGCTACCTCATGGTAAGATAGTATAATAACTAATACAGCTACCCCATGGTAAGATAGTATAATAACTAATACAGCTACCTCATGGTAAGATAGTATAATAACCAATACACCTACCCCAGGGTAAGATATTATAATAACTAATACAGCTACCCCATGGTAAGATAGTATAATAACTAATACAGCTACCCCATGGTAAGATAGTGTAATAACTAATACAGTTACCCCACGGTAAGATATTATAATAACTAATACAGCTACCCCATGGTAAGATAGTATAATAACTAATACAGCTATCCCACGGTAAGATAGTATAATAACTAATACAGCTACCCCATGGTAAGATAGTATAATAACTAATACAGCTACCCCATGGTAAGATAGTATAAAAACTAATGCAGCTATCCCATGGTACGATAGTATAATAACTAATACAGCTACCCCATGGTAAGATAGTATAATAACTAATACAGCTACCCCATGGTAAGATAGTATAAAAACTAATGCAGCTATCCCATGGTACGATAGTATAATAACTAATACAGCTACCGCACGGTAAGATAGTATAATAACTAATACAGCTACCCCATGGTAAGATAGTATAATAACTAATACAGCTATCCCAGGGTAAGATAGTATAATAACTAACACAGCTACCCCATGGTAAGATAGTATAATAACTAATACAGCTATCCCACGGTAAGATAGTATAATAACTAATACAGCTACCCCACGGTAAGATAGTATAATAACTAATACAGCTACCGCACGGTAAGATAGTATAATAACTAATACTGCTATCCCATGGTAAGACAGTATAATAACTAATACAGCTACCTCATGGTAAGATAGTATAATAACTAATACACCTACCCCAGGGTAAGATAGTATAATAACTAATACAGCTATCCCACAGTAAGATAGTATAATAACTAATACAGCTACCCCATGGTAAGATAGTATAATAACTAATACAGCTATCCCATGGTAAGATAGTATAATAACTAATACAGCTACCCCATGGTAAGATAGTATAATAACTAATACAGCTATCCCATGGTAAGATAGTATAATAACTAATACAGCTACCCCATGGTAAGATAGTATAATAACTAATACAGCTATCCCAGGGTAAGATAGTATAATAACTAATACAGCTACCCCACGGTAAGATAGTATAATAACTAATACAGCTAACGCACGGTAAGATAGTATAATAACTAATACAGCTACCCCAGGGTAAGACAGTATAATAACTAATACAGCTACCTCATGGTAAGATAGTATAATAACTAATACACCTACCCCAGGGTAAGATAGTATAATAACTAATACAGCTATCCCATGGTAATATAGTATAATAACTAATACAGCTATCCCATGGTAAGATAGTATAATAACTAATACAGCTACCTCATGGTAAGATAGTATAATAACTAATACAGCTATCCCATGGTAAGATAGTATAATAACTAATACAGCTACCCCATGGTAAGATAGTATAATAACTAATACACCTACCCCATGGTAAGATAGTATAATAACTAATACAGCTATCCCATGGTAATATAGTATAATAACTAATACAGCTATCCCATGGTAAGATAGTATAATAACTAATACAGCTACCTCATGGTAAGATAGTATAATAACTAATACAGCTATCCCATGGTAAGATAGTATAATAACTAATACAGCTACCCCATGGTAAGATAGTATAATAACTAATACAGCTACCCCATGGTAAGATAGTATAATAACTAATACAGCTACCCCATGGTAAGATAGTATAATAACTAATACAGCTATCCCATTGTAAGATAGTATAATAACTAATACAGCTACCCCATGGTAAGATAGTATAATAACTAATACAGCTATCGCATGGTAAGATAGTATAATAACTAATACAGCTTCCCCATGGTAAGATAGTATAATAACTAATACAGCTACCGCACGGTAAGATAGTATAATAACTAATACAGCTATCCCATGGTAAGATAGTATAATAACTAATACAGCTACCCCAGGGTAAGATAGTATAATAACTAATACAGCTATCCCAGGGTAAGATAGTATAATAATGGTCCTTACAAAACACCTGGAGTGGAGTTGGCACAATGCAGGGTAGAGGCATTCTGAGTATCCCCTGCCCCAAAGGATAAGGGACGTTCAGTTATTTTCTTATTTTGTGCACGAAAATTCATTCATTTGCTTTTACAGGAGAATCTGGAATCCCTCCTGAATGCACAGTAAGAATGGAAACATGCATATTTTGGACAAATGGCTTCAATCTCTTGGAAAATAAAAAAATATGTTTTCTATTTTACTTGATATATTTTTTAATTGGCCTGGTGAGGTTTTTGCCAATGAACACAGTAAGTAAAGAACAATAAAATAAAATAATAAATAAATTCACTGGACACGATAGCTTGTGAATGTGTGTTATAAACTGCCGAGCTTCTCATTTCATTTTTTTTATCTTACTTTCAAAGCTTAACATTATGTTAAATAATTCAATCGTTTGATCCAACTCGTTGGTCAGTGTGATGTCCCCAATCAATAATAATGATAAATGCATGAGACATTTATAAGTGAAAAGCGGCAAAAAGCCACAGAGCAATTTTTGTGATTCCCGAGAGCACACAAACTGTGAAATGGCCTTTTCCTATCCCGTTTGATCATCCAACATATGGCTTTCATTTCGGTTAGCTGCTGTCTAAAGCTATCTAACATTAAGCCTATGGTTTTTGCATGTAGGGTAATTTTCACAATTTGCTTATGGTGCTGGCTTAGGTCCACAGTAGCCACTTCCATACAACGTGGATTAAAGGTTTTATATTGTCAGTTTTTATGCGTTGAAGAGCAGATGATCTCCTCAATGCCCCTGCCTGACCATGGAGAGTTTTCTGCAATTTATTAACTTCTGTCAGACCCTAGAAAAGATGGTGGATATAAAAAAAAAGCCATCAGTAACTCACAAATGCAATTAAATGTGTTTTGAGTAAGCCATCTTTATTAAACGTTAATAATGTTTATATTGAGATGAGCTAGATGTTAAGTAATCATAATATAGCATATGTTATTGAGACAGAAAATCATCCCAATAAATACCCTTATTTTAAATCAGTATGCTGATTGCTAGATGTACACCTCTTATTCTGCCTAAAGTAACTGGAATACAATAGTTAAAATTAAGTAAAATATATATAGATAGAGAGAGAGAGATTGCAGCTGTATTATTTCAGTGAAGCAGTTGTAAAATAAGTATAATCATGTAATGCCTTTTTTATTGAACAGAATTTTGGAATGACAAGCCTTCACGAAAACTTCCTTTTCTAAAATCTGAAATGCTTTAGACTTGAGAAAGAGACATTCTCCCAAAAGCTTGCCATTCCAATTCTGTTATTTCAATAAAAAAAAAAACTGTACAAGATACTACTTTAATCTGTTAATATATATATATATATATACATGTGTATTTGTGCTTGTGGCACCAAGGCCGTATCTTAGAGCACTAAATGACCTAATGTACATAGGAGTATATGATAGCCGGTTGTGGTGTGCCGAAACTGACGAACCGATAGGACTGTAAAATAAAGAGGGCCCACCCATGAAGGTGTTCAGAAAAGGTTCTGAAAAAAGGGAGTGGAGGAAGGGATGCGTGATATGCAAATCATGAGGCGGAACCTGGAGGGGGCAGTGGAGTCCCTTAAAAGTCAGACTAACCCCACCCACAACTTCAGGTTTTGCGTTCACATATACATATATTGTGACAAGTTGAAATCCTTCTTTCAATTTATCAGCATGTTGTATGAAGACGAAAAAAGCTGGAAAATAATCTCCTACAGTTGTTATATTTCCAGTGCAGTCCCATGGAGTTCCTTCAGTTAGTTACCACTCAGGTTTCAAACAAGTTTTTGCTCATTACCATTACATGGAGAAACTATAGCATTTGCGTATCAGACTGTTCCCACCCCTAAGGGCAGTTCATATCCAAATTGCTGGCATATGCACTCTGTTTGAGAGCTATAGCGAGTCCCCTATAGACATGCACACTGGGTCTGCTGCGGGTGACCAGGCACACCCTAATGCAGCTGGAGCTTTGATCAAAAGATCTCCCTGTCCGGTTCTGTGCTCCTTCGTTCTTACAAGGGAGCTTGTGGTCTGCACCTTGGGTGGGTGTAGGTCACTGAGCAATTAGTGTTACTAAATGGGAATTGCCAAAGAATGTGCAATACACTTATCATTAACGATGCATGAGTAAAAATACTTCCATTCATTTAAATTATAGATATATTTATGGTAGTGTACACTTTACACCTCATGCAAGTTTTCTCAACACATCGTCTTTCAAGTGAGAGCCAACAGGCAAAAACTAATACATCTGGCCTCAAAATGATATTTCATTGAGGCTTAATTATTGTAAACCTGGTGTAAGTGTAATATCAGAAACTATAATATCACCGAACTGCATCTACTCAAGCCTCATAACTTTTAATTTTTGAGTCAATCCAAATGATCCAAGACATTCTATCTGGGAGCTTTCTTAACAAGTTAATAATGGATGTGATTCATAAGATCGATTCTTTAATATAAACCTTTCAAAGAATTGCTTACATAATTCATAATTTGTGGTAATCATGTGGTTGCAGTGCTCCTTTTCATGGAAGTCTAACGAGTAATAACATAAAGGTAGCATAACTGAGCCGCGTCGATTCTAGCAGGAGTTTACACTATGACAGATGAGGAATGGAAAATGGTGGCCTCGAGGGTTCCGCTCACACTGCACAGATGATATATGGTTTGACAGATGGCGGCTGCTGGTGAAATAAGGGGTTACATCATATATCCCTGCAACCTCTATCAACACTGAAGAACACTGAAAACAAACAATATCTCAAATTGCTTGCCCCTCGGTGGCTCCCTACTCAGGTCACATGCAAGCGCCAGCTCACTTGTCACATTCTACTCCAATCTACTCCAGCCTATCAGACGGAAGCCATGCACAAGGGCTATTGAGATCCAAAATGTTGGTAAGTTCTATTAGTCATCAGGGTGACCTGCGGAGCAGGGTGGAACATTTACATTAACGGGCAAACATGGCAAACTGTTTCCCATTACTCTGTAGACACCAGGTGTCTTATTTCACTCCACTTCTTACGTACTCATCATTGTTTAGCAGCATAGGAAGCCCCAGATATTGCAGTCTCCCATGAAATATCACAGTGGGTCAGTTCAGGTTATCCAATCTAAAATATAGCCGAATTATAGACTAGCCGAACCACAATGCCAAACATGTTGGGAAGAGTGGGAGTTAATATTCTGAATTCTGCGCATGGCACCAAAAATAGCACCAAAGAGTTCACCAATGACAAAAATAGGATGACTACGGGACAGTCATTAAATGTTGATTTTATCCACAGATCAAATGAAAAGTGATTAAAAAGGTGGAAAAAAGAAGTAAAAACATATTTTTCATATATTTAATAAATATATAAGTATACAAACATAAATGTGTTACTGCTCTTCCTGTTTTTCCCTCTATGGGTGACTTTTTCTCCCTTGATCTGTGAACCAAATGGTTGTTAAATACTCCTATCAGTGTACTGCACTACATTATCCTTTTTATTATTATTTTTGGCATTTATATAATGCCCATTTATTCTGCAGCACTTTACAATATTATAAAAAGGGTAGATTTAACAATAAATTAGAGAATTACAAAATGTTACAGGCACAATAGAGCGAGCAGGTCACTCATATATATATATATATAACATGACATATAAAGATTTTGTTTTGCAACCCACTAATTGGTCCATTTTTCTTTTTGGTTTGTTTTCCTGATTCAGTTCCCGAACCGATATCTGGCCAAGCACAAGCCTGTACAGGGCTGGGCTTGCAAAACAGAAAACATTAGCTACAATGTATAAAACAGAAATACTACACGTATCAAACCATGCTCAAAAATATTTGTGAAGAACAAAAGGACCACCTAGTCTGTCCCGGCTTCAGGACCCAGTCCTGTAAAATGTGTACAAAAGGAAGATTTAGATACTTTGTGCGAGGTAGATCATTTTGTGGTGAGTTTGAGGTCCTTGTCTTGCTGAGAAATAAAAGTTTGTCCAAGTAGCTGGAAGATCAATGAAACGGCCTTCAACTGAAGTATGATGTCATAAATCACCAACTCTGTCACCAGAAAAGCAACCACCAACCATAACATTGCAACAAATGTCCTCAAACTTTTGATTAGAATTGTATATGGAATGCATCAGATAAAAGATCCCGTAAAATGTCTTGAGGCATTGAACCAATAATACCATATGTTGAGCAATAAGTAAAGACTTATGTCTAAATTTGGCTGTATCCAGTTTTACATTTATTCTAATATGACATGTATAATACCACATTAATTAACATAATATCTTCTTTATAAAACAAACAAAATCAATTTATTTCATTTCCAGAACTAAAGTCATATTTTAAGGAAATAATTGTCGACACTTAAATCATCATACGATATTCTGTCTCGGTTTATTCCTTTCCAACTACTTTCTTCGTGTCATTATTAACTATAAATAAAACAAAAATGAAAAAAAAAATAAAAATAAAAAATGAAGACAAAAAAAAAAATGAATAAAGTTTGGGGGGTTTAAAAGTTTAAACTCACATGAACTAAATCCCTGAAGCCAAGCTAGTCTCACTCCTCGCTAGGATCGTTTCATTATATGGAAAGTGAGAAAGGAGGTAGAAAGAAACCAGACAGGACAGAAACACTTTACAAGACAGAAATTACCCGCAGACGTCAGAATTGGCAGACAGACCAACATTAGCTTCCAAAAATGAGGCTGCAATATTTGACAGAAAGGACGGATATTTTATCCATCCAGTAATATTTTTTTTCTTAATGTTGATACAACGCTAATGTTTTTCTCTCCTTTCCTGACAACTTATCTGTGTTTAAAAACAAAAGAACATTTAAGCCTTGAATTTTGCTCTCTGTTTAGTCTGCCCCTGGTGAGCCAAATACGTGATTTGTGTCGCCAGCCTGGCACTCAAACAGTTAATCAAAGAAATTGATCCCCAAAAGAAAACTGTGAAAGACTTAACACCGTAATGAACCTTTTGAACTTGTAGATACCTGGATGACGTTTTCAAATCGAAGTGATAATCACTAGTTATCGTAATGAATAAATATGTTCACTCACCTTACATAACAACATAACAAAGTAGCAAAGGCCTAACACATGACAACTCCAATAAACGTTCCTTGGGGATTTTTCAGAATTCCAAACACAGAAACAGAAAGGAGAGCATTTGGAGAGCTTCAACAGAAAGTTAATTATTTGCTTTTTGTTGTGGCATCAAAAATCAACAGTCAACACTTCAGTCTACCAATTAGGACATTTTAAGAATCTAACTTGTCCTAAGCAGGTGAAATAGTAAATGGATCCAACCATAAAATTGTAACTACACCCAATGATGACAAAAGAGACGTGAAATGAACTTAATGTGCCTTTCAAGACGAAACCAAATATGAGACAAAGGCTTGGAACGCAAACAAACAAAACATTTATGATTACATTGGTTGATTACCTTGATGTTGGAATAAAAATCCAGTATTTTATTTAACAGTTATCGTCAGTTACTTTCAATCATGTGGTTGGAGTTTAGATGCAGAGAGAATGTATATACTTTAAAACAACATGACTGGGACATGACTATCATAATTAATAATAATAATTATCTGCAATTTTTATAGCATTCTTCTCCCTGTGAGACTCAAAGCACTTCACAAATATACAAACATAAAGACATCAAAGTTAGGAGTTTCTGAAGGTCAGATAAGCGGACTGAATGCCTGATGGAAGAGGTGGGTCTTTAGCTTTTCTTTTTTTTTTTTAAGTCTGTAAGGACGGTGCCTCACTGATTGCGCACGGTAAAGAGTTCCAGAAGGTAGGGGCAGCGTGGCTGAATGCCCTGGAACCTGAGTCTGTCTTTATTCTTGGCACTGACAGAAGGTATTTGCTGGCTGACCGAAGTGAACAGGATGAAATGTAGGGTGTCAGGAGCTCTTTCGGGTACTGTGGGCCTTGATTGGGTAAGGCTTTGAAGGTTAGCAGGCCAATTTTAAAATATGTTTGCCATTTAATTGGAAGCCAATGCAGGGAGTGGAGAACAGGTGTTATGTGGCAGGAGTGAGTTTGATTGGTCAGTAGTCTGGTTGCTGCATTTTGTTCAGTCTGAAGTCAATGGAGTTCTTTTTCTGGGGGGCCCAAGTAAAGTACATTGCAGTAATCTAGCCGAGAGGATACAAATGCATGGATTAATCTTGGCATATCATCCGGTGGAATTAAGTGTTGTATCCTGGCTATGGTTTTCAGATGAAAGTAGGCAGATTTTATTATAGAGGAAATCTACCGTTCGAATGATAGCCAAACGTCAATCAGCACTCCGAGGTTTCGTACCTTTGATGAACTGATGAGTTCAGAGCCTCCAAGCTCCAGGCCAGTTGGGTGATCATGGGATATTGTTGTTGCCCGGGGTCCCATCACCAAGAGTAACTCTGTTTTGTCCTGGTTCACTTTAAGCCAACTAGCATTCATCCATTCTATGAGGTCTGCTAAGAAACTGTTGATGCAGGATGTTGGGTCTGTGGCATCTGGAGCAAAGGAGAAATAGAGTTGTGTGTCATCAGCGTAACAATGATACCTTAGACCATGTTGCCTAATGATGTCCCCCAGTGGAAGCAAGTAAATTGTGAATAGCATGGGAGACAAGATGGATCCTTGTGGAACTCCGCAGGCCAGTTCTGTTGGTGCTGATGAGCTTGATCCTGATGTTACTCTCTGTGATCTACCAGTGAGGAAAGACTTAAACCGGTTAAGGACTGTGCAAGCACTCTATTAAAATCTTGTGGTCAATGGTGTCAAATGCAACTGAGAGATCCAAGGATTAGGATGGAGTAATCACCTTTGTGTCTCGTCATAAGGAGATCATTTAGCACTCGGACTAGTGCTGTTTCAGTGCTGTTGTGGCATCTGAAACCTGACTGGAAAGGATCAAAGATATTCAAGCTTGATAGATGGGCCGCCAGTTGATTTGTCACTACTTTTTCAATCTTTTTCCTGAGAAACGGAAGGTTGGATACTGGTCTGTAATTAGCCATGCATTCTGGGTCTAATAAAGGTTTCTTTAGGAGTGGTTTTACCACAGCTTCTATTAGAGGATCAGGGAAGTCTCCAGTTTTTATTGAACACTGCACTATTTTTGTGAGGGCTGGGGTGAGTGTTTCAATGCATGCAGATAGAAGCTGAGTTGGAGCAGGGTCTAAGTCACACATAGTAGAGTGTAACTTTTGCATGGTTCTTTTAACTCCCTTTATATCCACATTTGTAAAAGTGGACCATAAACCGGGGCAATCTGGCATTCCATTGTAGTGGTTCTGGTGTGTAACTGTTTGGCCTGCTGTGATAGAGGCTCGTATTGAAGAAATATTTTCTCTGAAGAAGATCGCAAATGCGTTACACTTATCCTGAGAAAAGTTGGTGGGGATATGCATGGATGCTGGTTTGCAGAACCTGTCTACTGTGTGAAACAGTTGCCTGTGTCAATTTTGCGTGATAAAAATGAAGATCTTTTCTGAGTTATCTTGAATTGATATATATTTAGATGTTTGATAAGAGCGGCTTTATCCTCTGAATCATGTGTCCTGTGCCACTTTTCCTCAAGTTTACAGACTGTTCTCTTCATTTCTCTGATGGTGCTATCAAACCACAGTGCATTGTTGTGGGTTTTGACAGTGCATATGCGTGTTGGTGCAATGTTTTCTCATGGTTTTGTTGTAGAGTCGGACTAAGTAGCTAGGATCTTCACAGGTGCCCATTCGTTCACTAAGATCCATATGCAATGTTGCATCCAATGACGTCAACCCTTTGAATGAGCGATGTTAGATGTTTGACCAGGTTCTGAGGCTGGGGTCTGGCTGATTGTGATACAATGGAGAAGTGAATGGAGTGGTGGTCTGACCAAACAACTGGATTAATAGTTACTGGTAACACTTCTAGTCCAGACTGAAACACTAGATCAAGTGTGTGACCTTTTCTGTGGGTGGAAGTGGTGACGAATTGTGTGAAGCCGAGTGCACTCATCAAGCTGAGGAGATTTTGCCCATGCAACGATAGGGTATCATCAATGGATAATCAAATATAAAACCCAATTTACTAATGGAGGTGAGTCATTTTTTTTGTTTAAATGTACCTTAGTTGTGGTGTTCAGCTGAAGTTATCTATTCCTGGTAGTAAGATGGTCCAGTGGAAGTAAATTTCAATCTGTTGTGTATCTCAGTTTAGTAATGCCACCCGTTCAATTTTGGTAAATCCAGTTGTGTGATATGTGGAGTCGATATTGGTCCTTGAAATATTTGTGATGAATTATGAGTGTAAGGAGGTTAAAATTAAGATAGTTCCTGGAGAGGTCAGTGTAGCGATTACCCTGGTGAGTAGAGGGGTTTCCACCACTGGAGGGTGTCCTTCTCCCGATGAGTGAGGGGTATTCTCAGCATCCAGTAGTCATCCAGCTGAAGAAGCTCTTAAAAGAGCTAGTGTGATAGCTGTATAGCTGTTTTCCCCCAATAAGAGACGAGACTCTAGATTGAGGGTGAAGTAGAACTGATTTACTGGGCACAACGGCATTTCTTTTATACACATTTCTCAACAAGGTTACCACCCACGTGGACCTTGTTGGGCACTGAAACTACAAACTTTACAACCAATCAAGTACAGGCACATAGATAAACACTCCCACTTGTTACAGTAAAATCATCCCCTCTGCTTGGGAGATATTTTAGTTAATTTCTGTATCAACTCAATTATCTCCAAGCGGAAAAATATACTTGTATACATTTTTTATAACTCCATGATTATACATCCAATCTTAACCAGCATAACCAGCATAACTAGGGGACAAACATATTCAAAAATCACCTGAATCGGTTCAGGGGTTCGGGAGATAGGAGAAAGTCTCACGCAGGTTTTCCTCTCCAAAACAGTTCCACAGATTCAGGCTGTGTGGTCGGTCTATCGTCTCTTTCACATAAAGTACAATTTGCACAAACGGATCGGTTCGTGCTTACGGTGATTGGATGCGGCTCGTTCGAGAGTTTATTCCCTAGAAATAGCGCTCTGTTCGTATGAATTTAGCCGAACGCACAGAAGTAGAAGTTTCAGCGGCGTTCGTGGAAAAAGTAGCCAAAAATAGTTCCATGCGTTCGAGGACCAAACACCGCTGAGTGCGTTTGACTAAACAAAATGCCCTCCGCCACGTGTTCGTGCAGACGAACGCCGACCACCCTGTACAGCAATTAGAACGTTGAGGTGTTCGCGGTTTTAGAGGTGTTACATGGGTCAGGGAGGTTAATAAGTGCCACACTCCTGTTCTGGGTGGTCAGTCGTTCGGTAGAAAATTTGTGATTCAAACGGCACTTAATATAACAGAAGGCTTATGCAGTTTAAACAAATGGTTCAAACAAAGGTCTTTTTCACAGTTTACAGATCCAAGACAGAGGGTCTGTCACAGTCAGGATCCTGAGAAAAGTGAGGCAGGCAGCAGGGGCACCTAGGAGAATCTAGTTTATATAGTGTGAATATATTAACACAGGTGGTTTATTTTTATATCTTATATTGTTCTAAGGTTGGGTTGAGACATTCTTCATAATGTTGTATTGTATTCCCAATAGTAGCTGTGCTATATCTTATTGGACTCAAGCAATGTTGCTTTGTTGTAGTATAATTGTGAATGATAAGTAGATCTTTTATACTTATAATAAAAGGATCGTCGAAACATTGCCACGTCCCTTTGTGGTGATTAGAACAAAACTTTCAACGATAATAAATATTTACTGAAGTCTGTTGTGTTTGTGTTGTCACCATCAAGATGTGGAGACTGCATTCGCTGACACTGCTATATTTCTAGAGATTTTATTCTGTACAGGTTTATTTACTAAATAAGAATTCAAAATTCATTTCAAATTTAGGACCAGAGTAACCAAAAAAGAACCATAGCTGAGTTAAAGATTTTTTTTTTTAGCTTGGCTATTTTGACCACAAATGTTAAATTCTCTTTGAGTTCACTTTGAATTCTCATTTTAGAGAAGAACCCTGCTAATTTTCTATAGTAGTGGAGCTCTTCATGTGGATGCTGCTGTTATTGGATTATGGTGGTTAATCCAATAAGAAGTGGACTAGAAGAGGTTCCACAGCAATAATACTTCCAGTAATGTGTCTTTAAACTACAATAAATGTGCTTAAAAATCAGTCTGTAAGTAATATACATTGTTCTTCTTCTAAATGACATTTTTGTTATATAAATTGTTATTAGTAAATCACCTAAACATGTTTAGAACATTGCCGCCCCTGGCCACAGCCTCACTCACACCCCTAAAATTAAAGAGTTCCTCTTTGTCCATGTGGAATGTTGGGAGGTCTGAGGAAGATATTACATAAAAAAAAAAAACTACTACTATTGGAATATTGAAAGTTTGGGATTGCAATCCTCAATTGGTGAGATCCAACCAACTTTTTTTCTTTTTCACTTTTTTTCTTTTTTCTGTATATACATTGAACATTCAATTATCAAGTTTTCTCTCATTTTTTCCTTTTTATTTTTTTCCATATTTGTCTCTTTTTTTATATTTTTCCTTTTTTCATTATTTCATTTTTTCTACACTTGAGTGCGGTATTGAACTTATAGATTTTTTTGTATTATTTCGAGGTTGTTATGGGGAATACCTCCAATACCAGCACCAACCAGTAGAAGAGTGCCAGCACATTCTATGCTTTTTGAATATGTTACATTAGTCTCATTGGCAGTCACTCAGCTCTCAATCAGTGGATGCAGTCTGATAATGTGTGCGATGCTGTCTGTTTTAATCTTGGTGTTTGGGTCGTGCAGCACAGTGTGTGTGCTCTAACGCACAGATGTTGGAGTAAATGCCTCAAAATTACTTGAAATATAAAAATCCTTTAATCAAGTTTTGAATACCAATAGTTTTTTAATTGAATGAAGTGTCTGTAAAAGATTTGAAAAACTCCTCCAGACGTTTAGTATGCGATGGGATCCTTCAGCCATATACGTGCACCTTGCGTGAGACAGTGTTTGAAAATCAGCAGTTAGTCTCTATGGCAGCGGTTCCCAAAGTGTGGGTCGCGCTGACCCACACATCCAGGGCCGCCGGCTAGTCAGGCAGACTGACACCAGGAGGGAGCCCGGCGGTTTGCCCTGTATGCCGCCGGGCTCTCTCCAGTCAGTCTGCCCAGC
Organism: Pelobates fuscus; assembly: GCF_036172605.1. Classification (NCBI taxonomy): domain Eukaryota; kingdom Metazoa; phylum Chordata; class Amphibia; order Anura; family Pelobatidae; genus Pelobates; species Pelobates fuscus. Next base: position 378,011,476 of record NC_086320.1, read on the forward strand.
AGCTCCGGCCTGCAGCTCCGCCGGGTGCAGAGCTGCAGACCGTGTGATAGGAGTCTCGCGAGCTCCCAGAGCGTTACCATGGCAACAATCAGGGAACTCGCAAGATTTTTATTACACTGTCTGCAGCTCTGCACCCGGCGGAGCCGAGACCGGAGTGTTAACCCACCGGACCACCAGGGAGACACTGGACTACCAGGGAATTCAGTAAAGGTAGGACACAGCCCACGGACATCCCCCTGCCCCCCCCATGTAACCCCTTCACCCCCTGCCCCCCCCATGTAACCCCTTCACCCCCTGCAACCCCTTCACTCCCTGCCCCCCCATGTAACCCCTTCACCCCCTGACCTCCCCCATGTAACCCCATCACTCCCTGCCCTCCCCCCATGTAACCCCTTCACCCCCTGCCCCCCCATGTAACCCCTTCACCCCCTGCCCCCCATGTAACCCCTTCACCCCCTTCACCCCCTGCCCCCCATGTAACCCCTTCACCCCCTGCCCCCCATGTAACCCCATCACTCCCTGCCCTCCCCCCATGTAACCCCTTCACCCCCTGCCCCCCCATGTAACCCCTTCACCCCCTGCCCCCCCATGTAACCCCTTCACCCCCTGCCCCCCATGTAACCCCTTCACCCCCTGCCCCCCATGTAACCCCTTCACCCCCTGCCCCCCATGTAACCCCTTAACCCCCTGCCCCCCCATGTAACCCCTTCACCCCCTGCCCCCCATGTAACCCCTTCACCCCTGCCCCCCATCTAACCCCTTCACCCCCTGCCCCCCATGTAACCCCTTCACCCCTGCCCCCCCATCTAACCCCTTCACCCCCTGCCCCCCATGTAACCCTTTCACTCCCTGCCCCCCATGTATCCCCTTCACCCCCTGTCCTCCCCCAAGTAACCCTTTCACTCCCTGCCCCCCATGTAACCCCTTCACCCCCTGTCCTCCCCCAAGTAACCCCTTCACTCCCTGCCCCCCTATGTAACCCCTTCACCCCCTGTCCTCCCCCAAGTAACCCCTTCACTCCCTGCCCCCATGTAACCCATTCACCCCTGCCCCCATGTAACCCCTTCACCCCCTGCCCCCCCAATGTAACCCCTTCACCCCCTCCCCCCATGTAGCCCCTTCAACCCCTGTCCTCCCCTAAGTAACCCCTTCACCCCCTGCCCCCATGTAACCCCTTCACCCCCTGTCCTCCCCCAAGTAACCCCTTCACTCCCTGCCCCCCCATGTAACCCCTTCACCCCCTGCCCCCATGTAACCCCTTCACCCCCTCCCCCCATGTAGCCCCTTCACCCCCTGTCCTCCCCCAAGTAACCCCTTCACTCCCTGCCCACCATGTAACCCCTTCACCCCCTGCCCCCCATGTAACCCCTTCACCCCCTGCCCCCCATGTAACCCCTTCACCCCCTGCCCCCCCATGTAACCCCTTCACCCCCTGCCCCCCCCCATGTAACCCTTTCACCCTCTGTCCTCCCCAAGTAACCCCTTCACTCCCTGCCCCCCATGTAACCCCTTCACCCCCTGCCCCCCATCTAACCCCTTCACCCCTGCCCCCATGTAACCCCTTCACCCCCTGCCCCCATGTAACCCCTTCACCCCCTGTCCTCCCCCAAGTAACCCCTTCACTCCCTGCATCCCCTGTCCTCCCCCAAGTAACCCCTTCACTCCCTGCCCCCATGTAACCCCTTCACCCCCTGTCCTCCCCCAAGTAACCCCTTCACTCCCTGCCCCCCATGTAACCCCTTCACCCCCTGTCCTCCCCCAAGTAACCCCTTCACTCCCTGCCCCCCATGTAACCCCTTCACCCCTGCCCCCCATGTAACCCCTTCACCCCCTGCCCCCCATGTAACCCCTTCACCCCCTGTCCTCCCCCAAGTAACCCCTTCACTCCCTGCATCCCCTGTCCTCCCCCAAGTAACCCCTTCACTCCCTGCCCCCCATGTAACCCCTTCACCCCCTGCCCCCCCAATGTAACCACTTCACCCCCTCCCCCCATGTAGCCCCTTCACCCCCTGTCCTCCCCTAAGTAACCCCTTCACCCCCTGCCCCCATGTAACCCCTTCACCCCCTGTCCTCCCCCAAGTAACCCCTTCACTCTGTGCCCCCCATGTAACCCCTTCACCCCCTGCCCCCCATGTAACCCCTTCACCCCCTCCCCCCATGTAGCCCCTTCACCCCCTGTCCTCCCCCAAGTAACCCCTTCACTCCCTGCCCCCCCATGTAACCCCTTCACCCCCTGCCCCCCCATGTAACCCCTTCACCCCCTGCCCCCCATGTAACCCCTTCACCCCCTGCCCCCCATGTAAACCCTTCACCCCCTGCCCCCCCATGTAACCCCTTCACCCCCTGCCCCCCATGTAACCCTTTCACCCTCTGTCCTCCCCCAAGTAACCCCTTCACTCCCTGCCCCCCATGTAACCCCTTCACCCCCTGCCCCCCATCTAACCCCTTCACCCCCTGCCCCCCATGTAACCCTTTCACTCCCTGCCCCCCATGTAACCCTTTCACTCCCTGCCCTCCCCCAAGTAACCCCTTCACTCCCTGCCCCCCCATGTAACCCCTTCACCCCCTGCCCCCATGTAACCCCTTCACTCCCTGCCCTCCCCCATGTAACCCCTTCACCCCCTGCCCCCCATGTAACCCCTTCACCCCCTGTCCTCCCCAAGTAACCCCTTCACTCCCTGCTCCCCCATGTAACCCCTTCACTCCCTGCTCTCCCCCATGTAACCCCTTCACCCACTGCCCTCCCCCCATGTAACCCCTTCACTCCCTGCCCCCCATGTAACCCCTTCACCCCCTGCCCTCCCCATGTAACCCCTTCACCCCTGCCCTCCCCCAATGTAACCCCTTCACTTCCTGCCCTCCCCCCAATGTAACCCCTTCACTCCCTGCCCTCCCCCCAATGTAACCCCTTCACTCCATGATTACCATGATGTAATCTAAAGCTTATTGCCAAGCTGTGCCAAGTTTATGTATTTAAAGCTGCCATGATGTTCCAATTTTATGCCTCTAAAACTGATTTCCATGATGTTCTGAATTTATGCCTCTAAAGCTGGTTGCCATGGTGTGCCAATTGTAAGCCTCTAAAACTGATTGCCATGGTGTGCCAATTGTATGCGCCTAAAGTTGCCATGATGTGCCAAGTTTATACATCTAAAACTGATTGCCATGATGTACCAATTTCATGCATCTAGAGCGGATTGCTATAGTGTGCCAATTGTATGCATCTAAAGCTGACATAATGTTCCAATTGTATGCCTGTAAAGCTGATTGCCACGGTGTGCCAATTGTATGCATCTAAAGCGGATAGTGTGCCAATTGTATGCATCTAAAGCGGATTGCTATAGTGTGCCAATTGTATGCCTCTAAAGCGGATTGCTATAGTGTGCCAATTGTATGCATCTAAAGCTGACATAATGTTCCAATTGTATGCCTGTAAAGCTGATTGCCACGGTGTGCCAATTGTATGCATCTAAAGCGGATAGTGTGCCAATTGTATGCATCTAAAGCGGATTGCTATAGTGTGCCAATTGTATGCCTCTAAAGCAGATTGCTATAGTGTGCCAATTGTATGCCTCTAAAGTGGTTTGCCATGGTGTGCCAGTTTTATGCCTCTAAAAGTAATTGTCATGGGGTGCCAATTGTGTGCATCTAAAGCAGATTGCCATGGTGTTCACTTTTTAAAATATGCATTAAAAGCAAGTGGGTCTCAAAAAATTACCGTTTTGAAAAGTGGCCCATAAAAGTTTGGGAAGCCATGCTCTATGGTCTTCCCTACTTCTGTTCACCATTAGTGATGTCCCGAACGGTTCACTGGCAAATAGTTCCTGGCGAACATCGCATGTTCGCATTCGCCACAGATGGTGAACATATGCGATGTTCGGTCCGCCCCCTATTCGTCATCATTGAGTAAACTTTGACCCTGTACCTCACAGTCAGAGGACACATTCCAGCCAATCAGCAGCAGACCCTCCCTCCCAGACCATCCCACCTCCTAGACAGCATACAATTTAAATTAATTCTGAAGCTGCATTCATTTTTTGTGGTCTTTCAGCCAAATTTACTAATACTAAACAGTGAGAGGGTGGGGGCACTAAAGTAAAAAAAAGGGGGAGGACCTATTGTCCTCCCCCCTGGCCCCCACCCCTGAGCGTTGGGTGGGGGCCCAAAACACAAATTGGGGGGACCTAATGTCCTCCCCCCGGCCCCCACCCCTGAGCGGCGGGTGGGGGCCCTAAATACCAATAGGAAGGGGGGACCTATTGTCCTCCCCCCGGCCCACACCCCTGAGCGGCGGGTTGGGGCCCTAAATACCAATAGGGGGTGGACCTATTGTCCTCCCCCCGGCCCCCACCCCTGAGAGGCAGGTGGGGGCCCTAAATACCAATAGGGGGGGACCTATTGTCCTCCCCCCTGGCCCCCACCCCTGAGCGGTGGATGGGGGCCCTAAATACCAATAGGGGGGTACCTATTGTCCTCCCCCCAGCTCCCACCCCTGAGCTCTGATTGGTGGATTAAGTAACCAATCAGAGAGTTATGAGTCAAATCACACAGCGTGGGAAAATTCCAAAGAACTTTCCCACGCTGTGTAAAATGACACAGAGCACTCTGATTGGTGGATTTCAAACCAACCAATCAGAGTGCTGTGACAGGAAAATGTAGAGACTTACCTGTCAGTCTCTTAATTTACCAGTCAGAGCATTCTGATTGGATGGCTTATACCCACCAATCAGAGTGCTCTGAGCCTAATTGCAGGGCGGGGCAAGGCTTTATAAGCCTTCCCCCGCCCTGCAGAGCTCAGTCTGCGCGGAGCCCTCGCCGGGTGAAGATGGATTATTTTTTTTTGCGCTGGTTTTTATTTTTATTTTTATTTATTTTTTATTGCGTCGGTTATTATGGATATTTATTTGCCCTTTTTTGGGGCTGCAAAAAGAAGATTTTAGAAGAAAGAAAACATCGAATGTTAAGTTTTTGTTTTTTTACAGGTTCTTAGTTAAATGTCTCCCCCTCGTAATGATTTTTAGGGTGAGGGGGGTAGGTAGGGGATCATTTTTTGGGGGGGGTTGACTAGGGGTTTGGGGACATTTTTTTTAGGGCCCCCACCCGTCGCTCAGGGGTGGGGGCCGGGGGGAGGACAATAGGTCCCCCCCATTGTTATTTAGGGCCCCCACCCGCCGCTCAGGGGTGAGGGCCGGGGGGAGGACAAAAGGTCCCCCCGCTCAGGGGTGGGGACCGGGGGGAGGACATTAGGTCCCCCACCCTATTGGTATTTAGGGCCCCCACCCGCTGCTCAGGGGTGGGGGCTGGGGGGGAGGACAATTGGTCCCCCCCTATTGGTATTTAGGGCCCCCACCCGCCGCTCAGGGGTGGGGGTTAGGGGGAGGACATTAGGTCCCCCCCAATTTGTGTTTAGGGCCCCCACCCACCGCTCAGGGGTGGGGGTCAGGGGGTAGGACATTAGGTCCCCCCTTATTCTTTTTTAGGGCCCCCACCCACCGCTCAGGTGGGTGGGGGCCCATCACTATTGGGTTTTAAAATTCGCCTGCTATTGAAGTCTATGGCGGTTCGCCGGGTTCGCCCGTTCGCGAACATTTGCGGAAGATCGCGTTCGCCGTTCGCGAACGGAAAATTTCTTGTCCGCGACATCACTATTCACCATAAATATTCACAGAGTCTGGCATCCTGTATAGTTCTGGGTTCTGGGGTAGGATACGGCCTTGATCAGTCACTCCCTTCCATTTCTATCAGAATTTCCTATGTTCTTTCCTCGTGTTTAATCAGCATAAATATCAAGCTACAAGCCTGCAGACCACACTCCATGACTGGGGAAATTACTATCCTGCCCACCCTCCCTCCCCTTCCAGCCTTCCCCTGCTGTGATGGCAGCCAAGATCCTTTGCTCTGAGACTAGTGCATTCGAATGGCCATATGAACATGATCCAGAATGAATTAAATGGAGAGAGGGATTAGTCATCGTATGAGTTCATATTTGGAGATCCTTCGAGATTAAAATCATCGTAACCTAATGCAGAGCTGTGTTTCTTCCCATCAGTTTGCTTTATGTAATATTTGCATTTTCCAGCTACGTCATAAAGTTAGATATTCATTTAATTGAGAAATTACCATTAACAAAATAAAAAAATATAGAAACATAGCTAGAAACTAAAAAAAAGAATATTATCCAAAAAGAAGTGATATAAAGTTACATCTTAAAAGAACATGACCATGTACTCCAATAATTATCACTCTGTTTATTAAACAAACGCTCCAGCCAGCTGTAGTGGTAATGGTACCAGGAGTGTCCCGGTGATCCCTCCATTTTTAAGAAGTTCAACCAATTTAGAAAGGTTTGACTTCTAACATGGGGTATAGTGGCCCCACTCTCCATCTCTACTGCTAATGATGGAGAGCAGAAAGCTTCTAACAACTAGCAGTGCGGGGATACCTCACTGGCTGAGAGCAATCAACTCTCAATCAGTGTGCTAGGCCTTGCACTGCCGGACTTAGCTTAGAACTTCCATCTCTCCATCATTAGTAGTGGAGGAGGGATGTGGTGCCCAGGTAAGAAATTAACCCATTCTAAAATTATTTTACTACTTACAATAGGGGTGTGCTAGAGCACTTCTAGAACCATCAGCATTAAAATGAACTGTAGTGATTACAGTATTTCGAATGTTCCATTAAGGAAAAAGGCATAGACACTTGTGCTTTGATGTGACTACTGGCTAGCCTCCTGCCTTCCGACTATGGCCTCTGTGCTGATAGCTGTATTTTACACTGCAGAAAGGTTTATTTGTGTATTTCTGCCGGGGCTTTCGGGACTTTCAGTATGTGAGTAGTGCTACCCCAGATAGCTATGCCATGGAGCCTATTCGTGGCTCCAATGCGATTGAACTTTATGTATGTATGCTCAGATCTAAGCTATCTGGGGATATGTTGCATGTATATGTTTTATGTAGTAATTGTAACATTGTGTAATTTTATGTATTTTTGTAACCATGTGGTTAGTGGAGTCTTGCCTCTGTCCTGGGAGATAATTTGATTACTTCCCAATTATCTCCAGGACAGAGAGGAGGGATTGTGATGTCACTGTGGGAGTGTTTTGTTTGTATTGTCTGTGATTGGCTAATATCTAATATGTGTCCCATTGTTCCATCAGGTCCCCTAGGGGAGTGTCCACCTGGTGGACACTTGCATAAATACCGGGCAGGTAGCCCTCAATAAAACAGACCTACTTGCACCTTTCGTGAAGCCTTGGCTCATGCTTGGCGGAAGGGATACCTACACTCTGGGGATTGCTATAAATCACTTACTCCCCAGAGTAAGCTCTTGTAAGAGCTTGATTTGTTCCTGCTACGCTCTCTGGATTTAGGAGAGTTTCACCCACTGGGAGCTGGATCCTGGTCATGGATCCAGGGTGGGTGAGAGGCAGCGAGACCCCGGCGCAGCTGCATCACTGGAAGTGGGGTCCGCAGTGCTGATGGTGTCGGTTGGAGTGCTCGGAGTCCTCGGCAAGTGTTAGGAGCATCGATTGGCGGAGGTACTCAGTTGGAGTGCCAGCGGTTCGTCACAATAAAAATATAAAATAACTTTTGTAATATTACAGCACAACTGATTAACCTTTATAAATATATTTTAAAACAGAGAGGGATTTTATTTTTTTAAACCAACCTGGTAAAGGCAGGGGTAAGTGCTCTACTTATTAATTATCCTTTCCCGCTAATGTTATAAGATTACATCACATGATGACACCTAATGCTACAGGAGCTTCTATCACATGAATCAGCTTTTCTATCTCTGTTTTACTGGTTTATGACAAAAAATATAATTGTAGAAAAAAAACATTACAATCATAGAGATGTCCAGAACAGTTCGCTGGCGAATAGTTCCTGGCGAACATAGCTTGTTCATGTTCGCCACGGATGGCGAACATATGCGATGTTCGGTCCGCCCCTATTCGTCATCATTGAGTAAACTTTGACCTTGTACCTCACAGTCAGCAGACACATTCCAGCCAATCAGCAGCAGACCCTCCCTCCCAGACCCTCCCACCTCCTAGACAGCATACAATTTAGATTAATTCTGAAGCTGCATTCTTTTTTTTTTTAGACAGAAGTGTGTTATATTTGAGCATGCTAGGCTGAACGTGCGTATATCATGGCTAGTTGCACTGAGGGTATGAGTATATAGCAGTACATTGTTGTGAAAGATGGCTGTCATGTTTAGGGTGTAGCTTGCACGTTATCAACTGTGTATTTATATCAGCAGGTCCACCACTAGTTATAAATCAAGTGTGAGTCGCCATATCAGATGAGACTAGTGAATAACATAATACATGAACGGTTAAGGTAAAGGCATGTAAGGAACTACGACAATAAACTCTTTAGGAGGTGAAATAATGACATGTTTAAACGCTTGCTACTTTACGATTAGTTAATGTGCAGAGAGCAGTTCATGTGATCAAAGGCATGGTGTGGAGGATCGGCTATAGTGGGACATGCTTGGCAGGCTGCTGTTTACTGCTTGTGCTCATCCGATCCCTTCTGGGTGCCAGGTGCAGACCCTGGGAGTCCTTGATACCTGGAACAACAAAGGCAAGTCTCTGGCTGAGTGCCGGGTTCGCGGCTTGAGGTGGTGGAAGCTTGTTTTGTCAGGTGTTTGGATCTGTCCCGGTGGTGCTTCACGTCCGGTGCGGGATTGTGGTGGCTTAAGGTGGAGGCGAGTGCTTGACGTGGGGCAGGCTCTGCATTTCTGTTTGTGCCTCCGGTCCAGTCTTTGACGCCTTTTGCGTTGGTGGATTTTAATGGGGACTGCTTCGCTTAGCTGCGGTGGAGCTTGTTGGGTCTGTGGTGGAGCTTGTTGGTGCTTCCTGCTTGTTATTTGCTTCCAAAATTGATTAAAGAGTCTGTCCAACTTAGACTCAATATCCTGCAAATATCGTGAAAATAATGGTGAGAGAAAACTAAATACTAGATAAAATCAGATGACAATAAATAAGAGGCAATATTACCATATATTACTGTCTGTTGGGCTTGTCCTAAAAAACAATAACATAAAGGACATAGTATAGCCTGTTTACACAAAACAGATAAATAATAGGTATAAAAATGCCCACTCACGTGGTGCTGAGCCGTTCAAAAGTGGCTCAGACTATCAGCGCCTTGTAAAGTAATATTGGAGACTGTAGTGCTGCAAGCAGGTTTTTCAATGCATAAATTCCGTCTTGTAGAATTGATGTCAGACAGGAAAAGCAGGTAAGTGAAAACAACTTTTATTGCTAAAAACACAGCATAGGAATCTCGTCCCCCAATTGCACGAACAGTTTTTTAGAAAAAGAAAAAAAGGAAAACAATAATTTTTTAGGAGGTCAAGTAGGTTTTTATTACTGTGGAAATTGCACTGGATGTAGATTAAAGAGGACTACATATAGATGTATAAAAGTTTTTTCCACAAAAAATTCGGAAGAGAAACATAAAGTGAACTCATTTATCTCGTGCAATACTAACAATGTAATATACCTTTTAACTTGTCCCTGCGGTTACCAGTACGTGGGTAAAACTATAAGGAAACTAAAAATTAGAATAGGTGAACATATTAACAATATAAAGAAAAAATGTATTAATCATAGTGTTTCGAAACACTTTTTAGATCACCACGATGGTAAACCGGAAGGCCTTCAATTCATGGGTATAGAAAGAATTCAAGCCCATTGGAGAGGGGGGTGTAAAGAAAATATTTTAAGCAAAGCGGAGATGAGGTGGATGTTCAACCTCAACACCCTGACTCCCGAAGGCCTTAACGTCGATTTCGAAATTGCTTCCTTTTTATAGAGATATTTAGATTTATATATTTTTTATATTTTTATTTATTTTTATATATTTATATATATTTATTATATCCTTTTTTATACCTTTTCCCAAAACATGTGTGTATCTGTAGGTATTTACACTAATTGTAGAATATTCACATTGGTGTTATTAATAAGCACTAAGAATTGTTCACAATTATTGTATGAGGATGTTCATTTTATTATGATTAATATGCACATCATTCTATATACATATGTATTAATTAGCAGTGTTTTTTCTTTAATGATGTGTTTTTTATGTTTTTATGTATTGTATTATTAATACATTTTTTCTTCTTCTTTCTTCTTATTTGTATACAATATACTTTGCCTGTTATAATATATTTCCGATATGAGATGTTATTATGCATAAAATTAGTTTGCCACGAAGTACAGACATTTTCCTTCAATGGACATGTGCAAAGCAAAGTTGTTTTTATTATCTGCCCGAGACCGGAAGTATACAAAGGTACAGGGATGCCATTTGCCGCTGACCCGGAAATTGACCCTGACACGCAACGTGACCGGAAACAGGAAGTCAGCAAGACCCGAAAACCGGAACCGGAAATGAAACGGAACACGAATTTTGGCGCCAAAATGTAACATATTTAAATGTAAAGTTTGATGAAGCATGTAGCACTTTGAAAAAGACCATTATCGGTCGAAACGTGTTAGTGCAATTGGGGGACGCGATTCCTATACTGTATTTTTAGCAATAAAAGTTTTTTTCAATTACCTGCTTTTCCTGTCTGACATCAATTCTACAAGACGGAATTTATGCATTGAAAAACCTGCTTGCAGCACTACAGTCTCCAATATTACTTTACAAGGCGCTGATAGTCTGAGCCACTTTTGAACGGCTCAGCACCACGTGAGTGGGCATTTTTATACCTATTATTTTTCTGTTTTGTGTAAACAGGTTATACTATGTCCTTTATGTTATTGTTTTTTTAGGACAAGCCCAACAGACAGTAATATATGGTAATATTGCCTCTTATTTATTGTCATCTGATTTTATCTAGTATTTAGTTTGCTCTCACCATTATTTTCACGATATTTGCATTATATTTATTTGGTGTGATTTGGAGTGATTCACATCTGTGGTGATTTGAGCATTCGCTCCCGATTCCTTTACCTTTTCTGTGTTTTTTATATATAGACTCAATATCCTGCCATGCTTTGCTGGTACCAGGAGGACACGCGGCTGCCGCCATATTGGGAGAGTCACAGATGAGTATGTCCGCCTGGGCAGCTGTGCTCTGTGCGTCCATTAGCTCCAGACAGCCTCTCAGGGGTGGACCGGGATAACCCCCACCGGTCCGAGGGGGAGGGGGTAACGGAGCTCCTGCCGGGAAGTAGCTGCTCCTGGGCATCCCAGGATCGGGAGATCGGCCGCCTCTTCTGCCCGGTGAGCACCAGGCCACACTTGCCACGCGGAGGTAAGTAAGACTCTGTCGAGTTGCTGACCGCTATTAAGCATGTCGGGTCGGTCAGGTAGGAGCAACATTGCTGGGTCATCCCCTTCATCCCAGGGGGCTGTTGTCACCTTTCGGGGACACTTGGTGTTGTACGTGGCTGGGTGGAGGAAGAGACCTTCAATGACATCAGTGAGGACAAGGAATGGGACATGGCTAGCTAGGTATCCAACCTTGTGCAAATGGGGAGTTTGCGGTTGTGAAAATGGACTGTTTGCGGTTGTTTGCGGTATGTTAAACGGGGAGTTTGGTCTGTCACTGTGAAGCGGGTGTAACCCTTACACTACCTGATCGATACAACATCATACCTGATGCTTTAAAGCACGTTATTCCAAACAATTTAGGAATGTTAGGTGATTTATGCCCTTTATGGATTAAAACCAGACTCTGCATCAACTATGTAATTTTCCATGGAAGTTTTGCCATGGATCCCCCTCCGGCATGCCACAGTCCAGGTGTTAGTCCCCTTGAAACAACTTTTCCTTCACTATTGGGGCCAGAAAGAGTCCCTGTGGGTTTTAAAATTCGCCTGCCTATTGAAGTCTATGGCGGTTCGCCCGGTTTGCCCGTTCGCGAACAGTTGCGGAAGTTCGCGTTCGCCGTTCGCGAACGGAAAATTTTATGTTTGCGACATCTCTGTACAATCACCATAATATTATGAAAATACTGAATTACAAGTATGCAATATACTTATCTAATAAGTCAAAAGGACAGCCTCCCTATGATCAATTCCCAGGTAATGATCTTATATAAACTAGATTACAAACAGAAGACACATGGGATACGGCTGTTAAAAGCTAAAAAGAACATAAACAAAACATAGTGTGAGATGATTTAAACAAGAAAAGGTGCGCTGTAAATTAATGCACTCACAAGATGAAGATATCAAATGTGCTCAAAGGGTGCCTTCCCCGATGTTGTTGGGAGGCTATAAATCCATCTTCTTGGTCTGCAAGAGTTGCTGGAAATCAGGACTCCAGATGGTAAATTTGAAAAAGTATCAGCTTTATTATAAATAAAAAGGTGGATAAACACCCAAATAATGCTATAAAAACAGCAGCAAAAGTGGTCTTACGCATTTTGTCCCAGACTTGGGACTTCCTTAGAGAGCATACAATCAAAGTAAATAACAAGTATTGTACAAAAGCAGCCTAACAATCCCCACCCGAAAGTCCCTTTAAATAGAGCTAGTCCCTAAGTCCGTTGGTGGTTCTGAGGACGTTGTTCTTCATCTGTGGTCCTATTGGTTCCATTTTCCGTCCTGATCACCTATAGATCCTCAAGCACTTTCCTCCATATCCCGGCCGGTACTTCAAACACCTGTTAGAAGCCAAAAATGGAAGTGCTTTCCACTGGACACTTCCATGTTCCATTCAGCAGTTGCTATGTGTCATAGAGATCAAAATGGCCGCCCGTTCCACAATAGGTTCTGTAGATGTTTTAAGCGACCTCTGGTGGTCGCCAGAAATATTACAAGACACATAAACAGTAAAGAGGAACGGTCAGGGTATTTATCTGCTAAAGAGAGAAGTAATAATACATATTGATCTTTTACCAGGACAGATATTTAGTAAACTAAAGTGCAGAGTGAATAATGTGAATGACAGAAATGAATGAAATAGAGCATTTATCTCTACTTACTCTTTACTTGGGACAATTTGTGTCACAAGATCGATAAGGTCAAGGTCAGTAAGTTAATGTGAGAGATGGGTCATTTAAAGTGACAATGTGCACTCTATCAGATATAAACAAAACTATTATAACACCCAATATACCATTTTTGTTATGTTCTAAATAACAAATAAAGTGAATGAACATGATCAAGTGTAACCACACATACCTATCCTTTTCATACGTTACACCATATTTATTACTAATTCAGCGATCAGTTGTATTCAATGTCCCTAATTAAAGGGTGTACGGAAATATACATGCACAAGAAAAATGGCAATCAAATAATAATAATCAAATGAGATAAAGAAAATAACTGGGAAAGGTATCCTAATTATAAAAAGCAAGCCAAGTCAACATCCACATTCAGCCCCTTTGGTTCTAATGTTTGAAGTTTGTGAATCCAGTAAGTTTCACGCTGGGCCAGTTTCTTAACCCGGTCACCTCCACGCCAATATGGCATAACTCTGTCAATGCCTATACATGTTTTTAAAAGAAAAAAAGGGGCAAGAATTACAGTGAACGTGGACTGAATATGTCATAGGACCTTTCTTTATATTATTAAGATGTTCTAAAACCCTATATTTAAGAAATCTTTTGGTGCATCCAACATACCGTTTGCCACTGTAGCAAATAAACCACAAAGTCCGTATGGCATCCCACATTGAATTGGATCTTAAAAACATTACATGTTATAGAGCTAAAGAAATGATTTGTCCTATTCAAAGAGATGGTGGACCAGGCTTTACAAGAGTAACATCCTCTAAACATACCCACATGCTCAGTGGTATTACCAGTATCAGTTTTTAATGCATAACTGGGGGCCAGCACGTTTTTGAGATTTAGTTGTTTGTTTGTTTTTTAAATAGAAGTGCAGGATGGTAAGGTAAATGTGTTTCCAAAAACGGATCCTGAAGTAATATTGACCAATGCTTTTGTAGAGCGTTCTTAATCCTTCTATGGTCCAAACTATACTGGGTCACAAATGCAGATTTAAATTTGTCATTCGGAGGTTACAGATTGGGTTTATCTGATAATAAGACATTTCTCTCCATTTGGGTAGTTAGACGAATCTCCCTCCCTAAGGCACTCCTTTCATATCCCTTTACCAAGAGCTTGTATTTAATGTGTTGAGATTGTTTCTCAAAATATTTAAGATGTGAACAGTTGCGCCTAAGGTGTGTAAATTGTCCCCTAGCAATGCCCTTGAACCACGGTTGATGGTGGCAACTTTTCCGATGGACATATCCATTGCCATCGGTCGGCTTGAAGAAACTCTTAGTTTTGATCTGCCCATTTTCACAAAATAAAGTTAGGGCGAGAAAACTAATCTCATCCTTATTCCATACAGGAGTAAATTTTAGGTTATTTTGGTTACAATTAAGGAAGTTAACAAAATCCTGAAACATAATTGAAGATCCTTTCCAAATAATAATAACATCGTCGATATATCTCCACCAGAGCACCAGGTTTTCGTTTCAGTCATGACCAAACCACACAAATAAATCCTCCCACCTCCTCATGTAGGTGTTGGTATAACCGGGGGCAAACCTGGTGCCGATGGCGGTACCCGTGATTGGTAAATAAAATTCTCCATTCAAGAAAAAATTATTGTGCTCCAAAATAAAATACAACAGAAATTAAAATGAATTCCCTTAAACCCAGTGAGAGATCTGGATCTAAAGCCATAAAATGTCCAATGGCCTCTAGACCCAGATCGTAACTGATGACATTATACAGTGAGGTCACATCTAGTGTGGCCCAGCTGTAATCAGGGTCCCACTCATTATTTTCGGTTTCGTGTAAAAAGGACTTAGCGTACCTCACATACTATGTAGCACCTTTTGTGTATTTCTGCAGATATGAATCCGCAAAAGCTGTTAAATTGGCGGTCAATTAATGCACCGCGCTAATGATCGGGCGTCATGGGGGATTAAAAAGATGTTCATGGGTTTTAGGTAAAAAAAAGGGATATTCTGACTCTTTAGTAATAAACACATCTAAATTTGATTGTGAAATGATGTTATTAATTTAAGCATTATCCAATATGGATTTTAATTCAGAATTAAATTGTATTGTGGGATCCTCATTGAGTATGACATTTGTTTTTTTTTTGTCACTTAAAATGTTTAACACGTTGGTTTTTATTCCTTTTTGTGACAGGTTGGAATTCCTGGTCTACTTGGAGTAAGGGGCCCCACTTTGAATGGGAAAGAAATGTGACTTGGGCTTAAATCGTTGATTTGGTCGTTCACCATTGTCTAAGGTGTCAGCTCTTCGGGAAGTGGGATGTAAGAGGAAATGTCTTTTAATGGTCATAGACCTGATATATTTCTTAAGGTCAATATAAAGAGTAAAGTCATTAGCTATCTTATTCGTGTCAAATTTCATGCCTTTAGACAATAAATTAATTTCTTTATCAGATAATGATACTCCTGTTAAATTTAAAATACCTTTCTCTGTTTCCTTCCTTCTCAATTTGTGCTGTAATTGAGGATTATTTTTTTTTAGTCCTCCACCCTCATTCTTTTCTGAGGGGAATCTAGGTGTAAAGGGGAGAAGCGATTGGAGTGTTCCCATGTCGTTGCTCATGGGTGAAAATAATTGGTAATGGCTTTTTCTTTTGGTCCCCTGCGTCTCCCTTGAAAATTTGTCTCCTTATCATTATACTGAGTATTAGTACCATTTATATCAGAGTGATTCCTTACTACTTGTGCATAAGATCTATTGTCTCTGTCTCCCCCTGGGGACATTCTCCTGGAATATCGTGAGTTAGATCTTTCCTCATTCGAATAGTGTTCGAATAGTGTTCCTAAAATTGCAGGGTTATTCTTGTGTGTGTTCCTAAATGACATTTTTGTATTCCTATTTTATTTAGTGGGGATCTGGAGGTTGTTCCTTTGGGGATAGGTATGTTGTTTTCTATGAAGTAATGTATTACTCGTTGTAAACATATTGAGTGTCCTTCTTATCTCTTCTATATTTATTGCTCTTGGTTTCTGCAATTCTTTCGTCTAAATCTTTTGTATTTTTTTGTAAAGACCCCTTTATTTCCTTAAATGTTGTACTTTCTTGGTCTGCAGGGGAATTGGACACCAAGTCACCAATTTCTTCCTCCACTTTATTTTTAACCTCCTTAAAGTATTTTATAAAAAGTTGGATAAGCTGGAAGGAACAGTTAGACAGAATTTCATCTCCTGTAAAAAGAATTCAAATCCTAAACCAAAGGTTTAAATAATTCTCCAGAAAAGCAATTTCCCACCATTTTTTTTGTCTTCATATTCAATAACTTCTCTTTGCGTTTAAAGTACTCATCTAACCCTTTAACCCCTTAAGGACCAGACTCCTGGAATAAAAGGGAATCATGACATGTCACACATGTCATGTGTCCTTAAGGGGTTAAAAGGTTGTGTTTTTTTCCACTCTTGAAAAATAGCTTCAAATTTCATCCTACGAGTCTGTCGTAGGTTAGATAAAAAATTAACACTGGTGGCCATATTGAACACTAAGTGGTTGGTATGTGTGGTTTAACCTCGGTACAAACAATATGGAAAAAACAGTACTTTCACCACAATATTGTAAAAATAGTGAATTACAGAATGCAGTATATTTATCTAATAAGTCAAAACGACAGCCTTCCTAAAATCAATACCCAGGTAATGATCTTGTATAAACCAGAATACTAACAGAAGACATATGGGATACGGCTGTTAAAATCTAAAATAATAATGACATCGTCAATATATCTCCACCAGAGCACCAGGTTTTCCCTCCACCCATGACCAGACCACTCAAATAAACCCTCCCACCTCCTCGTGTAGGTGTTGGCATAACTGGGGGCAACTTTTGCTGTTGTTTTTATAGCATTATTTGGGTGTTTATTCACATTTTTATTTATAATAAAGCTGATTTTTTCAAATTTACCATCTGGAGTCCTGATTTCCAGCAACTCTTGTAAACCGAGAAGAGGGATTTATAGCCACCAAACAACATCGGGGGAGGCACCCTTTGAGCGCATTTGATAACTTCTTCATCTTGTGAGTGCATTAATTTACAGCACACTTTTTCTTGTTTAAATTGTATTACACTATGTTTTGTTTATGTTCTTCTTAGATTTTAACAGCCGTATCCCATATGTCTTCTGTTTGTATTCTAAAAAATATAATTGAACTTGATTGATTTTAATTACCTATTTTAAGGAATGATAATTGCTTTGAAACCTATGCAACGTATGAGTTATAGTTGCACGCACTTTTTTATTATTATTTTCAATATATCATTTATTGTTTGTCCTACATTTTTCTTTATTTTTGGTCAAAGATCTCTCAGGTATAAAAAAATTAATTTCCAGACGTGCAGTCCATTTACAGTGCCTAACACATAGAATATTCTATCATTGAGAGAGGCATAAACTAAATACTCAGCACAGCTGGAATCAATACCACACCATAAAAGCACAGCTGGATGATGTTTCTACAAAGTATTTACGATGTCTATGTTTTGCTTTGCTCTCCACCGGTTTGGAGAATGTTTACAGATATCACACATAAAAAGAGAATGATGGTTGAGATGTAGAAGAGAAGATTTTCTGGCTCTGTTGTATATGATCATCCTGGTGATGGTACGACTGCAGAGACAATTACGCGATAATATGACATAACCAGAAGAGAGAAAAGGTAACAATATAGTTTGACAGACAAATTCTAGATACTTTAGGTTCTCCCCAAACTATGTTTTAATGGAACTGTAATTATTTGGAAACTTTTCTGATTTGAAACTATTTCCCCAAAATATTATTTTCAATAAATATCAAGCCCATTAAATCTCTTTATACAATAAAAAAAAACAAAGAAAATAGTTAGTGGTGAACTATCACAAATCCCTACGCACATTTAAATAACTATAGGTGTTTAGTATTACTCCAATGGCATTATTATTATTATTGCTATATATATAGCGCGAAACTAATTGCGCCGCACTTTACAATATTATGAAATGGGGGGGGAGATTTACAATAAATTAGACAATTACACCGGAACAATAGGTAAATGAGGGCCCTGCTCGAACGGGCTTAAAGTCTAGAGGAGATGTGGTGCAAAAACACAAAGGGGCAGCAAGGGTAATCATTAGCTGTAAGCTCACCTGCTACGTCTGGGCAAACCTCTTAGGTGAGCTCTACACTAACAATTCACCTGGCTGCTTTCAGCTGTAAGGCAAAATGTCTTATGAGAGAGAGAGGGCTATTTTGCCAGCCCATTACTTAATAACCCTTAAAGGGAACACATAGGGGTGGGCGGTATCACTGTAACATGGCTGTGTCATATAAAAGGATTGATACTAAAAAACTTCCAAATATTGAAATGTGCATTGGGAAGTGGAATAGTGCACAAGTTACTTTTTTTTTCTTTGTTTTTTATGGTATCTATTTTGGCTGGTGTGTACTACAGTCATTGCTTTCACGCAGGAGTAGTGGGAGTTTGGGCACAGGGCGTAACTTTGTGCATTAATATCCTAACATGTCTCCAGTACGTCACTGAACTCGGTTTGACATACGGTACACAATCGGTGATACAAGCATAAACTTTGTCTCCGACAAAAAAAATAATAATAAAAAAAAAGTTAGTCTTAAATCCTTCCTTAAAGAAAGGAGAAAATATGACAAAATCACCCGACATCTACTGCTACTCAGAGAGAGAATACGGAGTATCAAAGAAGAGACCATTCGTAACTCTGAAGGAGCTGAGAGATGGGAGAAAGTGTCAGTGAGACATTTAGTGAGACCGAGGCTTGAAAGATGAATGGCTAAAACAAACCACGTTTGGGAAAAAAACTCATAGCCCTTTTAGAGTTTGCTGAAAGGCACATATTTAATGCGATCAAAACTATTAAACTCAGTGCGAAACACTCTGTGTGACACAAATGTGACATTGCTAATAATCCTGAGAACACCATCCATGTGGTAAAGCATGGTGATCTTGTTCTGTGATTGCTGTTCATCAAGTAGGCCTGAAAAACGTGGCAGGATTCAGGGAAAGAAGGATGGAGCCAAACACAGGGCAGTTCTAGGAGTAACCTGTTTCAACTTGCAAGACACCAAAGAATTGAACGGTGGTTGCCCTTCCAGTAAGATAATGATCATAAACACACAGCCCAACTTACAGCAGAGATGATTAAAACCAACAAAATTAATGTCTTAGACTCATTTAGTCAAAACCCAAACCTCACTTCGGATGGTTGCAACTCAGACTCACAGAGCTATTTTGCCAAGAAGGTAGTTCACAAAGTGCGTGATCCAGATGTACCAAACTGGCAGAGACTCTCCTCAATGGACTCAGCTTTAAATAATAAGATAAAGGTAGTTCTTCCAAGTACTGACTTGGGAGATGGATATCGATGTAACCCACAAATATTTGTTATTTTTGTTTAACATTTGTGTCACAATAATCAATATTCTGTATACACATTCCAATAAAATACATTGAATTCTGGGTTGTAATACAAAGCATGTGAAGGCCCCAGGAGGGTAAATGTTGGCTAAATGTTGGTAATATTTTATTAGCAGTGGTATTAGCTTTACATTAAAATTTAGCCATATAAATTGTGCCTTAGTAATGTCTCTGAATTCATGGAAGTATTTTTTTTTAAACCTTACATTACCATAACACACATCTTTGGCATTACATTTTGTCATAACATAAGACTACATTTTCTTAAATTGATGGAATAATTCTCACTTTGAGATCTACTAATTTAACAAGCTTTACAACTCTGAACGCAGACTGCAGTATTACTTTCAAGGACAAGGCAATGACCTCTGTTTCACACAACTTGTACTTTTAAACCATATCATTCGAAAATGTTCATCATTAAAATAATATTCTGTTTGGTTGGGTTCCCCTTCCACTTCGTACCAAGCAAAATAAATACAAGGCCAAATGGATGTTCCTCTGTGGAAGCTGGAGCTCTAAGAGAAATTATATCATACGAAGTAAGATTAAAACTTGGTCTTCTGAAACAAGCTTTCTCAAATTGTCTGGTTTGGTTTAACAAAGTATCACAAGAAAATCTGTTTTAACAGCTGTATATACAGTGACGTGGGATATTTGTTTTAACATAAAACAAATTCTAATCAGGTAGTAACCTCAACCGTTATACTGTCCACTCGTCTGTGGGCCTTTTTCACTAGACTGTAAATCCTAGAAATGGAATTGCTAATTTTTACCAAAATATCTGAAATGGAAAAGCTCTCAATTTAAGCTATAATCACAGCTCGGCAATTTTTGCGTGAATTTTGCAATTGATTTTTTAATTCACAACTATTCAGTTCTTAGTGAATAGCCCTCTATTGGTGTAATTCTACATGTGTATATGTGTATATAGACTTCAATATACGTATAGTAATACATAATATCCATATATATTTCCAATAAAGAGACTCACAGGTCTTTGAAAGCAGGGTCTTTGGCTAATGATAATTTGACAGTCACAGACCCAAGATGAACCATTAAATTAGGTTCTGAGATGCCATTATTTGCCTACCATATTGACCTCGCTGTTATGATGTTATGTTATGATATTTTTAGGTTAAGATTAATATTAATGTGGCCGGGTAGTATAGGGGATAGTGTCTAATGTTAGTGTAGTCTAGGGGTTTGAAGTTTAATGATTGTGCTATGTAGGGGTTAATGTTTACTGATATTATCAGTGCAATGTAGAGATTAATATGTAGTGTAGGTTTGTGCTTGGTGAATATTTTCAGTTCTTTCAAATTGATTCATTTTTGATCCTGCAATTTTTCAGTTCGGAAGAATTTTGGTACGATAAAGTTAGTTTCAGTTTGAAAAAATTTGGAACTATACGAATATTGCCAGGTAAGCCCTAAACCCAGGTAAAAAGTTGCCTATAGTGTCCCTTTGACAAAAAAAGAACTCATATAAATTTAACACATAACAGGTGATAAATATATTTAACCATGACAGGTGCATTCTGTGCTGAGGTAAATCGTCATAGATCTCCTAAAAGATTTTAGATTTTAGATTGAATGAAGATTTGACTGTGCCCCTGCGGTGCTCTGTAGGAAAAGGAGGATCGAGCCACTTTATTTTTGTATTGCAGTATGCTAATTATATAACGTGTTGAGTTTATTAAGTTGGGTTTGCTGTGCGGGTGCATACACTATATCCCCATAATCAATGACGGCATTAGCATTTGTTGCACTATCTGTTTCCTTACTGTAGGGCTTAGGCAGGGTTTGTTTCTGTACAGGGCACCTAGTTTTGGGTAAAGCTTTGAAGAGATTCTTTCAATGTGAAGGCCAAAGGATAGATTGGGGTCTAGCAACATACCTAGATATTTAAAAGAACAGGCTGCTGTCAATGTGCTATTTGAATTTGTTCTGATACACAGTTGTTGATTTTGTAGTTTACGTAATTTAGGCACAGTTCCAAAGACCATTTTGGCAGTTTTGTCAGTGTTTAGGAAGAGTTTGTTAACCGCAATCCACTTTTCTACCTCTGTAAATTGGTTTTGGAGCCCAGCCTCCAGCTGCGGTAGATTGGGTTTACTAGCGTAGATTACAGTGTCGTCTGCAGACATGTGTACATTTGAGGATTTGCAGACGTTAGGAAGATCATTTAAAAATAATGTGAATAGCAGGGGGCCGAGTATGGAGCCTTGGGGAACACCACACGTGACTGGAAGAGGGAGACAGGCGCTATCAGAAATGGCCAAATATTGCAATTGGTCTGAAACATATGATCGAAACCAGGTTAGCGGACGATCACCAATGCCTGAGTTTTTACGTTTTTGCAAAAGAATGGCATGGTCTACTGTGTCAAAATCCTTGGCGAAATCAAGGAAAATAGCTCCAGTTTAGTCTCCTTGTTCTGTGCCAATTTGTATGTCAAATTTTAAGGGGGCAGTCGAAGTTGAGTGATTTTGATGAAAGCCTAATTGATTACGGGTCAGATAATTTGATTGATGGTAATATTCACATAGTTGCGTGTGGACGCATTTTTCAAAGATTTTTTACAATACTGGGAGCAATGATATCGGGCGATAGTTAAATACCAAAGTATTGTCACCACTTACATGGATAGGTAGAACATTTGCAGTCTTCTAAAGTTTGAGTATGTATCCTGAAACCAGGGATTCATTGATTAGTTTAGTGACCGGTTTAGCAATTGCTGGCGCACTTCAGCACACTGGTTTTTCCTTTATAAATTATTAAGATGTTTATTAATGACACTAACAGGCACAGGTCTAAATTTTAATTTCTCTATATGAGGATTTTGAAGATTTGGCAGGGCCTGATCTTTATTTGTGGTCTGCAAAGGAGTGTCATTCATTATCTTAGCAATCAGGGTGGTTGCACATCCAACAAAATAATTATTAAATGTATTTGCTACATCTAGGGGGTGTTGCAGTGTTTGGTTGTCATTTTTGACAGTGGAGGGTTGGGAGTGAGTTGTGGGGATTTGTATGCTATTTATGATTTTTCAGACGTTTCTTGGGTTTGATATGTTATTGTTCAAATTTTCACAAAAAAATTGGGCCTATGCCATTTTTGTTTTTTTTGTGCATGCATTTCTCCGATGTCATCATTCATGGAGCCAGTACACTTGAACTTTGACCATAGTCAGTCTCTAAACTGGTACATTTGAATGAGTTCAGCTGTAACCCAGGGCAGGTGTGTCCCTTTTAGTCGCATTTTATGCAGAGGGACATGCAAATTACATACACGCAAGAGCTCGGACTGAAAAAATTATCTGGGATTAGACTTAATCTGTGCCATGGTATGTTCTTGAGATCGTTTAAAAAGGATTCAAGATTAAATTTCTTGAATAACCTGCTGATTATAATCCTGGAAGAGGATTTAGTGGCCTTTATTTTGCGTATGCAGTACACTATGCAGTACACTAGACAGTGGTCACTGAAACTGTTTGCCTCCTGGATTCTGTCAGGACAACTGGAGAGAATCCAATCTAGCAAGGTATGGTTCTGGCTTTTAATATTAATGAGAGTTGGGGAGGAAATTAATTGTGTTAGCTCCAAAGTTTTAAACAGCCTACATGATTTATTATTTTTAGGATTCAGCCAATCAATTTTAAAATCTCCAAAAACCAACAGTTCACTTTTTTGGGTTTTGAGCTACAGTAGTTGGGCTATGTCAGAAAGGGGGTGCACCGGAGAGCTAGGTGGGCGGTAGATTCCAGCAACAATGATAGTTTTACTGAAAGGGATCTCAATTGTGCCAGAAAGGAAATCAAAGGCAGAAGGGGAGTTATAGTTTTTTAAAGGAGTGCATTTTATGGACTTGCCAACATAAATAACAATGCCTCCCCCGCTCTGTCATTTCTAAAACATGAATACCCTGTATTGCAATGGCAGAGTCTGGTATTTTAGTTGTTAACCAGGATTCCGAGAGCACAATGATTTTTGCTTTGTAATGGGAACACCAGGCTTGCAGTGCATCCAGTTTAGGAAGTAAGCTACGGATGTTGCAGTGCACAAAAGAGAGGCCTTTTTGAGTGGGGAGATTAGGACTAGAATTAGCCTGAGGGACCAGGGTTAGACTCCACATCATTTGCAAGGGCAAGTAACATAAGGAATAGGAATTTGGACATCATCATTTTGTAAGGTGGGGGTAGGAGGGCTATTTTTTATAACTCTCCACCAGCACTCAGCAGATAAGTTACTGCAACAGATCAGGCCATGGTGTATGATAATTTGTTTTCCAGTTTGAGGTGTGTGATTATGGTTGTAGTGATGTGAACAAAATTGGAGTGAGGAAAGGGTTATTAAGAATAACAGTATGGTCATATTTGGATTCAGGTTAGTGGTATGAGGTGTGTAGATGAAAACAAAACACAAATAGTAAAAATAAAAAAGAAATAAAAGTATATAATATTGTTGTGTGATACATAGCTATTTGTAGGGATAGAGGGGATGTATTTATAGGGTTAAGAGATTGGAAGGGTGTGCTGATCAGTGTTTGCACCTGTCATTTCAGGAGAATAAAAGTTGTGTGGGAGACTATCTATAAATGAGGACTTGGGGTGGGAGGGAAGCTGTCCTCCAGAAGGCTATCTGTTGCATTGGGCAGTGGAGCAGCTGATGGAGCTTTGTGTTGCTTGCAAGTCTGGGGCTGGATACATTTTAAATCAGGCTTAGGGAGAGAGATATATTAGGGTCAGATGGACCTGCAATAAAACTAAGGAATGGGGAAGATGCATCTATGGACATTTGAGGTAAGGGTCATTCAAGCAAAAACAAAGGGAAAGATCACAAATCACAGAGATAAGACAGAGGTTTCCATGTAGGGAAATAAAACCATTAAACAAATAACAAGAAAGATATATGGATCTGAGCTGGCTAAACTAAACTAACTAACATAATGGACAAGACATAAAGGTGATAAAATATGCAATGTGCCAGGGATCTGCAAAGTATGACTAGCACATTCCCCCGTGTTCCCGCTCACTCTATGGGGGTCAATATGACCCCTATATATGACGCAATGACTATGGGCTTGGGGACCCCTTGTCACCAGGGAAGTAATTATTAGCCTCACCCATCAAGAAAAGCCCCACCCCCTTTGTATTTAGTTCCCCCACCCACCACCAATAAGTGGGACCTGTGGGTGGGTAATAGGTCCACCACCCACTTTATTATTAAGGATTCTCACCCACCAGCAATGGGAGGACAATAGGTCCATCCCGATTATTATTTAGGACTTCCACTTGCCGCCATGGGAGCTGGAGGCACATTATGTCACCCATGTAGTTAAATACTCACAGGGCAAAAAGGGGGGGGGGGAAGCAATAAATCTGCACCAGGTTATTATTAATATAGGGGCTCCACAATTGGGACATGGAGGACCTGTGGCAGTAGCTGCTCGCTATTTAGTAGACATGCCCCTACGCATGGCAGGTGGGAGGATTTAACCTCCCTTATTTACTAATACAAGTATTTTTCACTAAGTATTAGTATAGTTGTCTGAAAGTAGATAGCTCCCTAATGCTTATGTGAGATTGCTATACGGATACAAAAAAGGGCTATCTACTAAACAGCATGCTAATTTGGTACCCTTAAATATGACAATCACACAAGTTTAGTAGCTAGCTTCCAATTTAGGAAGCTAGCTACTAAACAGCTGCAAGACATTTTTTTTTCATCTGAATGTATTTGGACGAAATTAAAGTTTTAGCAGTGCTCATGTGTAATTATTAAAGATTTATTTTGGGAAGTAATTGTACAGATAACGTCACCATCCCTTCAATTTAGGACTCTAGAACATGAACAGCCCATTAGAACAGTGACCTTTCCTCTAGGCATTGCTTATCGGGCGGCTGTCAGTGCTCTAAACAGTTAGACAGACTAACTGCTGTCTGTAGAACACTCAGGGAGTCATGGAACAGCAGCTCAAATTAACTGAAAACCACAATATCTATTACACTAAAGGTTATGGCCATCCCAACGTTACCAAGTTATTTTTAACAATATTTCACCTTTCAGTGATATTTCCTGCTTAATAAAATTTAATTCCATTTGGCATGATGTTCAATAGATAATCTCCCTTACTGGGATTTCTCTTGGAATATGTTTTGACTGGCAAATGAGGACCAAAAGTAAAGTATTCATGCTGTTAGTTTCCTGTGATTCCAAGCTTTTATCCATCCCAAATAAGGTTCAATGTAAAACTGGAGTCCAAAAATGTATGGCTAGAACAGCTGTAGAGGTGAAATTCAAGTCATTATTGTTTAAATAGCCAGAAAATCAAAGGCTAACTCTTACAGAGCTATTCACCAAACAGTGCGTTGTCAGCAATTCAAACTGAATTAAAACTGAATTTCGATATTGTTTAACGATATTGTCTTACTGTTTCTAGTTAATTTCCACCTGCCTGCATTAAAAAAATTAAATAAAATGCGGCACCTTCTCTCCATGCACAGTGCTCGCTGCGATGCACCAATGATTCTACCATGAAGAATAATGGAATACAACCATTTTGTATGGTAGACCGTGAAAGCACTGTGAATGAATGTGTGACATCACGGGTATGAGTCGGGAAGTAACTCTCTCCAAAGGTGTGGTACAGTCTTGGGAGCATGGTTTGCTCCCTCATACACCATCTTTTTTATGCACTATAAGACCATGGTGAAAAGTATCTTTTGTCAGAAGATTATGGTATCTGTAGGTTAGAAAAGCCTTTATAAAGTGAGCACCTTCTACAAATCCCTACAGGGGTGTCACGCCGCCCGCCACCGGATGCTTACCTTTCCAGCAGACGCCCGTCGGGTCCGCTCATGTCCGGGCGCGGACTGAGACACGGCGGGCACTTCTCGGTCTGGCGACATTCCCACGTGGCAATGGGAGTGACGCCAATCACTCACCTGAACTGGGTGGCAGCTCCTCCTCCTCACACAGCGGCTGGGTCTCAATCATTAGATTAACCCTTAAAGTGCAATATCAATTTCAATGAATTAGGTGTATGACAAGCACCCACGATCACATGCTTCCCTGCCGCCAATCAGGGAGCATCTTGGAATATATAAGCCTGTTCTGTCCATTTCTCTGTGCCCTGTCATGGTTCCATTGTGGTTATCCAAGAGCGCTTTCCTTGTATTGATTCTTGTGTATTTGACCTTGGCTTCCCTTTTGACTATCCGATCTCTGTATTCCTTGACCTTTGGCTTGGCTCCTGACTATTCTGATATCTCCATTCCTTGACTTGTGGCTTGTTCATCGTTTCTGTTATTTCTACGTCTTGTCTTAATCCTGTCTTTAGTTTTTTTTTAGTTTTTTTTTTAATACGTCTTGGGAATTTTCTTTATATCTACTTAAGTTCTGCGTGTCAACAGTAATCCTGACAAGGGGTCAGGGATGTACTTACCACAAGGCAAACAAGGCATTTGCCTAGGGCGGCACTTTCAGGGGGGGGGCACCAAAAAATGCCACCCCGAGCTCCCAGACAAATGCCTTGCTTGCCTTGTGTTCTGGGGCTGTCCACCTTACTGTGAGTGAGTGTAGCTGTCAGTGTGTGTCTGTGAGTGAGTGAAAGTGTGTATGTCTTTCAGTGAGAATGGGTGTGCCTGTGAGTGTGTGTCAGTGTGTGTATGTCATTTTATGTGTATCTGAGAGTGTTTGTCTGTCAGTGAAAGTGTGTGTTGGTTAAACAGTGTGTGCTTATGACTATGTGTGTGCCAATGACTGTGTATCTGTCAATGAGTGTATATCAGTGCATGTATCAATGAGGGCATGTGTCTGTCAGTGAAAAAAGTGGCCTTGACACTAATTGGGGGGTCAAATTTAGATTTTGGGGGTGCCCGAATTTAGTCGTGCCTAGGGTAGCACAAATCCAAAATACACCACTGCAAGGGGTACGTTATCCTATTTAAGTGTCATCTTCTCAACTCCTGTATATAGGTTAGATGGTGTCTCTGGTTACCCCCTCCAAAGGTTGCCCTACTAAGTGTCTTTGTTCAGTTAGTTAGACCATGAAAATAGTATCAGACAGCAGAATGGCAACTTGCCTTATTCACAAAGCAAAAGGGTATTTAATGAACTTTTTAAATGGTGTTAAAAATAGTGCAGATGTTCATTAATTATAGTATTCCTTTACTAGGCTTTTACCAAATTTAACATGCAAATAGTCCAGTACATAAAATTGCAAGCCCTACACTAATAGCCAGGCCTTAAAAAATACTTGCCAGTGCAAGATGGAGGATCCAGGGCCTAATCACCAGCGGGGATTTTCTACTTGCCAGGGAAAGATTTTCACTCGCCAAAGGCTATTGGTGAAAGGAAATGGTGTTTCTTGCAAATACTATGTTAAACACATGTTAAACAACAAATAATTGAATAATAATGAACGGAGCATGAATGATTGTCAATATTTACTAAAATATGTTAAAATAAAGAAATGCTAAATCTTAGATATCCTTATTTCTAGAGCGTTTAAGGCACATTGCATCTCCACCTAAACTAAGAGAACACTTGCAATTTATATGTCGTGCAGTGACATATCTCAGAGACTTTATAAAACCAAAAAAAGAAACAAAATACAAAGGAAACTTGAAATTAGATCATTATCATTAACGAACAAGTCTGGTGGAATATTTTTTTTGTTTTTCCTAGGATTACATTTTATAGAGAGCACTTAAAATGACTCATAATCACTAGAAATGTTTTTTTTTTAAATATTGAGATACATTTGGTATTCCCCTTACCATGATATGAATCAAAACTACATTAAAATAATAGCCTGGAGCTGACCTCTGTTTAATGCACTGTATAGATAATGTGTTATATATCTGTGTAAAACAATAAGTTCAAAACAAATAAATATATATTAATATTTCGAGTTTCTGCATTTGCTGTAAATCCTCAGACTTGTAAGAGTTGTTATTGAGCTCCCACACTTATTATATATCATTTTATTCAGGGGAAACAGGGCTTTCATTTAACATCAAATATTTAGGTTTGAAACGTAATTTAATTTGGATAAAATATTTAAAAATGGGAGAAAATCTAACTGTGAATGTCATAATACTGTTTGCTTTTACTGCAATAAAATACACATATTTGTATTCAGCGATGCCTCACGTGTAAAACAGCACCCCCTATGTACAGGATTTATGTTTTTTTTGGAAAGTTACAGGGTCAAATATAGCACGTTACATGTTTCATTGTTTTTACATTGAAATTCGCCAGATTGCTTACGTTGCCTTTGAGACCGTATGTTAGCCCAGGAATGAGAATAACCCCCATGATGGCATACTGTTTGCAAAAGAAGACAACCCAAGTTATAGCAAATGGGGTATGTCCAGTCTTTTTTAGTAGCCACTTGGTCACAAACACTGGCCAAAGTTAGTGTTAACTCCTTAAGGACCGGCCTGTTTTTGCGATGTTGTACCTTAAGGATCAGAGCAGTTTTGACACTTTTATGGTGTTTGTGTTTAGCTGTAATTTTCCTCTCTCTCATTTACTGTTCCTATACAAGTTATATATTGTTTTTTTCAGAACAAGAAAGGCTTTCTTTACATACCATTATTTGTATCATGTCATATATTTTATTTAAAAAAAATAAAATATGGTGAAGAATTGAAAAAAAAAAACATGTTTTTGGACTTTTACTTGAAAAATCTTTTACTTATCTACAAAAGCTAATGAAAAAAACTGCCAAATAGATTTAAAATGTTGTCCCGAGTTTAAAAACACCCAGTGTTTACATGCTTTATTGCTTTTTTTTTTGCAAGTTATAGGCCTATAAGTACAAGTAGGAAATTGCTGTTTCAATATATATACGGTATATATTTTAAATTTATCACTAGTGACATTGTAACACCGTTATCTGTCATAAATAACCGAATCACACCTCACAAGTACATCTTTTTTTTAAAGTAGACAACCCAGGGTATCCAATATGGGGTATGTCCAGTCTTTTTTAGTAGCCACCTAGTCACAAACACTGGCCAAAGATAGCATTTATATTTGTTTGTGTGTTAAAAATGCAGAAAACGCTAACTTTGGCCAGTGTTTGTGACTAAGTGGCTACTAAAAAAGGCTAAAAAAAAATTGCAATACCTTGGGTTGTCTTCTTTTGCAAATGGTATGCCGTCATGGGGGTAATTCTTCCTCTGTAACTTTCACAAACACTATAAAACCTTTACATGTGGGGTACTGTTATACTCAGGAGACTTCGCCGAACACAAATATTAGTGTATCAGTAAAGTGTAACAGTAAAATGTATCACAGCAATAATATCAGTGAAAGTGCCGTTTGTGTGTGAAAAATGCAAAAAACTTTAATTTCACTGACAATATCATCGCTGTGATATGTTTTACTGTTTTGAAACACTAATATTTGTGTTCAGCGAAGTCTCCCGAGTAAAACAGTACCCCCATGTACAGGATTTAGGGTGTCATAGAATGTTACAGGGTTAAACACAGTGCTAGCAAATAAAATTATCTGGGCTTTCGACCTGGGTTGGCAGGTCCCTCAAATTGCAATCATTAAAAGTACTTAATTTGGTAAAAATATAACATAAATATGCACGTAGAATTTTAATATATATACATATTTATATATTTGACTTCTACGTGTATATTTATGAAATTATTTATGCAATTATGTATATGGACATATGTAAATTTTGTATTTTATTTATTTATTTATTTATTTATACATAGATATATATATATATCATTACATTCTAAGTGTATTTTGATATAAATATATATATATATATATATATTGTATTTCGATATAAATATATATATATATATATATATATATATATATATATATATATCTCAAAATACTGTTAGAATAAAATTACATATATATAATTTTATTTAATTATTGAAAATAATTTTTACTTTTTATTATTTATTTTATTAACATATTTATAATTTATAATATATATATATATATATATACACACATATACACTATATATAGATATTATATATATTGTGTATATACGTGTGTAATTTAATTATACGTGTATTTTTATATTAATATATGGATATATAAATATAAAAATACACTTAGTATGATATTATATTTATGATATATATACATATATTATATATAGATACAATACATGTATATATATATATATATCTTATATATTTATACATATATTATAATTTTTTTTACACTGATTGATTTTTTTTAACTTTATTTTTGATTTTCAACTTGCAGGGAGACTGCCTGTCAGCACAGACAGTTCCCCTGCAGGCAGATACACAGACACCTATTGCGGTCATGTGATCGAGCGATCACGTGAACGCAGGGTCCTGATCTGTCGCGGGGAGACTGCCTGGGCAGACAGGCAGTCCCCCTGGACCGGGATGAGCGCTGATCGCCGCCGGGGGACCAACGTCAGGTAAGACGTTATGACGGTTCAGGACCGTCATCTGTCCTCAAGGGGATGTTTCCGATGACAATCCTGAACCGTCATCGGTCGTCAAGGGGTTAATATTTGTTTGTGTGTGAAAAATGCAAAAAACTAATTTGAACACCAATTTTGGCCAGTGTTTGTGACTAAGTGTCTACTAAAAAAGACTAGACATACCCCATTTGCAATACCTTGGGTTTTCTACTATTGCAAATGGCATGCCATCATGGGGGTAATTTTCATTCCTGGGCTACCATACGGTCTCAAAGGCAATGTAGCCAATCTGGCAAATTTCAATGTGAAAAAAGTGAAACGCAAGCCTTATATTTGACTCTGTAACTTTTGAAAACACCATAAAACCTGTACATGAGGGGTACTGTTATACTCAGGAGACTTCGCTGAACACAAATATTAGTGTTTCAAAACAGTAAAAAGTATCACAACAATTATGTCATCAGTGTGAGTGCCATTTGTGTGTGAAAAATGCAAAAAATTTCAATTTCACTGACGATACCGTCGTTATAATACATGTTACTGTTTTGAAACACTAATATTTGTGCTCAGCGAAGTCTTCTGAGTAAAACAGTACACCCCATGTACAGGTTGTACGGTATCTTGGAAAGTTACAGTGTTAAATATAGTGCTGGCAAATTAAATTCCCTGAACTCGGCCTGGGTTGTCAGACAGGTCCCGCAAATTTTCATTAATAAAATGACCTAATTATGTAACATTATTACATAAATATATATATATATATATATATATATATATATATATATATATATATATATATATATATATATATATATATATATATATATATATATATATTTGTGTAAGGGGCAAATAGCCGTATATGGAGTAAGGATACAGCATAAGCATAGGATAGTATAAAGGGAGCAAGTCGGTTGTGGTGTGCCGAGACCGACGATACGGTAGGCCTGTAAATAAAGAGGGCCCACCAAGGAATAAGAAAGTAAAGTAAATGGAAAGAAAAGAGTGTTGAAATGAGGAGTGGGTGGGAGGGTCATTCTGATGCTGACCTCAAGTGATATGAGTCAGGTAAGGGGTGTCCCTTATATAGGGGAGTGAATTAATTTAAGCCCCTCCCACAAATACAGGCCAAACGGCCTTAATACTTGTGTAAGGGGCAAATAGCCGTATATGGAGTAAGGATACAGCATAAGCATAGGATAGTATAAAGGGAGCAAGTCGGTTGTGGTGTGCCGAGACCGACGATACGGTAGGCCTGTAAATAAAGAGGGCAAAAATGAATAATCAAAGATTTAATACAGTCAACAAATATATACAAATTAACCAGACATTTCCTTAAATGCATTACAGTATTTAATTCCTGGAAGAATTTTGAAGGTAGGAATCTAGGACCGAAAGTGGACACCATTTGTTGTGGGTAGGATAGTATGTTATCTCTACTGTTGGTCCGTGTTGACTAATTTCGGAATGTGGTAGAGCCAATAGGTAGTAATGTGTTTACGTACGTGGGATTGTTGAAGACAATGATCTGTCTGAGTGGTGGTGATGGTAGTGGATTCTCTGGCCCGAGAAAGGCATAAAAGGCAATGTGCATGGCTGGTAATGGCCGACTTGGTAGTATAATTGAATGGTTGTAGATCTAATAGGTCCGATAAGGATGAAAAGTTGGATGGCTATTGGTAATCTCTGAGAGTATCGTGGGGGAATGGATTCCTGAAAACCTCTGAGTATATTCTTATCTGGTATGATAGCATGAAGTTATGGTAGTTTTGGCCATAGGTTATCCTGTGTTGTTGAATGCCTGTAAAATATATAATTAATGGTGTGTGAGATAGTTTAAGGTGGCAAAAAGAAGCAAAACCTAGGAGAAATGTTATGACACAGGTTGAGCTATGTTGTGTTCCAATGAGATTCTTTAAGCCAGGTAAAAAGCTGTGTTATGTGTTCTACAAGTATGGGATGAAAGTGTTAGATGGGATAGTGCATGCTATGCTGCATGAGTATGTCTAATCCATGATTTTGTCTCTGGAACAAAAGAGTGGCCGTGACTGTATGGGCGGCTGTAGGAAGCATATGATGAACATGCCTGGAATATAAATGAGACAATTGTCGGCAGGGATGTATACCCCCATCTGGTACATGAAAGTGAAATGTGATAAGTGGCCAACCAAGTGAGTTCCCTAGAAATATCATGACCTTATGGATGAGTAGTGGCGTTTGTTGATGATATGACATGTGCCTAGTTGTCTGAGTAACAACGGATTGATGACCCTGATTTACCCCATGCCACAGCAGCTGCTACAATGGGGTAGATCTCCCAAAGGGGCTGAGGTGGTGGAAAAATGTAAAAACCTGGATGCCATGGCCAACAGCTCCAAAGCAATTGTTCCCGGTAGATCGCTGCCAAACCCGTGGTAGACGCCGCATCTGACCATCTGGTTGGAGAAGTGTCCGACAATCCTGAAAGGAACATGCCTTTACCATGCCAAGTGGTTAAGAAATCCCCCCCCCCCATGTGCAGGTCTGCTGTTGCTGAGGTGTCTAGGGACATCCTCTGATCGTCATGTTGGAAGTGTGGAAAAAAGGGGAAAGTACTCTGGATGTGAAAGCGTGGTCTTGTGGTATGATTGGCATGGCAAAATTAAGGAACCTGGTAGGGATTGTAGTTCCTTGCAGTTGTAAGTACTAAGCAGGAGGTAGTGATTGATGTAGTTGAGAATGTTCCCTATTTGTCTTGTGGTAACTTGCGTGTATGGATGCCGACTCAAGTCATATGCCCAGTAATGTGATAGTGTCTGAGCCTTCTGTTTCTTATGGGGTACTGGGACGCCCAAGTGGTCAACCAGACTAAGCTGCCGTGAGGCTTCTAGTGAAAAATATGTTATCTTTGATCAACAAGAAGTCTTCTAGATAGTGTATGACTAAGGCCTCTGGATATGTTATCATAACCAGCTCAGAGTATCTGCAAATATCGATAGTAGGCTAATCTGTAGCTCGAAAGTTGAGCAGGGAAAGGATTGCCCAATTTATGCCATGTAAGTGCCAGTGTGTAGGGTAGATGGTAGCCGTTTACTGCGTTGATGATATTGGTCTTACTTAACCAAGCTTCAACCCATGCTTGAGTGATAGCTGTAAAGGTAGATCAATGGTGTTGTATAGTAAGAAATCTCCTCGAAGGGTATGAGGGAGTTGAGACTTGGGGTAGCGGAGGTGTGTGGTGCCAATAAGTCTATGGTTAGTCTTTGTTTAAGGGAAGATTCCTTGTGACAATACCAATGTGTTTGGTGCCATGCTGTAAATGGTGGAGATTGGAAGACCACCCCTCTGCAAATCTTGGCTATGAGTGTGTTTACAGCCAATGGTTTTGTTGTGCTGACTGTAAGTGAGGGCATGCTATATCCCTTGAAGGTGTATTTATGATACCTGTAAGGGAGCCCTTTGAAGCTCCAGAGCTTTAGTAAATCTACTACAAGTCTGGAAGGGTGATGAGTCAGTAGTGTTGAAAATGCATTAGTGTGTACAGATGGTGAGTACGTTATTTGTAAGTTGTATTGGGACACATGGTTTGTCATGTGCCCTGAACCATTTGAACATATATGCAACAGTCTATATGCAATGCAACTACTCATATCAATGGTCTCTGGTAGTTCAGAGGTGCTGGTACCTGGAGCCTGAGAGTGCTCGTCCATTTGTTTGGGACAAACTCCCTTCTGTATGGGTACCTGCACAAATAAACATCTCTACATATTCCAAATGCCAACCCAACCAAGGGATGATCAGATCCCCATTTACCTGGAATCCCTGGATCTGACCATCACCGATACATCATCATACATATATGCCTTGCTTCCCCAATGTGCTGGGATCATACGTGCAGGGTTAACGTCTTGTGTGTCATAAGAATTGATTGTACCAGGTAACCGAGTTTCGGTTGGTGCTGGTTGTAGAGTAGCGTGAGGCCCAGCCTTGTGAGGGCTGTGGTGACCAACTTGAGATTGCCAGTCTATCATAATTTTTTTTTTTTTTGCTCATGAGTTTATGAGTGAGGCTAGCATAGCCTGGGTGTCACCTGAGTTGATGTAGCTGGGCCTTCCCCTGCCTCCGTGTTGTCCGTTGGTCGGTGGTAATGTGTGGGATCATCCAGAATCTGATTGCTGCTGGACTAGCAACATCTCCTCTGCTTGAAGGTGTATCAATTCTAGCCGGGGTGCTAGGAAGAGGTGATTCTTCACCATCTTTTGGAGAAATACTTAAATAACAATAAAGATTGCAATTATTATTTGTACCCAGGGTTCTTGTACTGGCTTGCTAGCTAAGCCGTAAGGCGAAACGATTAGGCTTGGTGTTTTTTGGTGACTGGTGAGGCCCTGCTAGTTGCCAAGTGGCTTGAGAGGCTCTATCTATGCTTGGCGCGAGGGGATTTTGTGTGGCCACTGAATGTTGTGGCAGGATGTTGGCCTCTCAGTGACAGTAACCAGAAAATAGGAAGGGGAGTGACAGGTGAGGCCCTCTCTATGATACAATGCGAGACAGCTAGCTCATGAGTGGCCCGAGGGGTGTATGCCTCCGAGTGTGAGGCGGGGTGTTGGCCTCGCGGGACCACTAACCGAAGCATAATGCAGAGAAAAAAGGGGGTAATACTTATTGGGCCCTAGAACCCTAATTGCCAGTACACTATTACTATTCCAGGGAAGGTAAGAGATGAATAACTACGTGAGCAGGTGTATGTACCTTGTAGTATGGTATTGAACCTGGCAATCCATATAGGTTTTTAGTAGTAACTGTAACCTGAATGGATAAAACCGTATGGCATAAGGAAATGTGGCATAGACCAAGCTTATCTTAATACATACAGTATATGTGAAAAGTAAAGTACTGTGATGTGTAAATATTAAACATCATAGCCATACTGGTTAAATATGTATCAATCTTAACCCATTAAGTGCCGTATGTACAAGTGAAAATGTGGTCTGTCCCCACTTTGTAAGATGTATGTCCCCTTGTTAGGGGAAAGTCTGTTGTGTGAGCAGCGTGCTGTGAAAAATGTATGGGAACTATATTACCAGTTACGTATATACAGATGCGTCTGCTACTGTGTAATGATATATGTATTTATACCAGATGTGGATATACTACTTGCTATGTGAATTGTTGTATGTCTTATTGAATGGTAGGGGTCAGTGAACATGGTGTTGCAAAATGCAAGTGCACTGGAGATCTGCCGAGTGCCCTATAGGTGGCAGTGTAGTTGGATACTGATTGGTATGTGAAATGTTGTTTGTCTGTTGACCTATAGGTGTCAGTGTTTTGGTGTTTGTAAAACCCCATGAAAATTGTCAACGTACTTGACAGACCTGTAGGTGGCAGTGTTGATAGAACCACTGTTGGTCTTGATGTGAAATGTAAATTATTGTGAATTAAACCTGAAGTTGAGCCCATGCTGGAGTTTAATTTATGGTTTATGGTTATGTTTAAAACAATCTTATGTGTAATTTATATTGGCTGGTAAATTGTATATGACATGTGAAGACAGTTTTGCTGTTGACCAGTAGGGGTCAGAAATGCTGATTGTATGTTAAAATACCCTTTAACCCCTTAAGGACCAAACTTCTGGAATAAAAGGGGATCATTACATGTCACATGTCATGTGTCCTTAAGGGGTTAATCCTACCGTTTGACAGATAGGAGTCAGTATAAATGCGAAAATGCTGTAGTTAGTTTGTTTGCTTATGAAGTGAAATAAAGTCTGAGAAGCCTGTAGTATACCGATTGACCAGTAGGGGTCAGCATGTAGGCGAAAATGCGGTGGTTAGTTGGTTTGTACATGAAATGCAATAATGTCTGAGAAGCCTGTAGTACACTGAATGACTGGTAGGGGTCAGTGTGTAGGTGAAAATGCAGTGGTTTATTGTTTTGTACATGAAAAGCAATAATGTCTGAGAAGCCTGTAGTACACCAAATGACTGATAGGGGTCAGTATGTAAGTGAAAAATGCAGTGGTTTGTTGGTTTGTACATGAAATGCAATAATGTCTTGAGAAACCTGTAGTACACCGAATAACCGGTAGGGGTCAGTGTGTAGGCGCAAATGCAGTGGTTTGTTGATTTGTACATGAAATGCGATAATATCTAAGAAGCCTTTAGTACACCAAAAGACCAGTAGGGGTCAGTGTGTAGGCGAAAATGCAGTTGTTCGTTGATTTGTACATGAAATGCAATAATGTCTGAGAAGCATGTAGTACACCAAATGACCAGTAGGGGTCAGTATGTAGGCGCAAATGCAGTGGTTCGTTGATTTGTACATAAAATGCGATAATGTCTAAGAAGCCTGTAGTATACCAAAAACCGGTAGGGGTCAGTGTGTAGGTGAAAATGCAGTGGTTTATTGGTTTGTACATGAAAATGCAAAAAACGTCTAAGACGCCTGTATTACACCAAATGACCAATAGGGGTCAGTGTGTAGGTGAAAAATGCGGTGGTTGGTTGGTTTTTACATGAAATGCAATAATGTCTGAGAAGCTTGTAGTACACTAAATGACCGGTAGGGGTCAGTGTGTAGGCGAAAATGCAGTGGTTCGATGGTTTGTACATGAAATGCGATAATGTCTAAGAAGCCTGTAGTATACCAAAAACCGGTAGG
The DNA here is from genome assembly GCF_036172605.1 of Pelobates fuscus. NCBI lineage: Eukaryota > Metazoa > Chordata > Amphibia > Anura > Pelobatidae > Pelobates > Pelobates fuscus. The sequence goes on from NC_086320.1 coordinate 378,049,004, forward strand.
GGGCAGTGTGTAGGTGAAAATTCAGTGGTTTATTGGTTTGTACATGAAAATGCAAAAAACGTCTAAGACGCCTGTAGTACACCAAATGACCAATAGGGGTCAGTGTGTAGGTGAAAAATGCGGTGGTTGGTTGGTTTTTACATGAAATGCAATAATGTCTGAGAAGCCTGTAGTACACTGAATGACCGGTAGGGGTCAGTGTGTAGGCGAAAATGCAGTGGTTCGATGGTTTGTACATGAAATGCAATAATGTCTGAAAAGCCTGTAGTACACCGAATGACCGGTAGGGGGTTTAAACGAATGAACTTGCAATGGTTTTAGAACAGACTTAGACAAAATGCAGCCGTAAAGTGAGGACCTGACCCGTGCATTGTGCCGTGGGACTGATGCCTGGCGTAACGGGTAGGTCGACTTACAGTTTGTGAGTCACTTGGACACCATCCACGGTGATGGATTGAAGAAAGAAGGTGGTAGGCCGGAAAAGCCTGTGGCTGGATTCCTGACACAGCTCTGCTTAGAAAACCTCATGGAGTAATCAGGTAAAATGGCGTCTGGATGACCCGGAAGTGGAAATCATTCTGATGCTGATATGATATGAGTCAGGTAAGGGGTGTCCCTTATATAGGGGAGTGAATTAATTTAAGCCCCTCCCACAAATACAGGCCAAACGGCCTTAATACATATATATATGAGTATATAAATGTGTATATAATTTTTTTTAATTATTTTTATCAATATATAGGTTTATATATAGTGATATATACGTATATACTTATGTATATAGATATATATATTAATTTGTTCTATGTGTATTTTGATATCAATATATACACACTTATATAATATTAAATACAGTTAGAACAAAATGACACATATATATTTTTTTAAATTATTTTTTATTTTTTTACGTATTTACTTATTTTATTTTTTATTCTATATAAATATATATATATATATAATTATATATATATATATATATATATATATATATATATAATCAATATCATTCTACATGTATTTTGACATTAATATTTATATATATATATATATATATAATTATATATATATATATATATATATATTAACATTAAGAAAGACTTAATGTATGTGTATGTATGTGTATCATATATATATGATCTAAGAATATATCATTTTATTTTAAACTGTTATTAACTTTTTTTTACTTTTCACAGGCAGCAGTGGGGGTAAATGTCATAACAGGCACTCCCCCTGCTGGCATTGCTATGGACGGCTATGCCGTCCATGTGATCGTGCGGTCCTCGCAAGGACCTCAAGATCACATAGCCCATGGGGGCCTGAACAGAAGGAGGGGGACTCCCTGGGATGTCAGGTGAGTCCCCCGCACCGTGATCGCTGGCTGGAGTGTCCCTTTAATAATATAAACCCACCCAGTATAACTAACTACAACCTAACCTACACAGTGCATCTAACGTGTGTTGGAGCCTGGAGTGTCCCTTTAATAATATTAACACACCCAGTATAACTAACTGTAACCTACCTAACCTACACAGTGCATCTAACGTGTGTGGGAGCCTGGGGTGTCCCTTTAATAATATAAACTCACCCAGTATAACTAATTGTAACCTAACCTACACAGTGCATCTAACGTGTGGGAGCCCGGAGTGTCTCTTTAATAATATAAACCCACCCAGTATAACTAACTGTAACCTAACCCACACAATGCACCTAACGTGTGTGGGAGCCTGGGGTGTCCCTTTAATAATATAAACCCACACAGTATAACTAACTGTAACCTAACCTACACAGTGCATCTAACGTGTGTGAGAGCCTGGAGTGTCCCTTTAATAATATAAACCCACCCAGTATAACTAACTGTAACCTAACCTACACAGTGCAGCTAACGTGTGTGGGAGCCTGGAGTGTCCCTTTAAAAATATAAACCCACCCAGTATAACTAACTGTAACCTAACCTACACAGTGCACCTAATGTGTGTGGGAGCCTGGAGTGTCCCTTTAAAAATATAAACCCACCCAGTATAACTAACTGTAACTTAACCTACACAGTGCATCTAACATGTGTGGGAGCCTGGAGTGTCCCTTTAATAATATAAACCCACTTAGTATAACTAACTGTAACCTAACCTGCACAGTGCACCTAATGTGTGTGGGAGCCTGGAGTGTCCCTTTAATAATATAAACCCACCCAGTATAACTAACTGTAACCTAACCTACACAGTGCATCTAATGTGTGTGGGAGCCTGGAGTGTCCCTTTAATAATATAAACCCACCCAGTATAACTAACTGTAACTTAACCTACACAGTGCATCTAACGTGTGTGGGAGCCTGGAGTGTCCCTTTAATAATATAAACCCACCCAGTATAACTGTAACCTAACCTACACAGTGCATCTAATGTGTGTGGGAGCCTGGAGTGTCCCTTTAATAATATAAACCCACCCAGTATAACTAACTGTAACCTAACCTACACAGTGCACCTAATGTGTGTGGGAGCCTGGAGTGTCCCTTTAATAATATAAACCCACCCAGTATAACTAACTGTAACCTAACCTACACAGTGCATCTAACGTGTGTGAGAGCCTGGAGTGTCCCTTTAATAATATAAACCCACCCAGTATAACTGTAACCTAACCTACACAGTGCATCTAACGTGTGTGGGAGCCTGGAGTGTCCCTTTAATAATATAAACCCACCCAGTATAACTGTAACCTAACCTACACAGTGCATCTAATGTGTGTGGGAGCCTGGAGTGTCCCTTTAATAATATAAACCCACCCAGTATAACTAACTGTAACCTAACCTACACAGTGCACCTAATGTGTGTGGGAGCCTGGAGTGTCCCTTTAATAATATAAACCCACCCAGTATAACTAACTGTAACCTAACCTACACAGTGCATCTAACGTGTATGAGAGCCTGGAGTGTCCCTTTAATAATATAAACCCACCCAGTATAACTGTAACCTAACCTACACAGTGCATCTAACGTGTGTGGGAGCCTGGAGTGTCCCTTTAATAATATAAACCCACCCAGTATAACTGTAGCCTAACCTACACAGTGCACCTAATGTGTGTGGGAGCCTGGAGTGTCCCTTTAATAATATAAACCCACCCGGTATAACTAACTGTAACCTAACCTACACAGTGCATCTAACGTGTGTGGGAGCCTGGAGTGTCCCTTTAATAATATAAACCCACCCAGTATAACTAACTGTAACCTAACCTACACAGTGCATCTAATGTGTGTGGGAGCCTGGAGTGTCCCTTTAATAATATAAACCCACCCAGTATAACTAACTGTAACTTAACCTACACAGTGCATCTAACGTGTGTGGGAGCCTGGAGTGTCCCTTTAATAATATAAACCCACCCAGTATAACTGTAACCTAACCTACACAGTGCATCTAATGTGTGTGGGAGCCTGGAGTGTCCCTTTAATAATATAAACCCACCCAGTATAACTGTAACCTAACCTACACAGTGCATCTAATGTGTGTGGGAGCCTGGAGTGTCCCTTTAATAATATAAACCCACCCAGTATAACTGTAACCTAACCTACACAGTGCACCTAATGTGTGTGGGAGCCTGGAGTGTCCCTTTAATAATATAAACCCACCCAGTATAACTAACTGTAACCTAACCTACACAGTGCATCTAACGTGTGTGAGAGCCTGGAGTGTCCCTTTAATAATATAAACCCACCCGGTATAACTAACTGTAACTTAACCTACACAGTGCACCTAACGTGTGGGAGCCTGGAGTGTCCCTTTAATGCCATAAACCCACCCAGTATAACTAACTGTATCCTAACCTACACAGTGCACCTAACGTGTGGGAGCCTGGAGTGTCCCTTTAATGCCATAAACCCACCCAGTATAACTAACTGTAACCTAACCTACACAGTGCATCTAACGTGTGTGGGAGCCTGGAGTGTCCCTTTAATAATATAAACCCACCCAGTATAACTAACTGTAACCTAACCTACACAGTGCATCTAACGTGTGTGGGAGCCTGGAGTGTCCCTTTAATAATATAAACCCACCCGGTATAACTAACTGTAACCTAACCTACACAGTGCACCTAACGTGTGGGAGCCTGGAGTGTCCCTTTAATAATATAAACCCACCCGGTATAACTAACTGTAACTTAACCTACACAGTGCACCTAACGTATGGGAGCTTGGAGTGTCCCTTTAATGCCATAAACCCACCCAGTATAACTAACTGTAACCTAACCTACACAGTGCATCTAATGTGTGTGGGAGCCTGGAGTGTCCCTTTAATAATATAAACCCACCCAGTATAACTAACTGTAACTTAACCTACACAGTGCATCTAACGTGTGTGGGAGCCTGGAGTGTCCCTTTAATAATATAAACCCACCCAGTATAACTGTAACCTAACCTACACAGTGCATCTAATGTGTGTGGGAGCCTGGAGTGTCCCTTTAATAATATAAACCCACCCAGTATAACTGTAACCTAACCTACACAGTGCATCTAATGTGTGTGGGAGCCTGGAGTGTCCCTTTAATAATATAAACCCACCCAGTATAACTAACTGTATCCTAACCTACACAGTGCATCTAACGTGTGTGAGAGCCTGGAGTGTCCCTTTAATAATATAAACCCACCCGGTATAACTAACTGTAACTTAACCTACACAGTGCATCTAACGTGTGGGAGCCTGGAGTGTCCCTTTAATGCCATAAACCCACCCAGTATAACTAACTGTATCCTAACCTACACAGTGCACCTAACGTGTGGGAGCCTGGAGTGTCCCTTTAATGCCATAAACCCACCCAGTATAACTAACTGTAACCTAACCTACACAGTGCATCTAACGTGTGTGGGAGCCTGGAGTGTCCCTTTAATAATATAAACCCACCCAGTATAACTAACTGTAACCTAACCTACACAGTGCATCTAACGTGTGTGGGAGCCTGGAGTGTCCCTTTAATAATATAAACCCACCCGGTATAACTAACTGTAACCTAACCTACACAGTGCACCTAACGTGTGGGAGCCTGGAGTGTCCCTTTAATAATATAAACCCACCCGGTATAACTAACTGTAACTTAACCTACACAGTGCACCTAACGTATGGGAGCTTGGAGTGTCCCTTTAATGCCATAAACCCACCCAGTATAACTAACTGTAACCTAACCTACACAGTGCATCTAATGTGTGTGGGAGCCTGGAGTGTCCCTTTAATAATATAAACCCACCCAGTATAACTAACTGTAACTTAACCTACACAGTGCATCTAACGTGTGTGGGAGCCTGGAGTGTCCCTTTAATAATATAAACCCACCCAGTATAACTGTAACCTAACCTACACAGTGCATCTAATGTGTGTGGGAGCCTGGAGTGTCCCTTTAATAATATAAACCCACCCAGTATAACTGTAACCTAACCTACACAGTGCATCTAATGTGTGTGGGAGCCTGGAGTGTCCCTTTAATAATATAAACCCACCCAGTATAACTGTAACCTAACCTACACAGTGCATCTAACGTGTGTGAGAGCCTGGAGTGTCCCTTTAATAATATAAACCCACCCGGTATAACTAACTGTAACTTAACCTACACAGTGCACCTAACGTGTGGGAGCCTGGAGTGTCCCTTTAATGCCATAAACCCACCCAGTATAACTAACTGTATCCTAACCTACACAGTGCACCTAACGTGTGGGAGCCTGGAGTGTCCCTTTAATGCCATAAACCCACCCAGTATAACTAACTGTAACCTAACCTACACAGTGCATCTAACGTGTGTGGGAGCCTGGAGTGTCCCTTTAATAATATAAACCCACCCAGTATAACTAACTGTAACCTAACCTACACAGTGCATCTAACGTGTGTGGGAGCCTGGAGTGTCCCTTTAATAATATAAACCCACCCAGTATAACTAACTGTAACCTAACCTACACAGTGCATCTAACGTGTGTGGGAGCCTGGAGTGTCCCTTTAATAATATAAACCCACCCGGTATAACTAACTGTAACTTAACCTACACAGTGCACCTAACGTATGGGAGCTTGGAGTGTCCCTTTAATGCCATAAACCCACCCAGTATAACTAACTGTAACCTAACCTACACAGTGCACCTAACGTGTGTGGGAGCCTGGAGTGTCCCTTTAATAATAAAACTGTGCTGAGATATCAACTTCTATGTTCCCTTTTAATGAAGGGAAGTGACTTTCTAAAGCCCAACTTGGCAACATTTTGGTCCATACAAGATCTTTATCAAGCCTGGGCTTGACATCATTTTTCTGATTCCCTCGATTTGAGTAAATAAATATTGTTATATTGCCTTTTAATTGAATGTATAATAAAACATGATTTCTTCCATGTCTATAAGTATACTGTAATAATATTAAATATCATTGTGTTCGTACAGCTGAAATGCCTTTTTAATCAGACAGTCTTTGTGTTGGCTTTTGCCCCACATACATTAGTCGATGTTTTACTTTCTGGCAAATTTTAAGCACTGGGGAGCGATCCAAGCCATTCATCTAAGTTCCCAATAATGTAGAGTCCCATTTAAATAATATAAATCTCCTAATTCTTTAACAATATTCTGATTTACCCTTCTCAGCACCAGATGGCTTGAGTGACTCACCTGCAGTAGAAAGACAACTTTTCATCTAATTGATGAAAAACTTGGTTTATCCAAATTAATTCATTCAAAAAAAGAAAATAGATAGGGTGGTCCAAAACTTGTTCTATTATATTTTGGTATGATCCACGTAAACCAATCAGGAAAACAACAAACCAAAATGGAGCCAGAATGGGCCAATTAATGCATTGGAAAATAAATATTACGTATATATTCTGCAGTACGCTGACATACATATTTTTTATGTTATTGTTTTTATAGATCAAGTGAGTAAAAGCAAAAAAAAAATTATGTATTTAAAGAACATATATTTATTAAATATATAATACATAAATATAGATTTTTGTAACTGTGTCTCATTATTTCCCACTATTGGTCACTTCTCACTTGATCTGTGAATAAAATGAACAATTATTGTCTGTCTCCTAGCCATCAATTATCTTTTTCCCCCATTAATCATTTCTTTTTTAGGTGCCACAGGTGAGACTACGACTCATAGAAGAAACAAAACTCTTCCTCTATTGTCTGTTGTGTTTGCCTCGTCTGATTCTTCCATATGTTTTTTCCAAGTTTCGAATTTTTTAGATGAATTGTTATTGAAAAAAAAGTCATTCAGCATCTCCTACATCCTAATAAAAAATTTAAATGATATGGGGGTAAGACTACATAATAACTCAATTATCTATATGTTTGTAAAAAATACACAGATAGGATAAGCGCTAGTATAGAGAGTCAGCTGAGTATAGATATGATAGCAGGCAGCAAACACTAACAGGATGGGTCACCCTCTACCCCTTACTGAAAGATATAGAGAAAACAATATATACAAAATATCGCTTGCGCCAATATAAAGCCCAATTAGCCCACAATTGCTGGAGTTTGTTCTCAACTGGTAACCGTCCAGACTTCAGATGGTGGGAGTATATGTAATTCAAGCAGGATATACCCAGTGATGGTGCAAAATAACTATATGCTCTGCACCATCACTGGGTATATCCTGCTTTAATTAAGTGTTCTTGCATAGCAAGACCACTTAATGTTATCTCACATATATATTATTAAGTGTTCTTGCATAGCAAGACCACTTACTGTTATCTCACATATATATTATTATTATTATTATAGCCAAATTCGCCACCCTAACTCCTCCCACAGTTTTTACACTACATAGACAAAAATTTACCAAAACGTACAGATTGTTCCCGATCGGATTGCTATTACTTTGTGGAACGTTTCGCCAAATGGTTCACGGAATATCATCGTTCTTGTGGCGAAATTTGTCCCATAGGAATGAATGGCAAAGCTAGAGTGGGACCTGGCAAAAGCTGAAAAATCAGGACATGATTTCTAAACTGCCACCACTCCCTCATTTTCAGGCCCACCTACACAAATCTTATATCAAAACGTTCAGCTATCCCTGCTGCCACTACAAATGTCCACAGCTAAGCCATAGTCCTGATAGTTTTCACAATATGACCATTTGTTTGCAACTCACGCAGTCCATTGACATTCATTGAAACTCCACTCTGCAAAGCTCACATTTGAAGGGCAATTTCTAAACTGCGACTGTGCCTTCATTGTTAATATCTCAGAGACATACTATACATCAAAATGTAGGTCTGGGTCTTGTGATTCTCACGATATAAAGCTCTTCACTGTAGGATTTATAGTTTTAAAAATATGACCGTTTGAAGATGGCAACCGCAAAAATACTCTGACCTGTGCCAGGCTGCAGCAGCAAGTGATGTCATAGACAAAGCCTTTTACACCTGCTAATGTTTTTATAACTGTATGTTTTAATGTAACTGTGAAGCACTTTGGGCAACAACGTTGCAATTAAATGTGCTATATAAATAAATAATAACAATTACTCCACCCACTCCAGTTGTAGACTACTGGTGGAGGCAAGAACACTTCACAATTTCCCCAGAAATTGTAGCTTTTCTAGTTACATATACTCCCACTATCTGAATTCTGGACGGTTACCAGTTGAGAACAAACTCCAGCAATTGTGGGCTAATTGGGCTTTATATTGGCGCAACCTATATTTTGTATATATTGTTTTATCTCAGACATCCCAAGTCTCCTGGAGTTCTGGGAGACTCCCACATGTTGAGTGTGGCTCCCTGACACCTGCAAGTCATACACAATATCCTGGAAATCACACACACAATATTATGTGTGTGTGTGTGTGTATGATTTCTGGTATATTGTGTATGATTAGTGCCCTTTCACACCCCATATTACCCACTAATCAGGGGCCCGTTCGGGTGCTAGCCCTTTCAGGAGCCAAATGAGCCCCTGTGATATCAGCCGGCAGGAAGGAAGTGACAGCTTAAGGCATCTCTTGTAATCCTCAGCATTTTGAAAAGGTTTTCTTTATGAAAAGGGATCCTTTGCAATTTCCCTCAGATTATTCGGGGCCCCAAAGAGTTCCAGTCATGTTTTTACCTTCATCTATTTTGGCTGTGAGTTACAGCATAGAGAGACATTTCCACTCTTGTTTTCCAGAACCAAAATAATTAAGGTGCATATAGTTAATGAGGTTGTTTATAAGTAGAGTTTAAAGCCCTTGTTTAATTATTTAATGTTTGGGGAGGTTTAGAGTAACATGTCATTGTGAATATTGTTTGTCATTCCTGTAAGCATCTCTTGGGTTACCTGATGATCCAGTAATGTCTACCTGTCCTCGTGTGTCACCACTCCAACCTGTTGGTGTTTGCAATCCGGAAGTGTTTAATCTGCTTATTATTATTTTATGTCAAAGAGATGCCTACATAAAATACAGTATAACAGTATATATTTACTTTTATTCCTTATAGCCAAATGGTGAAATTTTTCAAATATGTATCATGCACTATGCCATCAGTGCGCACGCCCATAAATGTGTACGATTTGTACAATCACGTAAGACCAATAAAAACCCAACAGCCCCTATGTTCAGTACCAGGTTTCTAGTTTCTAATTCCTTCTTGGTTTATACTTTTGATACCCTTGTTAATGTTTGCGCCTGAATGGTTTCTTGGTCTGTTAATGGTTTGTTAACTAATGAATTAAAAATTGAATACACTTAAGCAGGGCTATCAGATGTTAAGTGTCACCAAGTCACACTAGTCCAAGACTGCTGCCCTTGTCCTGGCTTTGTAATTAGTGATGTCGTGAACATAAAATTTTCGGTTCGCGAACGGCGAACGCGAACTTCCGCAAATGTCCGCGAAAGGGCGAACCGGGCGAACCGCCATAGACTTCAATAGGCAGGCGGATTTTAAAACCCAAAGGGACTCTTTCTGGCCACAATAGTGATGGAAAAGTTGTTTCAAGGGGACTAACACCTGGACTGTGGCATGCCGGAGTGGGATCCATGGCAAAACTCCCATGGAAAATTACATAGTTGATGCAGAGTCTGGTTTTAATCCATAAAGGGCATAAATCACCTAACATTCCTAAATTGTTTGGAATAACCTGCTTTAAAACATCAGGTATGATGTTGTATCGATCAGGTAGTGTAAGGGTTACGCCCGGTTCACAGTGACAGACCAAACTCCCCGTTTAACGCACCGCAAACAACCGCAAACAGTCCATTTGCGCAAGGTTGGATACCAAGCTAGCCATGTCCCGTTCCTTGTCCTCACTGATGTCTCTCTTCCTCCACCCAGACACGTACAACACCAAGGGTCCCCGAAAGGTGACAACAAGCCCCCTGGGACGCCTGCTGTGTTTGGTCTTCCACCTCCTCAAAGCCACCTTCCTCCTCTGACTCCTCTTCTTCAGACTCCTCTCTCTGCGTTGCCTCTCTCTGCGTTATTATAAGGTGTGTTAAGTAGTACTATTCCTATTAGTTTAATCCCTGTTACGTCCCCTATCAGGGGACGTGTATATGGCATCGATTTTAGGAACCGGGAGATGGAAAAAGATGCTTGGTCGGTCCTCCTACTTCAAATTTGGGGCACTGCGCGTGCTATCTAATGTGCCACCAGATAGGAGTGGTGTGTTAAGTAGTACTATTCTTATCAGTTTAATCCCAATGTCATGACAACTAGTATGGTCCAGCACACAGAAACTATGCAAATATATACATAGGCAAGAAAAGGAAAATAAAAAGACAGAGCATAAACCAGACCTTAGAATGGCTGGACTAATACGCTAGAGACAGAGAATGGTCAAAGGGAAAGCCGAGGTCAAGGAAGCCAGAAAATACACAATACCGTTTACACAAGCCAAGTCAGGGAAACAAGAATTCAGAATAACCAGGGAAAAGCCAAGATCAGGATACCAAGAAATCAGATTCACAATGATAAAGCACTCTCAGGAAACCAGGAACAGGAAACCACGACAGGGAAAGGTACTGGGGTAAGCTAGGGATTTAAATATCACGCGGCGGGACGGCAGCCGCGACACCCTGTTACCTCCCCCTCATCAGGTCTTTTTTAGTCGAATGTATCGCCCACTGTCAGTCCCTTCAGGATCCATCCCTCCTTCATCTTAATAAAGGTGAGGTAATATAGACTTTTTTGACCTAGGCAACTTCTCTTCTCAGTGACAATACCTCCTGCTCCACTGAAGGTCCTGAAGGTCTGACAGGAAACTTGAAGCGGGGCAGGCCAGAAGTTGTATCGCAAATTGGGATAGCTCAGGCCACAGGTCAAGCCTGCACACCCAGTAGTCAAGGGGTTCATCGCTCCTCAGAGTGTCGATATCTGCAGTTAAGGCGAGGTAGTCTGCTACCTGTCGGTCGAGTTGTTCTCTGAGGGTGGACCCCGAAGGGCTGTGGCGATGCGTAGGACTTAAAAAGCTTCACATGTCCTCCATCAACAACACGTCTGTAAAGCGTCCTGTCCTTGCCGGTGTGGTCGTGGGAGGAGGAGGATTACTTTCACCTCTTCCCCTGTTAGATTCCCGTTGTGCTGTGACATCACCCTTATACGCTGTGTAAAGCATACTTTTTAATTGATTTTGGAACTGCTGCATCCTTTCCGACTTGCCGTAATTTGGTAACATTTCAGGCACTTTCTGCTTATACCGGGGGTCTAGTAGCATGGACACCCAGTACAGGTCGTTCTCCTTCAGCCTTTTTAGACGAGGGTCCCTCAACAGGCACGACAGCATAAAAAGACCCCATTTGCACAAGGTTGGATGCCGAGCTACTCATGTCCTGTTCCTCGTCCTCAGTGATCTCTCTGAAGGTATGTTCTTCCCCCCAGCCACGTACAACACCACGGGTACCAGATAGGTGAAAACGAGCACCCTGGGATGCCTGTTGTGGTTGGTCTTCCTCCTCCTCCTCAAAACCACATTCCTCCTCTGACTCCTCTTCCTCACAATCCTCTTCCAGCGTTGCCGCAGGTCTAGCAAGCGATGCTGATAAGGCTGTTTCTGGTGGTGATGGTGACCACAACTCTTCCTCTACACGCTCATCTACGGCCTGATCCAGCACTCTTCGCAGGGCACGCTCCAGGAAGAAAACAAATGGTATGATGTCGCTGATGGTGCCTTCAGTGCGACTGACTAGGTTTGTCACCTCCTCAAAAGGACGCATGAGCCTACAGGCATTGCGCATGAGCGTCCAGTAACGTGGCAAAAAAATTCCCAGCTCCGCAGAGGCTGTCCTAGCACCCCAGTCATACAAATACTCGTTAATGGCTTTTTCTTGTTGGAGCAGGTGGTCGAACATTAGGAGTGTTGAATTCCAATGTGTCGGGCTGTCGCAAATCAAGCGCCTCACTGGCATGTTGTTTCGCCGCTGGATATTGGAAAAGTGTGCCATGGCCGTGTAGGAACGCCTGAAATGGCCACATACCTTCCTGGCCTGCTTAAGGATGTCCTGTAAGCCTGGGTACTTATGCACAAAGCGTTGTACGATCAGATTACACACATGTGCCATGCGCGGCACATGTGTCAACTTGCCCAAATGCAATGTCGCCAACAAATTTCTTCCATTGTCACAAACCACTTTGCCGATCTCCAGTTGGTGCGGAGTCAGACACTGATCCACCTGTGCATTCAGGGCGGACAGGAGTGCTGGTCCGGTGTGACTCTCTGCTTTCAGGCAAGCCAACCCCAAGATGTCGTGACACTGCCGTATCCGGGATGTGGAACAGTACCTGGGGAGCTGGGGGGGTGCCGTTGATGTGGAGCAAGACGCAGCAGCAGAAGAGGACTCAGCCAAGGAGGTTATGGAAGAGGATGGAGTAGGAGGAGTAGAGGAGGTGGCAGCAGGCCTGCCTGCAAGTCGTGGTGGTGTCACCAACTCCTCTGCAACTCCACGCATTCCATGCTTGGCAGCCGTCAGCAGGATTACCCAATGCGCAGTGTAGGTGATATACCTGCCCTGACCATGCTTTGCAGACCAGGTATTAGTGGTCAGATGGACCCTTGCCCCAACACTGTGTGCCAGCCATTACTTCCTTTTGCACAATCGAGTACAGGTTGGGGATTGCCTTTTCGGCCGGGTACCTTCCACTGCGGTGTCCCAATAGCTAAAAAAATTGTATGGTAAAAGCTGGCGGGCTAAGAGTTCAGTCAAGCCAGCTGTCAGACGCCGGGCAAGGGGGTGACTTTGTGACATTGGCTTCTTACGCTCAAACATGTCCTTGACAGACACCTGACTTTGGGCAGATGAGCAGGAACTGCTCAAGGCGAGAGACGGAGGGGCGGATGGTTGAGAGGGGGCAAGGAGGACAGCAGTGGTTAATGTGGCTGAAGATGCTGGACCAGGAGGAGGATGGCGGCTTTGAGTTTGTGTGCTGCTTGTACTCATGTGTTGATCCCATAGGCGTTTGTGATGTGCGATTATGTGCCTTCGCAAAGCAGTTGTACCTAGGTGGGTGTTGGACTTCCCACGACTCAGTTTCTTTTGGCACAGGTTGCAAATGGCATCACTGTTGTCAGAGGCAGACACACAAAAAAAATGCCACACTGCTGAGCTCTGCAATGACGGCATTCTGGTGGTGGACACAGCATGCATTGATTGGCGTGCTGTCTGGCTGACCCCGGGTGCTGATGCATGCTGTCTGACTGTGCTACTAGCTCCTTGCGATGACCTCCCCCTGCTTCCAACTCGTCCCCTCCTCCTCCTCTCTGTCTCCCCATCTGAACTTTCCCCCTGTTCTTCTTCTCTTCTAGCGGGCACCCACATGACATCCATGGATGCATCGTCATCATCAACCGCTTCACTTGTATCTGACAACTCAGCAAAGGAAGCAGCAGTGGGTACAACATCATCATCATCACACCGTACGTCCATGTGTGTAATGCTGCCTGACTGAGACATATCCCTGTTATCTACATCCTCTGGCAATAATGGTTGCTCATCACTCATTTCTTCCAACTGATTTGTACATAACTCCTCTGACAGATCAAGTGAAGCGGCTGTGGTGCTAGTGTTGGTGGTGGCGGCAGGCGGGCGAGTGGTAACTTGAGAGGTGCCTGAAGCTAAGCTGGAGGAGGATGGTGCGTCAAGGTTCCGAGCGGAAGCTGTAGAAGATTTTCAAGTTCAGGGTACTTGGCCTCTGAACACTGTGCATTATTCTACTGCCAAAGGGAATCACAGCACCACGACCACGACGGCCCCTGCGGGGTTGCCTGCCTCTGCCTGTCATTTTTTTTCGATTAGTGGTACTATGCGTGCAAGCTACTGTGACAACAGATATGAGTGGCACTGTGCAGTGGCAGAACACACACACTTGCAGACAACTAACTGCTATTCAATCTATTACATCTATTTTTTATTTTTTTTAAATGTACACTACTGTTACACCAGATATGAGTTGCACTGGTGTGACACTGTGCCCTGCCAGGCCCTGAAACGCACACCCGTGAAGGAAACTGACTGCTATTATATTACAGTCCAAAAAGTTTAGTTTTTTTTAAATGCAAGCTATTGGGACACCAGTGAGTGAGTGGTGGCACTGGGCAGGCCCTGAAACACACACGCGTGAAGGAAACTGACTGCTATTATATTACAGTCCAAAAAGTTTAGTTTTTTTTAAATGCAAGCTATTGGGACACCAGTGAGTGAGTGGTGGCACTGGGCAGGCCCTGAAACGCACACGCGTGAAGGAAACTGACTGCTATTATATTACAGTCAAAAAAGTTTTGTTTTTTTTAAATGCAAGCTATTGTGACACCAGTGAGTGAGTGGTGGCACTGGGCAGGCCCTGAAATGCACACTCATGAAGGAAACTGACTGCTATTATATTACAGTCCAAAAAGTTTAGTTTTTTTAAAATGCAAGCTATTGTGACACCAGTGAGTGAGTGGTGGCACTGGGCAGGCCCTGAAACGCACACGCGTGAAGGAAACTGGCTGCTATTATATTACAGTCAAAAAAGTTTTTTGTTTTTTTTTTTAAATGCAAGCTATTGTGACACCAGTGAGTGAGTGGTGGCACTGGGCAGGCCCTAAAATGCACACTCGTGAAGGAAACTGACTGCTATTATATTACAGTCAAAAAAGTTTTTGTTTTTTTAAATGCAAGCTATTGTGACACCAGTGAGTGAGTGGTGGCACTGGGCAAGTGGGCACAGTATATGCTGTGAGCCTGACACACAGGCTGGCAGGCAGACAACTGCAATTACATTACACAGAAAAAAAAGGTCTTTTTGGGGTGCTGTCCTTACAGCAGAGATCAGATGAGTCCTTCAGGACTGTAGTGGACACTGAATACACTAGCCTAGCTATCAATTTCCCTATCAAATCAGCAGCAGCTACACTGTCCCTCCTCTCACTAAGAATGCAGCTTCACAATGAATGTAAAATGGATGCTGTCCAGGAGGTGGGAGGGTCTGGGAGGGAGGGTCTGCTGCTGATTGACTGGAATGTGTCTGCTGACTGTGAGGTACAGGGTCAAAGTTTACTCAATGATGATGAATAGGGGGCGGACCGAACAGCGCATATGTTCGCTGTCCGTGGCGAACGCGAACAAGCGATGTTCGCCAGGAACTATTCGCCACCAAACAGTTCGGGACATCACTATTTGTAATGGTTAAAAATCATTATATAGGCAAGTTATAATGGGGTGCCACAGGCTCCTAGAGCAAATTATATTAAGATCCCTCCAAAACTATCGCAAACTATCTATGCAATGGAAAGTGCTAATAAATTGGTCTCTTCGGGTAATGTGATTCTTTACTAGACAAAGGCAGAACTTAATAACTTTATTATCAACCAAAATAGTCACAGTGCATACGAATAAAAATAGATAACAAACTAAATTATTTACACCACCGCCAACAGTTAAAAATAAAAAAGGAGTCCTATGCTCATACGCTTACCGCCTGCCCAGAAAGGCAAGAAGGTATCTCTCTGTTCGCAAACAAACAAAAAAGCGATTGACAGCTACTCCATTTACCCCAAGTCGTAAGATGCTTAAACTGTTCACTTAGCTAGAATTTAATTATAATTCATATACCACTAATATTTCCTCTGCTTAATGGAACCTTGTACAATTGAGTATTTTGTAAGCTATGACCGTATTGCTTCCACTGTTAGGACCTGCGTGTCCACTCTAAATATTGCACTTTTTTTGCATCTCACATAATGTAATTTACGTCGCTCAATAAACAGCCTTGAAACTACAAAAATAAAAAGGAGAAATTAACAGAAAGTCCTAACCTGCTTAGCTGTTAAAGTAACAGAATATTCTGTCTGGGGGGCTCTGGAAAGGAAAGATGTTGGCTTACTGAAAATTGGATTGTAACTCGTAGTAGGCACAGTAGCTTGTTAGTATTCATTGATTTTATACACTTTTTCTTTTTTGTTTATAACCTGTATTATAACAGTCGTTATGTTTGTTTACTTGTATTACAGCTATTATTATTCTTTTATAAGCTAGTCACAGTATTATTGCCATTGCATTTTGTTTTGTGGTTCATTCAATTTTTGCAGCTGAACTAGGATTTTTTGCCTAATGTAGATTTGTCTTCTCTCTTTTCCTTTAAGATTTTGTTTCCTGGCATTATCAATAAGAAGTAAATGCTATTGTCATTTGTTCCTGCTGTCGTGTGCCTTACATCCGGTGAATTAAGAGGTTGCAGAAAATTCTGATCTGCTGATACTAACTATCCAAAGAGAGTCTTGTGATACAGTTTTACAAATACATTAATAACAGTCTGATAGCGGATCTGTCACCGTGACAATAGCTTAAAGTTATCTATGGGTTCTGCTTTCATTTTACTAAGGATCTCAGTAATTTTATATTTCTCAGTTATGGCTTTATATAGCATGCCAAGCATACTATGCAAATAGAATCTACTCGTATAGACACGTGTGTATGGCGCTATTATATTATAAAATAGGTGACTGGATTGAAATAAAATCCCCTTCGCATATTTACTAAATGCGATGTATTTGAAACTTTTGTTAATGTCCCTGAATATTCACATTTGCATTGGAGTAATTCAGTATTGTAAGGGTACAATTTAACACTGCACTGTCACCATCTAGGCTGCTGATTGGCTAAGCTAGTTTGCGGAGCAGACAAAGGTCAAGGCTGATAATATAATATGTAAAATAATATAAAATTGAATAACCTTTTATATGTGATTTTGAATTGTTTCTTTTTTACATATTCTTTTAATGCATTATCTATACAAAATACCAGCTGACTACGGGTCAGTTCCTGCCTTGTGCTCCTTTAACTGGTTCCGTTTCTTGCTCAGTAGATTTACCATCAGCACCGACATAAAATTATTGCAAAACTAGTGAAGACTGGCTTAATTTGACGTGAACATATAAATATATAATGTATGATAATAAACCTTACTTGCAAAGCATATGTATTAAATACGGGCCATTCTGTAACAGTATTAATAACACAATGTATACAATATAATGAAGAGCTCATATAGTTAGCTGCTCAAACATGCCCTTTTCTCAGCTTTGTTGAGTGCCCTTTTAAAGGGTACTCTAGCCATTTAGAGGGGGGTCCTTTCCTGTGTCAAGCGCTGTATTTGACACTATGGAGAAGCTTAGAGAAGCCTGTGATTTGACCATTTTGATGGCTCAGAGCATATGCTCGCACTCCAGGCAGGCGGGTGAAGGGAGAGGAGGCAGGGTTTGGGTTTCTTTTTACAAAAAAACAATGCAATGGAGGGTGGCAAGAGGTAGCACCATGTGGGTGACATAGGTAGAAATATTTCCCTTGCAGGGACAGTGCAGTGCGTGCTGACGGAAGATGTAAAATATGCACAGAATTGACATCAGGCATCCGTTCTGGGTTGCCAATGTCACAGGTGCTGGCCCCGTTACACAATTTAACATATCTGAAGCTGAAACACTGCACATAATGACTCCTACCACCATGACCATTTCAAATCACTGAATAGGCTACTTGGAATTAATGG
Source organism: Pelobates fuscus (assembly GCF_036172605.1). Lineage (NCBI taxonomy): Eukaryota > Metazoa > Chordata > Amphibia > Anura > Pelobatidae > Pelobates > Pelobates fuscus. The sequence goes on from NC_086320.1 coordinate 378,066,963, forward strand.
CATGAATTTCATCCTTTCACATAAAGTTAGAGAAACCCTTTAAGATAAAGGGACTGTACTTGGCTTGCATGTGTGATCATGGCCAAATATGAGTGGCATTTTATGTTCAGTAGCATCCTTGTACCAACAGCTTGTTTATGCCGAACACCTGACACCCTTGTCCTTAATTGACATAAGAACTGTGTACTTACCATGCTGGGTTTAAAAGAATACAAACATGTATTCCCGGCAGTATAGAGTTAAGACTACCATCTCCCCCCCCCCCCCCCCCCCCCCCCCCCGCACCACCTTGCCCAACTAAATATAGAAAAATCTTACTTTTATTCCAGTCTGCTGCTGCTGGCTTTGCCACTGATCTGCCTGCTTGGCTGACATCATCAGAAGTGTTGAACAAAAGCCAATCACAATGTTTTCCCAAAGGATTGGCTGAGACTATCAAGTAGGCAGAGCCAGCACAAGCCAAACACAGCTCTGGCCAATCAGCATCTCCTCAAAGAGATACATTGATCAAGACATCCATATGAGGAGAGTTCAGTGTCTGCATGCAGAGAGTGGAGACACTGAATGACAGTGATGCTTACTCTGCAGCACTGCCCCAGGAAGCACCTCTAGTAGCTATTTGAGGAGTGGCCAGTGGAGGTATCCCTAGGCTGTAATGTAAACACTGCATTTTCTCTGAAAAGATGGTGTATGCTGTAAAAAGCCTGAAGGTAATGATTCTACTCACCAGAGCAAATACAATAAGCTGTAGTTGTTCTGGGGACTATATTGTCCCTTTAAATCTGAGAGTAACTTCTTTTCATGGTCACATGACGCACATGGCCTCGGCCTTCATAACATCTAGCCCTCTTCTTGCTAATTACCGGTTCGTGGTCCTGACCCATATAGTGTTTTGCTCACACTGATTTTGACTTGCCTTCCTGAGTTCCTGTTACCTATTCTCCTGACCAGACTTTGCTTACTGACCATCCCTGATTGCTGTCTATACTGACCTTGGCTAGTCTGGCTGGTGTCCTCGGCTTATGCTGGCTGGTGTATCTCACACCTTGCTGTGGCTCTCCTTCATGTAAAGCCCAGCCACACTGAGGTCTGGTGATATTTCTTTCTATCCCTTTGTCTATATCTGCTGTAAGTTGGCTGCTGATAGTCTGACAAAATGAAAACTTGTTTTATGTGAGACTCTAAACTTATCCCGTTTTCTGCCAGCTTGACATGATCCTTGCCATAACTAGAGGTTGGAACTTACAGCTGTGTTTAACGTAATCAATTCGTGTTCCTCAATTTGCTTTGCACTAGTGCTAAGGAGGTTTGAGAAAACTAACACGAGGGCTCACATTGGAAGAGAAGACACAAGGAGGGGGTGAGACTCTTTGCAACTGTTGCTGCTTTAGAAAAGGTTCCGTTGATGAAATGACAATGCGATCAAGATGTGTGGAGTGCATTTCTAGGAGCCAAACAATATTTTAGTGTGATTCTGTTTACAGTTAATATAATTAGTATCTAGAGTATCTATCTCAGTATCTTGTCACAGTTTGAAATATACAAAGTGATTAACGATAAGTAGTAATTTACCCATGAAGTTTTTGGAGTTATTTAATGACTCAGAAACCAGATTTCATGTGGCCTCCAGATACCCTTCTAAATATCCAATAGCTGAATGGGACTCTGATACAGTGTGAACATTGTAATTAGTGATGTACCGAACTGTTCGCTGGCGAATAGTTCCTGGCGGACATAGCGTGTTCACGTTCGCCACGGCGGGCGAACACATGTGCGGTTCGATCCGCCCCCTATTCGTCATCATTGAGCAAACTTTGACCCTGTGCCTCACAGTCAGCAGACACATTCCAGCAAATTAGCAGCAGACCCTCCCATCCAGACCCTCCCACCTCCTGTACAGCATCCATTTTAGATTCATTCTGAAGCTGCATTCTTAGATAGAGGAGGGAAAGTGTAGCTGCTGCTCATTTGATAGGGAAATGGATAGCTAGGCTACAGTGTCCACTACAGTCCTGAAGGACTCATCTGATCTCTGCTGTAAGGACAGAGTAAGGACTGCTGTGTAATGTAATTGCAGTTGCCTGCCTGCAAGCTTCTGTGTCAGGCTCATAGTGGATACTGTGCCCACTTGCCCAGTGCCACCACTCATATCTGGTGTCACAATAGCTTAAGCTTGCATTTAAAAACAAAAAAAATGTTTTCACTATAATAGATTGAATAGCAGTTAGTTGTCTGCAAGCGTGTCAGGCCTTCAGCGTGTACTCTGCCAACCTCTGCCAGTGTACTTTGCAACTCATATCTGGTGTCACAATAGCGTGCCTTTAAAAAGAAAAAAAGTTTTTCACTGTAAGCTAATAGCAGTCAGTGTCCTTAAAGCGGGTGTCAGGCCTTCAGCGTGTACTCTGCCAACCTCTGCAAGTGCACTTTGCCACTCATATCTGGTGTCTCTATAGCGTGCCTTTAAAAAGAAAAAAGTTTTTCACTGTAAGCTAATAGCAGTCAGTGTCCTTAAAGCGGGTGTCAGGCCTTCAGCGTGTACTCTGCCAACCTCTGCAAGTGCACTTTGCCACTCATATCTGGTGTCACTATAGCGTGCCTTTAAAAAGAAAAAAAGTTTTTCACTGTAAGCTAATAGCAGTCAGTGTCCTTAAAGCGGGTGTCAGGCCTTCAGCGTGTACTCTGCCAACCTCTGCAAGTGCACTTTGCCACTCATATCTGGTGTCACTATAGCGTGCCTTTCAAAAGAAAAAAAGTTTTTCACTGTAAGCTAATAGCAGTCAGTGTCCTTAAAGCGGGTGTCAGGCCTTCAGCGTGTACTCTGCCAACCTCTGCAAGTGCACATTGCCACTTACATCTGGTGTCACTATAGCGTGCATTTAAAACCAAAAAACTTTTTCCACTGTTATAGATTGAATAGCAGTTAGTTGACTTCAAGCAGGTGTCAGGCCTACAGCGTGTACTCTGCCAACCTCTGCCAGTGCACATTGCCACTCATATGTGGTCAAACAGTAGCTTGCACGCATAGTACCACTAATCCCCCAAAAAATGACAGGCAGAAGCGGGCCACCCCGCAGGGGCCATCGCGGTCGTGGTGCTGTGATTCCCTTTTGCCCTAGAATAATGCCCAGTTTTCAGAGGCCACGTACCCTGAACTTGAAAAGTTCTGAGGACATAGTTGACTGGCTAACACAGGACACCCAATCTTCTACAGCTTCCGCTCGGAACCTTGACGCACCATTCTCCTCCAGCTTAGCTTCGGGCACCTTTCAAGATATCACTCACCCGCCTGCCGCCACCACCAACACTAGCACCACAGCCGCTTCACTTGGTATGTCAGAGGAGTTATTTACACATCCGTTTGAAGAAATGAGTGATGCGCAACCATTATTGCCAGAGGATGTAGATAACAGGGATATGTCTCAGGCAGGCAGCATTACACACATGGACGTACGGTGTGATGATGATGATGTTGTACCCGCTGCTGCTTCCTTTGCTGAGTTGTCAGATACAAGTGAAGCGGTTGATGATGACGATGCGTCCATGGATGTCACGTGGGTGCCCGCTCGGCAAGTAGGAGAACAGGGCGAAAGTTCAGATGGGGAGACAGAGAGGAGGAGGAGACGAGTTGGAAGCAGGGGGAGGTCGTCGCAAGGGGCTAGTGGCACAGTCAGACAGCATGGATCGGCACCTGGGGTCAGCCCGACGGCACGCCAATCAACACATGCTGTGTCCACAACCAGAATGCCGTCATTGCAGAGCTCATTTTTTGTGTGTCTGCCTCTGACAACAGTGATGCCATTTGCAACCTGTGCCAAAATAAACTGAGCCGTGGGAAGTCCAACACCCACCTAGGTACAACTGCTTTGCGTAGGCACATGATCGCACATCACAAACGCCTATGGGATCAACACATGAGAACAAGCAGCACACAAACTCAAAGCCGCCATCCTCCTCCTGGTCCAGCATCTTCAGCCACGTCAACCACTGCTGTCCTCCTTGCCCCCTCTCAACCATCCGCTCCTCCGTCTCTCGCCTTGAGAAGTTCCCGCTCATCTGCCCACAGTCAGGTGTCTGTCAAGGACATGTTTGAGCGTAAGAAGCCAATGTCAGAAAGTCACCCCCTTGCCCAGCGTCTGACAGCTGGCTTGTCTGAACTATTAGCCCGCCAGCTTTTACCATACAAGCTGGTGGAGTCTAAGACGTTCAAAAAATTTGTGGCTATTGGGATACCGCAGTGGAAGGTACCCGGACAAAATTTCTTTGCACAAAAGGCAATCCCCAACCTGTACTCGATTGTGCAAAAGGAAGTAATGGCATGTCTGGCACACAGTGTTGGGGCAAGGGTCCATCTGACCACTGATACCTGGTCTGCAAAGCATGGTCAGGGCAGGTATATCACCTACACTGTGCATTGGGTAAACATGCTGACAGCTGCCAAGCATGGAATGCGTGGCTATGCAGAGGAGTTGGTGACAGTGCCATGACTTGCAGGCAGCCCTGCTGCTACCTCCTCTACTCCTCCTACTCCATCCTCTTCCATAACCTCCTCGGCTGAGTCCTCTTCTGCTGCTGTGTCTTGCTCCACATCAACGGCACCCCCCCAGCTCCCCAGGTACTATTCCACATCCCGGATACGGCAGTGTCACGCCGTCTTGGGTTTGACTTGCTTGAAAGCAGAGAGTCACACCGGACAAGCACTCCTGTCCGCCCTGAACGCACAGGTGGAAAAGTGTCTGACTCCGCAGCAACTGGTTATCGGCAAAGTGGTTTGTGACAACGGAACAAATTTGTTGGCGTCATTGAGGTTGGGCAAGTTGACACATGTGCCGTGCATGGAACATGTGTGTAATCTGATCGTACAACGCTTTGTGCATAAGTACACAGGCTTACAGGACGTCCTGAAGCAGGCCAGGAAGGTGTGTGGCCATTTCAGACGTTCCTACACCGCCATGGCGCACTTTGCAGATATCCAGCGGCAAAACAACATGCCAGTGAGGCGCTTGATTTGCGACAGCCCGACACGTTGGAATTCAACACTCCTAATGTTCGACTGCCTGCTCCAACAAGAAAAAGCCGTTAATGAATATTTGTATGACCGGGGTGCTAGGACAGCCTCTGGGGAGCTGGGAATTTTTTTGCCACGTTACTGGACGCTCATGCGCAATGACTGTAGGCTCATGCGTCCTTTTGAGGAGGTGACAAACCTAGTCAGTCGCACCAAAGGCACCATCAGCGACATCATACCATTTGTTTTCTTCCTGGAGCATGCCCTGCGAAGAGTGCTGGATCAGGCCATAGATGAGTGTGAAGAGGAAGAGTTGTGGTCACCATCACCACCAGAAACAGCCTTATCTGCATCGCTTGCTGGACCTGCGGCAACGCTGGAAGAGGATTGTGAAGAAGAGGAGTCAGAGGAGGAATGTGGCTTTGAGGAGGAGAAGGAAGACCAAGCACAACAAGCACAACAGGCATCCCAGGGTGCTCGTTGTCACCTATCTGGTACCCGTGGCTGGGGGGAAGAACATACCTTCATTGAGATCACTGAGGAGGAGGAACGGGAAATGAGTAGCTCGGCATCCAACCTTCTGCAAATGGGGTCTTTCATGCTGTCGTGCCTGTTGAGGGACCCTCATATAAAAAGGCTGAAGGAGAACGACCTGTACTGGGTGTCCACGCTACTAGACCCACGGTGTAAGCAGAAAGTGGCGGAAATGTTACCAAATTACAACAAGTCGGAAAGGATGCAGCATTTGCTAAATATATTAAAATGTATGCTTTACACATCGTACAAGACGACTCGACCGACAGGTAGCAGACTACCTCGCCTTAACTGCAGATATCGACACTCGAGGAGCGATGAACCCCTTGACTCCTGGGTGTGCAGGCTTGACCTGTGGCCTGAGCTATCCCAATTTGCGATAGAACTTCTGGCCTGCCCCGCTTCAAGTGTCCTGTCAGAAAGGACCTTCAGTGCAGCAGGAGGTATTGTCACTGAGAAGAGAAGTCGCCTAGGTCAAAAAAGTCTAGATTACCTCACCTTTATTAAGATGAATGAGGGATGGATCTGACAGTGGGCGATACATTCGACTAAAAAAGGCCTGATGAGATGAGCTGCCTTGGGCTAAAAATGGTCCACACGCTGCTGTATTTTAGCTCTGAATGCCGGTTAATTTGCGTGACTTATCCGCCACCAACTAGGGTTCAAGCCGCAATGTTTTAGGGCACTTTCTGCCTGGGAAACAAACATCAATTTTTCTATCCGCTGCTATAGCAGCGGCTGCAACAATACCTAATTTTTCAGGCATGTGTACATGCCTAATTTTTGATTTAGGAGGATTTGATTTGAATTTGAAGTAGGAGGACCGACCAAGCATCTTTTTCCATCTCCCGCTTCCTAAAATCGATGCCATATACACGTCCCCTGATAGGGCGCCAGCTCGTTATTATCTTGGGCGCCAGCTCGTTATTCTCTTTTTCACTTCACTAGGGACACTTTACTGCACTATGGGCACTTAGACCCACTCTTTGTCTTGCACAGTGTTATTCCTAGCCAGCATCTGTGATGGGAAATCAGGCAGTCATCTAAACGTTTAGATTGAGCTTTAGCTTAGAACACCCTTGAAGGTGTTTAAGGAGATTAGGGCTAGTTTAGAGGATTCTTCTTAGACCTCTCTGAGTCTTTATAGCCCTTCTAGCTATCCAGCATTTCTGGAAACTAGCTAAGAGAAAGGGTGGCTGTGTGTCTGTGATACATTTAACTTTATATCACCTTATTGACACTTTATCACTCCGGTCTCCATACTCTCTGCCTATACCCATCTATTTAGAGGGAATTTCCTTGCCCCTGCCAATATTATATAATAGGTAATAGTATTACCATTATTACACAATTAGCCACTATAGGGGAATGAGTATAGTATTCTTTTGTTATTTATAAATGATACAATAAAGACTTTTGTCCATTACTCAATTTACTTTAACAAAGGGTACTAACCACGGTATTAGGAAGCATTACTCTGCTTTCCCTTTCTCCCTCTATTATACACCTATGCTCACTAGGATTTGTAGGTATCACTTTATTATAGTATTCTAACCTTTTCCTTTGCCAGTTTTAGATCTCCTTCTCGGGAGATTTTTTCTTTTTTCAGTTTATTAGCATACTTTCGGGGACCCTTGGTGTTGTACGTGGCTGGGTGGAGGAAGAGACCTTCAATGACATCAGTGAGGACAAGGAACGGACATGGCTAGCTTGGTATCCAACCTTGTGCAAATGGGGAGTTTGCGGTTGTGCAAATGGACTGTTTGCGGTTGTTTGCGGTGCGTTAAACGGGGAGTTTGGTCTGTCACTGTGAAGCGGGCGTAACCCTTACACTACCTGATCAATACAACATCATACAGTAGGTCCCCCCCTCATTATTTTTATGGCCCCCACCCACCGCTCACAGGTGGGGGCGGGCGGGAGGACAGTAGGTCCCCCCATTGTGATTTATGGCCCCCACCCACCGCGCAGGGGAGGGGGCCGGGGGGGAGGACAGTAGCCCCCCCCCCCCCCACTATCCTTATTTACTGAATATTCCCCTGTATAATAATGTTTGGCATTTAGTGAATATTCCCTATTCTGCTCTGTGTCAGTGTGTATCGGGGTCTCTGAGGACAGGTGTCAATCCATATCTGCCAAGTGACCCTATGTAGGGGGAACAGTCCCTATTCTGCTCTGTATCCGTGTGTATCAGGGGCTCTGAGGACAGGTGTCAATCCATATCTGCCAAGTGACCCTATGTAGGGGGAACAGTCTCTATTCTGCTCTGTGTCAGTGTGTATCATGGTCTCTGAGGACAGGTGTCAATCCATATCTGCCAAGTGACCCTATGTAGGGGGAACATTCTCTATTCTGCTCTGTGTCAGTGTGTATCATGGTCTCTGAGGACAGGTGTCAATCCATATCTGCCAAGTGACCCTATGTAGGGGGAACAGTCCCTATTCTGCTCTGTGGCAGTGTGTATCAGGGTCTCTGAGGACAGGTGTCAATCCATATCTGCCAAGTGACCCTATGTAGGGGGAACAGTCCCTATTCTGCTCTGTGGCAGTGTGTATCAGGGATCATTAGGATAGGTGTCAATCCATATCTGCCAAGTGACCCTATGTAGGGGGAACAGTCCCTATTCTGCTCTGTGTCAGTGTGTATCAGGGATCCTTAGGATAGGTGTCAATCCATATCTGCCAAGTGACCCTATGTAGAGGGAACAGTCCCTATTCTGCTCTGTGTCAGTGTGTATCAGGGATCCTTAGGATAGGTGTCAATCCATATCTGCCAAGTGACCCTATGTAGAGGGAACAGTCCCTATTCTGCTCTGTGTCAGTGTGTATCAGGGGCTCTGAGGACAGGTGTCAATCCATATGTCAAGGTGTCAATATGTCATATGTCAGGTGTCAATCCATATCCATTGTGATTTAGGAATGTTAGGTGATTTATGCCCTTTTAAACCAGACTCTGCATCAACTGTGTAATTTTCCATGGGAGTTTTGCCATGGATCCCCCTCCGGCATGCCACAGTCCAGGTGTTAGTCCCCTTGAAACAACTTTTCCATCACTATTGTGGCCAGAAAGAGTCCCTGTTGGTTTTAAAATTCGCCTGCCCATTGAAGTCAATGGCGGTTCGCCCGGTTGGCCGGTTTGCGAACGTTTGCGGAAGTTCGCGTCCGCCGTTCGCGAACCGAAAATTTTGTGTTCGCGATATCACTAATTATAATGTGTATCTTCCAGGCTCACATGCCGAGAGGCTCAGCCTTACTAAAACAATGATGTCAGACTGAAGAACCCGAACATCTGATGGACAGGATTAAAGGTGCGTAAACTATTGTGCTGGACTCATGTTTCCATCAAATGTTGCTATACACAGGGCCGGATTAACATAGGGGCTGATGGAGCTGCAGCTCCAGGCCCATGGAATAGGCCCATTAAAAAAAAAAAAAAAAAATTTTTTTTTTACATTTTTTTTTTTTTTACATTTTCTTTTCACACTACTCTTAGGTTTGTCACCTCAGTGGTATTTTAAAGCACAGCTGGTATATAAGGCTGCCTGGCCGTGATGGTTTTGCAGTAATACCGGCAATACAAATGCAAATATTTTTCTCAGCATAAATGGATATTACTCTGCAATACCAGTACCGGCCAGTAGGGGGCACTGTGTATGTAGAGAGGCAGGGATAGGAAGTTACAGCTCTACTCACTGATCCACGGGGGAGCAGCTACACAGCACAGAGAGTCCAGACAGCAGCTCCCAGCCTGCAGAGACAGACTACAGCTCAGGTAAGTGAAGGATGGAGGGAAAGGCAGCAGGGAGACATGGGGTCACTGAGACACTAGGGGACACAGAGACGTGAGGACACTGAGGCACTTGGGACACTGGGAAACATAGGGACACTGAGACACTTGGGGACACTGTGAGACATGGGGACGCTGAGACACATGGGGACCCTGTGAGACATAGGGAGACACATTTGGGCATGGATACACTAGGGACACAGTGTCTCCATGTCTCCCAGTGTCCCCATGTCTACCAGCCAGTGCCCTTAGTGTCTCAGTGTCCCCTAGTCTCCCAGTGTCTCCTAGTGTCCCAATGTCTCTGTTCCATTGTCTCCCAGTGTCCCCATTTCTATCAGTGCCCCCATGTCTCCCAGTGTCCCCAAATGTCTGTGTCCCCATGTCTCCCAGTGTCCACATGTCTCCCAGCCAGTGTCCCTAGTGTCTCAGTGTCCCCATGTCTCCCAGCCAATGTCCCTAGTGTCTCAGTGTTCCCATGTCTCCCAATGTCCCCAAATGTATGTGTCCCCATGTCTCTCAGTGTCCCCATGTCTATGTCCACAAGTCCCCCCATGCCTCCCATTGTCCCCAAGTATCTCAGTGTCCCCATGCCAGTGACCCTAGTATCTCAGTGTCCCCTAGTCTCCCAGTGTCCCCTAGTCTCCCAGTGTCCCCTAGTCTCCCAGTGTCTGTGTTCCCATGTCTCTGTGTCCCTAGTGTATGTGGCCCCTATTTCTCCCAGTGTCCACAAATGTCTCAGTGTCCCCATGTCTCCCAGTGTCTGTGTCCCCATGTGTCTGTGTCCCCATGTCTCTGATCCTATTTCTCCCAGTGTCCCCATGTCTCCCAGTGTCTCCATGTCTCCCAGTGTCCCCAAGTGTCTCAGTTCCCCCAAGTCTCCCAGTGTCCCCAAAAGTCTCAGGTTCCCCGGGTCTCTCAGTGTCCCCATGTCTCACTGTGTCCCCATGTCTCTCAATGTCCCTTAGTATCCTAGTGACATGGGACACACTGAGACATGGGGACACTGGGCAACATGGGGACACTGACACTGTGATACATAGGGACACTGATGCCAGGCTGTCCTTCAAATTCTTTGGACAGACATGCCCCCTTTTTGGGTATGTTCGCCCCTTTTTGGCAGTTCTGGTCATGTGATTCGCGTCAGTGGCCCACCCTTTTACCTCGCCCATTGACTTCCTGCTTCACTGGACACTGCTGTTAGGGGGTATGGATTTATTTGAAAGATGAAAGCATAAATTAGAGAGAGATTAGCATAGAGTATGTGTTTTCTTATAGCTGCATCCTTTGAGTTTTCCTCCAACACCAACTCCATCAGATACATGACGCTTGAGAGGTATTACTGTTTTAGTGTTTTTGGTCAATAAGATTCTGTAATTAGGCCCATCATAATTGTCAGCACCAGGCCCACTGGGCTCTTAATCTGGCCCTGGCTATACAATGTTGTGGGTTGCTACCACCTCTGCTGGAGAGCTGTTCTAGCATTTTGCAGGATTGCTCACGGCTCCATCATAATGAGTTTCAAGATATATGTATCGCTGCATGCAAAAGAAACTGAAACAAAACAGAAACAGATGAATGATATAATGATAAAACAACTATATTCGACCATTTCATAAAATTATATTCAAATTCTTAAAGGGTTACGCAAAGCATCATAACTACAATTTGCAGTAGTGGTTATGGTGCCAGCAATACCCTGGCTTGGTTCCCCAGTAATGGAGCAAACAATTTAGCAACACTTTGCCCTCTTACCTGGGTCTTTGCTGAGCTCCGAGTCTCCCTGTAGTGATGCAATGATTGCGAGCAACAGCTGACTGCATTCTTGCACATAAAGCAGCCAAGGGGTTAAACTCCATATGTGCAGCGTTTCACAGCCAGACATTGCACATACAGACTCCAGGCACCATGACCACTTCCAATCACTGAAGTGGTCATGGTATATTAATTAACCCTGTAAAGACCAATAACAATTTAGTTAATTCATTTATGGAATTGTCAATATTGCCTTATGGACCAGATTGTGATGTCAAGAAATAAAGCGAAGGATGGTTAAAGGGTTAAAACCAACTAATCACTTGCTCAGTTTGTGTATTAACCCTTTTAATGTACTTTCTTAGGGAATCCTTTGCACTAGCATGTGGTTAATATTGTATTTTGGAATTCGAAAGAAATATTGAGATAAAAGAAATGAGAGGACATCTATATCAATAACAGTTTGAATTGATGGGAATTCAAAGTTAATTCACTGTATTTTTTTTCCAGAATGCGCTACTAAGAATTAAGTAGTAAGTAGTAAAAAAAAAAAAAAATCTGCACCAAATACTAAAATATGTGTTTAAAATAAACAAGTAAATGTATAAAATTCAAATCTAACAAGTTGAATATAAAGTGCACTATATGTCCCAAAGAGAAAGGTCTTTTTAGTAGTGAAGTAAAATCTGATAGAGATAGATGTCTTTTGGAGGTCAGTCTGTTGTCCTCCTTGATGGGTAAACGTGCAGGTGTAAGATGAGAGGACAATCGGTTCTGGCTCTTTTATTGATGTTTCATATGAAATGAAAAAATAGAAACGAACAACAATAGTGTAACTCAGTATATTCAAAGATCTACTTTCTATAAAGATAGAAATACACTCAGGAAGGGAGAGCCTCCAGTCAGCTCTTAGATGGCGCTTAGAGCGGTATAATCCCTGCTCACGGATATGTTTGAAGGCGTCCTGTTTGAGTACTCACAGTGCCATCGGCATATGAAACGAATAAAACAAATATAGTGCTCTATGCTTAAAATGGTAACAATTGTAAATTCACAATGAACTCTACTTACATTTCTAAGATTGTTAATCGAGTCCTGCCCCCCACCCCCGCAGTGTAGGGGTTAAAAAGGTGAGTTTTACTTATCTTTAAGCCTACTGAAAAATCATCGTGCTGCAGGATTAAAACGGGGGAGGGGGCAGGACATGACATCTAGACCACTTGATTGAGATTAAATGGTCTGGGTGCCTATAGTGTATCTTTAACGCTAGATGCTGCTGCTAATTATACACTGAAAGCAGCACTGTGTTTAGTTACACTACATAAATTAACATATTTTCAATTAGATATATTACTGTGAATTAGCAAAAATAATGATAATGATAAAAAACTGTTTAAATAATCCTCTTTACAGAACCTCCATAAATCTAACAATTATAATATGTCTCTGTTACATCCAATCACCAAATGAAACAAATTCACTTGGCATAGTAAGAGAGTGACCTCTGCTGGAGAACAAGGAAATCACAAATTACTGAAATTAATGGAAAATAAATCATCAGGTTCACAAATAGCTACAAAGGGCTAATATTTAGTATGAGAGATTTGATTACAAAAACGAATGGATTCATGATTCCGAGTCTGATTCCAGTTCATAACAAAAAGTACACATGGGGCCGAGCCACGTGTCTGAAACCTCTGACAGATTGACAGGGAAAAGAAAAGAGGAATTTAAAGGGACACTACCTACCAGCAGGAGTTTGTCTATTCTTCAAAACGCATTGAAATGATATCTGCAAAACTAAATATTGACATATTAAAAATATTTTGGCTTTGCAGCGACTGTACGGATGGCCATACATGACAGTGGTACATATGTGGCACAAGTGGCCATACATACTACACGGATATTCATACATACTGCATAAATGGTCATACATAGTACACGTATATTCATACATAGTACACGGATGGTCATACATAGTACACGGATGGTCATACAAACCGCACAGATGTTCATACATACTACACGGATGGTCATACACAGTACACGGATGGTCGTACATACTACACGGATGGTCATACACAGCACACCGATGGTCATACATACTGCACGGATTGTGAAGCACAATGCAGCCATGATTATCAGTGCGATTATTCTGAATAGGCGATAATGCACAGCTTTCCTCCTTGCTGATCAGAGGGACTGTTACTCTCACCAGTGGCGGAACTACCGCGGTAGCAGGGGTCGCACTCTGCCACCCTGCAGTCCCCTGCGATCGGGGTGCCCGCCGGCTAAGTAACGTGGCCCCGACACGCATGGTAGAACCGCTGGGACCGCATTGGAGAGGGCCATCGGGTGGCCCATGCTATTAGGGCTACCCGATGGCAATGTATTTCCAGGGGGCCCGGTCAGTGCTGCGGTGCTTTAACAATGCGTGTCATGATATCAGAGCTGGGATAAAATTACTGCCCCGGTCACCTTCTCCCAGCACCCACCAGGAGCTGCGGGGGAGGAGGAAGGAGAGGAGGGAGTTAGAGTGGGAACTCTGACTCCCATCAGGCTGAGCCACTGGACCCCAGGGAAAGTCACCTAAAAGGTAGGGAACAGGAGGGTGACTAAAACATTTTGTATATGTGTCTGTATATGTGTGTGTTTGTATGTGTGTGTCATTGTGTATGTGTGTCTGTATGAATGTGTGTGTATGTATCTGTGTGTGTGTGTCTGTACGTATACGTGTGTGTATGTCTGTCTGTGTGTGTATGTGTGTTTGTATGTATGTATATGTGTCTGTATGTGTGTTTTTATGTCTCTCTGTGTGTCTGTACGTATACATGTGTGTATGTCTGTGTGTGTGTGTATGTGTGTTTGTATGTATGTGTGTATGTGTGTGTGTGTCTGTCTGTCTGTGTGTCTGTAAGTATACATGTGTGTATGTCTTTCTGTGTGTGTGTGTGTGTGTGTGTGTTTGTCTCTATGTATGTCTGTCTGTGTGTGTGTCTGTGTGTTTGTGTATGTATGTGTGTTTGTATGTGTGTGTATGTCTGTCTGTGTGTCTGTATATGTGTGTCTCTGTGTGTTTGTATGTATGTGTGTGTGTCTGTATGTGTCCCTATATGTGTGTGTCTGTGTGTATGTGTTTCTGCATGTGTATCTGTTTGTCTGCATGTGTGAGGGGGGCACGAAGGGTAGACGTATGGGTGGGTGGCATGGGTAGACGTGGGGGGGGGAGGGGGCAGAGCAATTTTCGTACCGGAGCCAGGTGGTTTCTAGTTACATTGATAGATTTCTAGTTAGCAGCACATTGCTAACCTAACAGTAAAATTCTCCCCTGAACCCCTACATTACATTACACAACACATTAACCCCTAGTTTTCACTACACTATCCCTACACATTAACCCTTAGTTTTCACTACACTGTCACTTAACATTAACATCACTACATATTAACCCCTAAATTACACTACACTATCACTACATATTAACCCCTACATTAAACTACATTATCACTTAACAGTAACATCGCTACACATTATCCCCTAGATTACATTACACTATCACTTAACAATAACATCAATACACATTAACCCTCAGAGTCATCAGAGCCACTCTTTAGTGAGGACCTAGTGGAGAGCACCAAAGAATTGTCACCAATTTCTGTTGGTGGTGGCGGTGATAGTGATTAATCCGGTGATGAAAATTCTGTTTCCCCAATCACTGCAGACATAGAACTTTTACCTCTTGCCCAAGGTGGACTGGACTACGAGTATGATGACTCTGAGGATTCAGAAGAGGAGAGTGTGGAGAGGACGGTCTACAGATGAGTATTTCTTCCGGAAGCTAATGTGCCCTCGCCTTTTGCACCTTAAAGTCCATCTGTTTCAGCTGTAGAATCATCTCATCCAGTAGACACAGTTGGTACATCAGTTGCACCTGCTACCACTGGCACAAGAAGTCAACCCACTGTCAATGTTTCCATCAATAGCACCACTACCACCACTACTAATACCACCATTATCAATATCTCCTGTACCGATACCTTCAGTATTTCCATTAGCATTAATTAACCAAGTGTTAGAGTTAAGGCTTGCGTTGTGACTGCTTACACTGCCACTGCTGCAAATCCAGCTGCATCTTCAGGAGACACAAGGTAACGGGTGCGGGCTAATGTACGAAGCAAAGTTTGGGCTCACTGTGAGTGCCACCAAGAAGGCCGACTTAAATTGTAAATTGTGCAGCAAGAGTAAAGAGGAGTGACGCAAATATCTGCAAAGACACTACGAGTCTTTATTACTAAGGGTAGAAGCAGAACAAGAAAGTACTTTGAAGGAATGAGTGAGCGGTCAACTTCCCACTGAGATTCCCCTTTCATTTTAAGATAAATCCATTTTTTTTGCAACTCAAAATGACACCTGCACTCCATTATTCATTAATACAGAATATCAAAAGTTAAAAGATTACAATTCATAAAAGTTTTACATAATTAAAAAAAGTTCTCTCTGCACAAGTCTACTGTTTATGTGTCTGTATATCTGTGTGTTTATGTAGCTCCTGTTAATGTGCGTGCATCTGCTTTGAAAATGCGCTGCATGTACATAAGCCTTCCACATCAGGTAAGCCTTCCCTAAATGCACATCGACCCTTACAACATCTCTGAGCACAAAACTAACGGGGTTAAATTAATAACATGGCATGTGCCTTCTGCTCCGGAACAGCCTGGTATGCAAGGTAGATTAAAAAATAAAAACTCTATGGAATTTAAAAACTATACTATTAGTCTTTCATAATCAAAATCAGTATTATAGAATCAATATTATAGAGTCCATAATATTATTATAACATCCCGTTTTCTATTTCCAAGTCTCCTATTAAAACAATTTTGAAGGAGGGAGTTAAAAAGAAATCATTTAATGAATCACCTCTCTGGCTCTTTAAGCGTTAAGGGCTTTTACAGAAAATAATACATCATTTATCTGTAACGGTTTAAGCTGTAAATTATCCATAACAATTTAAGTCAAAATAATGACAATCATGTAAAGTTGGGAGTACTGAACTCATCCATCGTTTCCTGGAAATTACAGGTGTATTAGAAACAGATGTCGCCATTCATTAGCGAAACGGTATAATCTACCATTTTAACCCAAAATAAAATGCATTTTCGGAACATTTTAATGTCTAATTAAGTCTAAAATAGCCATTCCTAGACTTAGACACAAACTGCTATATTGATTAAAAAATGTATACGTTGAAGCAAAGGATTTTCAAATGAAACGCCTCAAACGATAAGTAATGGTTAAAATCATAGAGATTCGCCACTGACGTTGACACATCTGTATAAAATATACTTTTTTTGAAAGTTCTTTTTCAGCAAAATGCAATTTTAGAAACTGCTAAATAATTATTTTAATAACCTTGTCATTTGAACATTTCTTTTTTATAAAACAATCTGGAAATTGAAATTTGAAAAGAAAAGAAGGTTTGCAGACAGGGGATTAAAAGGCACATGTTGACCGTAGAGTTTGACTGGCAATTCTGTGAGATCATTTAAGGCAACAGCGATTTAACGTGGGAACGACTTGCATTGATAATACAATTCATCCATCAAAATCTCAGGATTGTCTTAATGTGCTCACCTTTAAAAAGCCACAGCTGCGGGCAGCCTGCCTGCACATTCCGTGGACATATCGAGCAGGGAATGCAAGCGATCTGGGCTGTGGTTAGCCATGTAGCATTTGTTTAGAAAACACATAAGGAAAATATATTTCCTCGAGGCTCTGTCAGATGTGGAATTGTGTCCCCAAAGAGCTTTCTGCTAGATATTCTTCATCAAGTGCCAACGTAACCAAAGAAAATCAGCACACGCATCTTTCTGTTCTGTTCACTTCTAGAATTACTGCTTCAATGCAAATTGCTTAGAAAATGGAAGAGAGGAAAGGGATTGGTGACAGTTACTGTATCACAACGAGACATCAAACTGTGGGCTCATAACTGGGTCAGTATAGAGCTGTAGGTTTCATAGGAGGGAAATGTGGGCCCATTCAGTATAGAGGCCTGCTCCATATTTCACACTCACCCCGACTCCATTAACTGCAAATTTCTGCTCATATCCACCTCATCCCAAACAATATTTATTGAAACAAAAATTGGGATAGAAAACATCTGTCTATAATGAAATCTCAGACTTGTTTTGACTATTTGTATACACCCCAAGCATTCTTCTTTTACTGTGTTAGCCGTTACTATTGCCACTGGGAGGCTATTCTAGGTATTTACTACACCTTCTTTATAACTCTTTACCTCTGCTGCATACATTGAAAAGATATAATGTAATATCTACTAACCTGTTTATATCATTTTGTTTTACAGCTTCTGATGGTAGGCTGTACAAAGTATCTACCAACCTTTCTATATCACTATTAGTCATTACGGCTTCCCCTGGAAGGCTATTCCAGGTATCTACTACCCTTTCTATATCACTGTTACTGCTCCCACTGGAAGGCTATTCCAGGTATCTACTACCCTTTCAATATCAATGTTAGTCTTTACGGCTTCCCCTTAAAGACTATTCCAGATAACTACTACCCTTTCTATATCACTGTTACTGCTCCCACTGGAAGGCTATTCCAGGTATCTACTACCCTTTCAATATCAATGTTAGTCTTTACGGCTTCCCCTTGAAGACTATTCCAGATAACTACTACCCTTTCTATATCACTGTTACTGCTCCCACTGGAAGGCTTTTCCAGGTATATACTACCCTTTCTATATCCCTGTTACTGCTCCCAGTGGAAGGCTATTCCAGGTACCTACTACCCTTTCTATATCGCTGTTACTGCTCCCACTGGAAGGCTATTCCATGTATCTACTACCCTTTCTATATCACTGTTACTGATCCCACTGGAAGGTTATTCCAGGTATCTACTACCCTTTCTATATCACTGTTACTGCTTCCACTGTAAGGCTATTCCAGGTATCTACTACCCTTTCTATATCACTGTTACTGATCCCACTGGAAGGTTATTCCAGGTATCTACTACCCTTTCTATATCACTGTTACTGCTTCCACTGTAAGGCTGTATCAGGTATCTACTACCATTTCTATATCATTGTGATGCTTTACTGCTTCAACTGGAAGGCTATTCCAGATATATAGTACCCTTTCTATATAACCCGGTTAGCCTTTACTGCTTCCACTGGAAGGCTATTCCAGGTATCTACTACCCTTTCAATATCAATGTTAGTCTTTACGGCTTCCCCTTAAAGACTATTCCAGATAACTACTACCCTTTCTATATCACTGTTACTGCTCCCACTGGAAGGCTATTCCAGGTATCTACTACCCTTTCAATATCAATGTTAGTCTTTACGGCTTCCCCTTGAAGACTATTCCAGATAACTACTACCCTTTCTATATCACTGTTACTGCTCCCACTGGAAGGCTTTTCCAGGTATATACTACCCTTTCTATATCCCTGTTACTGCTCCCAGTGGAAGGCTATTCCAGGTACCTACTACCCTTTCTATATCGCTGTTACTGCTCCCACTGGAAGGCTATTCCATGTATCTACTACCCTTTCTATATCACTGTTACTGATCCCACTGGAAGGTTATTCCAGGTATCTACTACCCTTTCTATATCACTGTTACTGCTTCCACTGTAAGGCTATTCCAGGTATCTACTACCCTTTCTATATCACTGTTACTGATCCCACTGGAAGGTTATTCCAGGTATCTACTACCCTTTCTATATCACTGTTACTGCTTCCACTGTAAGGCTGTATCAGGTATCTACTACCATTTCTATATCATTGTGATGCTTTACTGCTTCAACTGGAAGGCTATTCCAGATATATAGTACCCTTTCTATATAACCCGGTTAGCCTTTACTGCTTCCACTGGAAGGCTATTCCAGGTATCTACTACCCTTTCTATATCACTGTTACTGCTCCCACTGGAAGGCTATTCCAAGTATCTACTGCCCTTTTTATATCACTGTTACTGATCCCACTGGAAGGTTATTCCAGGTACCTACTACCCTTTCTATATCACTGTTACTGCTTCCACTGGAAGGCTATTCCAGGTATATACTACCATTTCTATATCACTGTGAGCCTTTATTGCTTCCACTGGAACGCTATTCCAGATATATAGTACCCTTTCTATATAACCCGGTTAGCCTTTACTGCTTCCACTGTAAGGCTATTCCTGGTATATACTACCCTTTCTATATCACTGTTACTGCTCCTACTGGAAGACTATTCCAGGTATCTACTACCCTTTCTGTATCACTGTTACTGCTCCCACTGGAAGGCTATTGCAGGTATCTACTACCCTTGCTATGTCACCGTTACTGCTCCCACTGGAAGAATATTCCAGGTACCTACTACCCTTTCTATATCACAGTTACTGCTCCCACTGGAAGGTTATTCCAGGTATCTACTACCCTTTCAATATCACTGTTACTGCTCCCACTGGAAGGCTATTCCAGGTATCTACTACCCTTTCTATATCACTGTTACAGCTCCCACTGGAAGGCTATCCCAGGTATCCCAAGAAAAGACATACTCTATGCTAGTATCTTGCTTTTATCTCTCAAGCAAATCCACACCACCCTAACAGTAGCGTCTGGTGAAGCACAATGTTGGTGGGCAGGGTAAGAGGGTGGGCCACCTACACAAATCACGTAACCGGCCCATCCAGATATGCTCCAAAAAAGGAGGCGGTTCTGCCTGAAAAATGGGCATGGGCCTGGAGCTACAGCTCCAACAGTCCCTTTGTTAATCCAGCGCTGTATGGAGTCTGAGAAGGAGTACAGAATCAGTATAGAGGATTTTTTATTGTTTCTTAAATTCGGATCATTTCGTGTACTTTCTTTTTCAATAAAAACATGACGTCTGCAGGTGAAATAACAGTATCGCAGTAAAGTAAATAATGGCAACTAAACGTACCCTAAAAAGTGTCGGAATACATTCTTCTTTACTATTGCATGACTCAAACTTGTTATTATGGGTTTTTGCCACAAAAGTCTTTCCATTAGTTTTTTGTTGGTAATTTTTGGTATTATATACATATTTTAAAATTGTCAGCCAAAGCATAATTATTAATTATTTCACTTCATTAAATTCCATATGATTAGAGAGTAATATTTTTGTGACTTGAAGAATTAGTCTGCCTGCTTCTGCAGCTAATCAACTTGAAAGGTCTCTAGTGTAAAATTCCTTGCAGCCCAAGAACAATGATAAAACACTGAATGATAGAGTAACCTAAGTTCACGTATCGGAGATGTACATTCTAATAAATCTTTGGAGCATTTGGAGTATACAATGAGCACATCTAAACTCTGATTAAAATGTGATCTAGTCTCAAGGAAAGATGCTATGGTGATTTAACAGTTTAGATATATTTTGTTTAAGTTAAATTTTACTCTTGACATCTCAGAAAATGCGTTCAACTTCAACCAAGCCAAGAAAAGCACCTGTATAAAGTTTGGAGCGTTCCCCTAGGACAATACACGGTAATAGAAAATAGGGCCAAACGAAGAAATCTTGGCTACTCATTGTACATACTTCTCTACAATTACAATAAACTAAACTATAGCTGACCATCAGTACCAACACGCTTGGCCTTCATTGACCTGTTCTTTTTTTCATGAGGAAACAGAAAGGTTATCAATACATTTCTTTCACGAGAATACAGGAAACGTTTTAGATGTGGACGTATTGTTTGCATACTGTTATAATGCTGCAATAGCTGTTGAGGTACCAAGCTCCGACACATAGTGTTGCCTTCTGAAGCCACTACTCAGCTTCTGCCAAGACTCTTCTTTCTTCATGACTTTTGGGAGCTCACGCAGGGATCTCATGACAGTGTTGCCATTTTTATTCTCACAAAGATCTAGGGTTTATTCTTTCAATAATCCAAAGAAGCGTTACAAAAACTATATCAGCCTTTGTTAAAATATATAGATGACAATATCTTTTTGACCGTTTGATGTCCACAGCAGTGGAAAAAAGGACTATTACATTCACCACTTTACTGACAGTAATAATAATTCATTACGCTCCAATTTTACCACCATCTGGAGCAAGTATTGTCAACATTTGAATGCAAATTATATTGATTAATGTATCTCTTGCTCATAGGCAGTATCAATGGTCATAACATGCTTTAGATCTACCTACAACAGAAGAGCTGCACATACACACATAAAAATATCCAGTGAATTATTGCCTAATTGAGAATTTTATGGAAGAAAACATTACACCCATTATTCAGGAAAAGACGTTCACGGACATCACAGGAATGGCAAATAAAGTTTATTGTAGGTAGGAAACCAAAAACATACAGCGTTTCAGCCCACCAGCTTTAATTGTGTGTGTAACATATTATTAAAAACATATGGCTTTTTTGTGTTACATTGACACCATAAACTGTTGTTCCTGAATATATTAAGTCTCGTAAGAAGACAAGGCAATCGGTACCTCTCCCAAGTCATAGGACCAAATCGATGGTAAGGGGATAATCCTAAAATTAATATTAAAGATTCTAAAATCAGAGACATTGGTAAGTTAAATTTTCAGTCCATGCCGGAACAGGAATTAAAGCAAATCATTTGCAATTATACATCCAGGAACGATTCTTTCAAATGAGTTGAAAGTTGGCAGCTAACCTTTGTGATGGTAAACATATATTGAAAATAAGACCTTTATTTATCATTTATTTTTGCAAATGGAGGAAAATAAAAGGTGGTTATCCCATCCATAGTGCTATCTACATAATGTTTACTTGCATTACAAAACTTCAGCCAGATTTTGCACAATTCTTTGATTCTGTCTTAGCTATGGCCACTTAAAGGCTATCCCAGGTATCTACTACCCTTTCTATATCACTGTTACTGCTCCCACTGGAAGGCTATCAATGGTATCTACTACCCTTTCTATATCACTGTTGCTGCTCCCACTGGAAGGCTATTCCAGGTATCTACTACCCTTTCTATATCACTGTTACTGCTCCCACTGGAAGGCTATTCCAGGTATCTACTACCCTTTCTATAGCACTGTTACTGCTCCCACTTAAAGGCTATCCCAGGTATCTACTACCCTTTCTATAGCACTGCTACTGCTCCCACTTAAAGGCTATCCCAGGTATCTACTATGCTTTCTATATCACTGTTACGGCTCCCACTGGAAGGCTATTCCAGGTAGCTACTACCCTTTCTATAGCACTGTTACTGCTCCCACTTAAAGGCTATCCCAGGTATCTACTACCCTTTCTATATCACTGTTACTGCCCCCACTGGAAGGCTATTACAGGTATCTACTACCCTTTCTATAGCACTGTTACTGCTCCCACTGGAAGGCTATTCCAGGTATCTACTACCCTTTCTATATCACTGTTACTGCTCCCACTGGAAGGCTATTCCAGGTAACTACTACCCTTTCTATATCACTGTTACTGCTCCCACTGGAAGGCTATTCCAGGTATCTACTACCCTTTCTATATCACTGTTTCTGCTCCCACTGGAAGGCTATTCCAGGTATCTACTACCCTTTCTATATCACTGTTACTGCTCCCACTTGAAAGCTATTCCAGGTATCTACTACCCTTTCTATATCACTGTTACTGCTCACACTGGAAGGCTATTCCAGGTATCTACTACCCTTTCTATATCACTGTTACTGCTCCCAGTGGATGGCTATTCCAGGTATCTACTACCCTTTTTATATCAATGTTACTGCTCCCACTGGAAGACTATCCCATGTATCTACCACCCCTTCTGTATCACTGTTACTGCTCCCGCTGGAAGGCTATTCCAGGTATCTACTACCCTTTCTATATCACTGTTACTGCTCCCAGTGGATGGCTATTCCAGGTATCTACTACCCTTTTTATATCACTGCTACTGCTCCCACTGGAAGACTATCCCAGGTATCTACTACCCCTTCTGTATCACTGTTACTGCTCCCACTGGAAGGCTATTCCAGGTATCTACTACCCTTTCTATATCACTGTTACTGCTCCCACTGGAAGGCTATTCCAGGTATCTACTACCCTTTCTATATCACTGTTACTGCTCCCAGTGGATGGCTATTCCAGGTATCTACTACCCTTTTTATATCAATGTTACTGCTCCCACTGGAAGACTATCCCATGTATCTACCACCCCTTCTGTATCACTGTTACTGCTCCCGCTGGAAGGCTATTCCAGGTATCTACTACCCTTTCTATATCACTGTTACTGCTCCCAGTGGATGGCTATTCCAGGTATCTACTACCCTTTTTATATCACTGTTACTGCTCCCACTGGAAGACTATCCCAGGTATCTACTACCCTTTCTATATCACTGTTACTGCTCCCACTGGAAGGCTATTCCAGGTATCTACTACCCTTTCTATATCACTGTTACTGCTCCCACTGGAAGGCTATTCCAGGTATCTACTACCCTTTCTATATCACTGTTATGCTATCCAGGTATCTACTACCCTTTCTATATCACTGTTACCCTTTATTGCCTCCAATGGAAGGTTTTTCCAGCTTTTTCCTGCTCTTTGTGATTCATTGTTAGTCTTTACTGCCTCCGCTGGAAGGCTATTCCAGATATCTATTACTCCTTCGACATCACAGTTAGTTTTTCCTGCATCAGGCTATTCCAACTTCCATTCATGATCCATTTTCTAGTATTCATCTTGACTATAAGTTGCCTTCCTCTTTAAACAGAGGGAATCACATATTACTCTGTAGTTTAATAAAAATGATTCAACTATGACCATTCCATTTTATTCCAGCATTTTACAATTCCTGCCTTACTGTCTCTGCATTGGAATCTTACTTCCATTTATCATCGATGATTCATTTTGACTTGGAAAGGGAAATGGATTATCAAGTTGTTGTCATTAAGGACAGCACCTAATATAATTCTGGACAGAAAACAAGTATTACGGGAGAATAGCCACTTTACTGTTTTCCATTCATTAAAGATATTGCAACAATAAAACACAATTAAGATGTACATAAATATAACAAAAATCAGATGTTTTTCATCACAAAAGGGCTCATCTGGGCTCATTTTTTCCTCACTCTTTTCCTCACTAGGTTATCTATCACTATGTGCAGGCAACCAACATTCTAAGTATGGTTCTGCACATAGAGGCACCCTAAGTCTTCATCTATTTTTCACCTCTCTCTCTCACCTGGCGGTCATTATGTATGTGCCGGTCTAAGGTTATTTCCCTTTGACGATATATGGGACTAAATTAAGCATGCTTAATAGCTTTTGTTTTTTGCATGTAACCTCTACACATTGGAGCTACAACTACCTGGCACTAGATTTGTGAGGGACCAAACAGTCCTCTACAGTGGATTGACATTCATTCCACAGCCAGTATCCACATGCTGTCCCTTATTCATTTGTCGGGGGAACTCAGTATGATATAGTCTATTCATTCACAGGCTATCCATCACGCTGAGTTTATCAATAGCCACAAGTTACCTTTCATACTACGGGGGGAACATAGTGTGACTATTATATCACACTGGGACTAGCAGTAGCCCAAGTTATTCCACGTAGGGCACATAGTGTGACCACAGCCTGGACACCCATGTCAGTTGCATGACTATTACCTACTGGACATACCCATAAGCCACTGGACTTGACCGGTCACATAGCCCTAATAAAGTCACTAGCCAGTTGCATGTGGTGCATATAGTAGGAGAAGGGTATCCCTAGAGAGACATTTATAGAGGTGAGCCACTAAGGCAAGATTGCACTTTGTATTAGATGTGATTCAATTTATTCTACTTATCCACACTATTACTATCTCTTCAGATTACACAGCTATCATATTTATAGTTTCCTTTGATTTCCAGCAAACATACTCAACCAGTCTGGTTCCTTCCAGCTCTTTGAGTATTCCATTGTTTTTTTCTATACATAGGGGTTAAGCCCCAGGACATCTCTGGAGTGTCCATCAAGGTGTATATTTCCACCAACGAGACGGTCCCAACTGTTTGGACCCATTCTCACGGGTGGAAATTTCTTCTGTTACTTGGATTATCAAGTTGTTGTCATTAAGGACAGCACCTAATATAATTCTGGACAGAAAACAAGTATTACGGGAGAATAGCCACTTTACTGTTTTCCATTCATTAAAGATATTGCAACAATAAAACACAATTAAGATGTACATAAATATAACAAAAATCAGATGTTTTTCATCACAAAAGGAATTACAGGAAACAAGGAATGGAATTTTAGGCAAAGTTTTTTGAAAGAGAAATATTTTTAGCCGCCAAGTGCAATTATAAAGAATCTTTGTCATAGAGGATGCTTTCTGGGGGATGTCGAGATAAGACACACTAATAGAAATATCATCAAACAAGCCAAACATCTTTAAACAATTTTCTTGATTTTCAACATCAAGTGTGAATTAAATATAAAAAGTATAATTGAAATTACGTTGAAAAATATGTGATTTAAAAATAAGTCCTAATTTACGTTACCTTGAAATAATTGATTTAAAAATAATCCATAATTCAGATTACCTTGAAATGTTATATTCCAACGCATACTGTATATGTTAAAACGTGAGTCTTGTCTAGTTTCTAATACAGTCCAGATTAAAGAATAGGAAAAAGTTTGACGAGGTACAACGATGGTTTAAGGACATACAGAGATGCTTTAAGCAGAAGAAGTATTCACAATATTTGGTGTGTTGGAACGTGTGTTTTAGTTGGCATGCATAGAAAATATGTTGCAAGAAGCCATTTTTCTATTTTGCAACAATCAAGGAACATATGTGGCTTTTTATTAACACTTTAATTCTTAATACACTTTATAAGCAATACAAAGAGTAGTTAGAATACAGAGCAGATAAACAAACTAACAAAAAAACAAAAGACTGGTGTAGGCAAGAAAATACATTCAGTAGAATTATAACATTGAGTAATATTGTAGTATGGAATAACTAATGTCCAAACAAAAGACTGGTGTGGGCAAGAAAATACATTTTACAGTAAGGCTACTCTGATGGCCTATTACAATCGAAGGAAGGAAAAAGAAATTTGAGGAAACTTAGTGGCATAACCAATGAACAAGGGGTTATGCGCAATGGATTATTCAACTTAGACCCCGTGGTTTAAGTAGTATTGTAGTATTGAGAATTTTATCACATGACAGGAGGCGAGTATTTTGCATAACTTTCTTTACTTTATGCCTCCAGCAGCACAAGTCAATCAGAAAACTTTAAACCAATCAGTAACAGGCATCACATCCATATATAAAGCCCTGACAGTCACATGATTTCCTCTTTCTTTGCTGCTTCCAGCCAAGGCACAGGTCAGAGTATTAGCTCTCTACTGTCTTTATCTACATGTAATACTATTTGTCTTCTGGCCCCTTTAAATCATTTTGGGGCATTGTACATTTACTTTTCCACTGTCACCCCTTTCATCTGCCTCCCCTTTTCTCCCTTTACCTTATCCATCCTCCTCCCTGGACTGTTAGGTGTATTTTGTCATACTGCCTGCTTTCTCCCCTGCTGGGGTCTGTTACTGTTTGACTGCTTGCCTGTTGGTCTCTCGCGGTCCGCGGCATTTTGCCGCGATCGCGCTGGACCGCCAGGTTTCAACAATAGTCCCAGGGTACTGAAGGGTAGGAGGGGGGGCTAGAGGGGGTGCCGTCCGATACCGTCGGTCCGCGATCGCGACCCGCGGTCGCGGACTGCGCGGCTAATTTGCGCGCGGACGGCGGACATCTTGGATCTCGCGATACCGCGAGATCCTCGACGGCCATCTTAATTTCGCCAGTTCGTGATTCCCACGAACTGGCACAGAATTATCAATATCCAAATGTTTTTACACCAATAAATGGAAGATTTCATTATGTGGGATTCATATGCTACATGTCATATATCTAATCACAGTCCTGGGCTGGAGACACTGCACTGTGGGTCTGTATACTACCAAACACCAAGTCAGCAGGATAACTCCCATCAGGCTCAGGCTACATTGCAACAAATTGGATATGTGCCATTAAAGAATTACATGAATAAATTGGTCCTACCCACAGGACACCTAACCTAGTTTTAAAGGTAAAGTGTAAAAATTCCTGATGTTAATTCCTGATAAAAGTTTTGCCACATAATATAAAGGTGTAAAAACTAAACACACTTCTCAATGCAGTTAATCCCTGCAACTCTGTGTTAAAGGGCCACTGCAGGTAACTTACCATTAGGACTGGATTGCACCAAACCAGGAACAACTCCCATCAGGCTAAGCACACTCCTCACTGCAGTTAACCCCTACAACTCTGTGCTAAAGGGCCACTGCAGGTAACTTACCATTGGGATTGTATTACACCAATCCAGGAACTACTCCCATCAGGCTCAGGCTGCACTGCCCAATTAGATGAACACTCACAGAAGGCTATGATGGTTGGTACAAAGCACTGAAGAACTACCCAGAAATCATTTCAAACAAACAAACAACAACAACTAAAAATCTGGCATTATCTGAAGTGACAATTTTGTTTTACAAAGGGTGACCACCACGCCCAATCAGGGGCTTATAACGAAGTACGCACAATCCGCAATGGCGAAATTTCCACAAAATTCCATACACAAGGGTGACTCCTTACAAAAGCGTACTGAGGTCTTCGATACCTCACATTACCGGGCTTACGTCCCGACCATTACCGGGCTCCGTCCCGACCATTACCGGGCTCCGTCCCGACCATTACCGGGCTCCGTCCCGACCATTACCGGGCTCCGTCCCAACATTAAAGACCGTTCACCCCGGTCGATAAGAGGGTGACCCCTCTTCAGACCACTAGTCAAACTCCTAGTGGTACTGATTACATGGTACCTGGGTGCCCCCCAGTTGTACGTGGAAGCCACTGTGTAGACACATACGCACTGACGTATACTTTGTCTCCCCACAGAAAAATCATACTACCATTGTGTCAGACACTCCACAAGACCCTCATCAGGGGATGAGGAACCATTATCTCCATCGTCCTTAGAAATCATACACGAATGGAGGGCAGAGGACTCTCCCTCAGAGGAGGAGGTCTGGCAAGACATACCTCAGGAAGTCAGAGAACCCAACCAAGACCCGGAAGGGCTAAGGACAGATAGATATTGGGGTCTAACCCCCACACCCTAGGACGGGCTGATAACCACGGAGTACGATCTGTTACTGTATGCCAGATCGGAACACAATGGACACATGTATGTCGACAGCACCAAGAAAGGAGAGCTCACGGTGCTGCCAAAGCTCCACAGGACTATACCCAATAAGGGTGACCCCTTGGATAATTTGGAGTCTACCGTACCTCCACATATGGGCTTACGTCCCGACATTCCTGACCGTTCAGCCCGGTCTTATTGAGGGCAACCCCCTCCTCAGACCACTCCAGGAAATCTCTAAAGTGGTACTGATGGAAACAGTTCTGGGTGAACCCCAGCGGCATGTGGAGACCCACTAGTGGCAATAAGTGTATTACCGTACCTGACACCTGTCTCGGTACCCCACAGACCGGAAGAGGGTCCCAACAGGCCATAAGAGACATACATACAGGGGTGACCCCCTACGCCGGGTGACCCCAGGATAGTCTTACACCGGCGCTAGTGGCATAGGTACGAAGGGGTGATCACCGCGCCCTTGTCTAGGGCTTCTACCTTCAGAGTATGCTCTGGCATTACATGCACAGACCAGGGCACACTACATGCATGTGTTCCGACACCTCTATGTTCCAATTGGAGGACCCATACGCCCTTCCCTTAACCGAGAAGGAGAACTCACTATACCGCCAAACTCCACAACTCTAGGACATATAAGGATGAACCATTAGATTATACATAGGGAGACTTTCACGTCTCCCATACCAGAGTACATCCAGGTCCTACGGAGGGTGTCCTCATTCTCAGACCACTACCCAGATCCTGCGAAAGTGGTACCGATTAATCGAAATGCTGGGTGACCCGGTTATACACAGAGACACACTGAGGGGCAATAAGCGTACTGTTGTACAATCCTGACTCCACAGACCGAAAGGGTGTGAACCAACAGGTCGGATTTCCCTCAATTCACCGAACAAATTTCCAGGTGAGGATTAAGCCGCCAGGGCAGCTCCGGGGGAAGAAGCCCTCTCCAAGAGGCTGGCTAACAAGTCGGGCACCTTACCACCTAAGCACCATGGGAAGGGCCCAACGCGACTTCCCCTAAGGGGAAAGAGAACACCCCGACTTAGCGGTACCGTCTCTTAGAACGTCCTACACATTGAACATCTCAGACCCCTTCATCAGGGGACGAGGACTCCATTCTTCCCTTTCTCTGGAGATCATAAGAGAACGGAGAGTCTCCATCGGAAGAGGAAAAGGGACAGAACCCGCCTGGCAAGAAAAGTTTTTCTTTTGGCACACTGGAAAACCTCGGTTGACTCGCGTACCACCAGACACCCAGGATCATCCGAAAAGGGTTTCTGCCGAAGCACCGGGCACACCTTGCAAACCTCCGGCTTCGAGGAAAGAAGTACGAAACAAGCTCAGGATGGAATGCCCATGTCATCTAGGAACGAACAAGATAGTCCTCAACAGGGATCTCGGTGTCACTACAGGGATATCTATGCCCCGATCAGACCGAGGTCCACGTAAAGTAGTAAAGAAGAAGACAGGAGACTCTCATCGTCATCAACATAGGCCAACCCAATGGTTTTGGGGACGTACCGACATCTCAAGAAGGAAGGTATACATCTATTAGGAGACCTACTCCTCAAAAAGGTTCTTTGCAAGGTTAGATTTGAAAGGACACTTACCTACTGGCTCACATAGTACCTCAAGAAGTTTTGGAAGCTGGTCAGGACGAAATGAAGAGCAAAGGGTATCCGCTGTAACACTGGCTGACCCTTTGCAAACCCAAGTCCTAACTGCGGAGACAAACAAGATTTATTGTCACAGCTCCTGGAATTGTTGGGATTCATAGTGAACGGAGCGGAGTCGATTCGATTCCAGTTCCGAGTAACTACGTACCTCTACTTCGGAATAGATTCCACATTGGACGGATTGCACCTTCCCCACATCAGCGATAACGACCTTCGTAAGGAAATTAGACGGATATGACGGAAAGGCTCCATAGTACCTTGACTACTTCCCAGGACCACTTCACTGACGGGCCAGACATCGGCTGAAAGCTCACTGCATGAGATCCGGGCACACCAACGAAATTGGGATCAGAACGGCAAGGACTTCGATAGTACTCGTTACAGAGGTAAAGGAGCTAAGCGGGACTTCTAGAATGATTGTCTTTAATTGGGATCATCCTCTGCTTCTTCAGTTTTAACTTGCCTTCGGGCAGATCGAAGGGAGAACATCATCAATTGTTAACGCAGGAGCGGCTAGAGTTGGTGGATTGGTGTCTTCCAAGGGAGACTGGTATGTCAGGGGACTATCGCAACCAACTAGAGTCATGGGACTCATGGACAACAGGTATTCCCCGAAATGATTTATCCACATGGAACACTTGGAAGTCACTGGGGTATGGAAAGGGACTACGATCCTTTTATTACCCCTATCTACCTCGATATTGAATCTTGCTCATAATTTCCACGACAGGCCAATCGGAACGATCCAACCGCTCCATTAACGGGATATGTTCCGTTACTTCGACAGCGCATAGTACGATTCACGACACTCCGGTCGATCAAGAACCTTTGATAGACCGTTTTTTCCGCGGGGTAGCATACGGTCCAAAACCATGAGTTAAAGTATCACTGTTGTGAGACTTTGATTGGGTTTTTTTCGGAACTAGTCAGATAACGTCAGATAACACGAACCTATCCCTCCGTCAACCGTCAGTCATAATCACATTATGTTGGATTTTCGTCGGATATCAGATATTCTGGAGTTCGACGTATATGGTTTTTCGGTATCACCTGAAGGAAGGACCTCTACGGTGTCTCGTAGAACTAAATCCTTTTCGCGTCCGTGTTTTACCCTGTTCCCGGCGTTTTTTTCCCAGTCTTTGTGCAGTTATAGCGGTGTTTGGTTATATGGAGATCCCGACAACACTTAGATTGACACATTCAGACATCGGTAGGGTTTATAACAACCATACAAGCCAGTTACCATGAACACTCCGTCTAGATGGGTTCACTGGTTGTCATCGTTAACGGGGGAGGAGACGTGCTTTAGGTACTCATTCGGTACGAGACACGGCTGCTTCTCAGGCCTTCACGAGGGGCCTCTATATATTTTTTCAGGCGGCAAATTGGACACGGCGAGACAACATCCGTATATTTATTTCGTCAACCACACACGCATCCTTTCGATCATACCACAGCTTTAAAAATGCAAAATACGAAGCCTCCTGTCATGTGATAAAATTGTAGATTATGCTAACGTAGTGTACCTATAATCTTAATTTTAATAATGACAGGAGGCGAGTATTTTCCCTCCCTGTTTCCCTCCCTATACTCTGGGAAATTCTAATTTTTCTGGTTATCATTTTCAGTCTAATTGTAAGATGTTGGATATTTCAGTATATTTATGGGATGCTTATATGGTTGACGGGTGTTACAGCCGTGGCAATTATTAAAGTAAACCATGGTTGTTTAATGTTGCAATTTTTTAACGTAATATAAATATAGATGCATATAGTACTGTTTTTTTAATGTGGACATCAGTTGGGTTCCATCACCTTTCGCGTATTTCTGTTTCTTTTCAGAGTAACCATCATAAAGATAAAAATCAAGATAAAGCTGGAAGGTTTTTTCAAGTCATGTTCCAAATTATGTTCTACATGTTACTCAGGACTGTTATTTGAATTCCCTGACGTTATAATGGACTGTTTTTGCATCAAAGAAAGAGGAAGTCATGTGACTGTCAGGGCTTTATATATGGATGTGATGTCTGTTACTGATTGGTTTAAAGTTTTCTGATTGACTTGTGCTGCTGGAGGCATACAGTAAAGAAAGTTATGCAAAATACTCGCCTCCTGTCATTATTAAAATTAAGATTATAGGTACACTACGTTAGCATAATCTACAATTAATGTAGCATTAAGTAATATTATAGAATTGAGTAGTATTGTAGCATTGAGTAATATTGTAGTATTGAGTAGAATTGAAGCATTAAGTAGTATTGTAGTATTAAGTAATAATGTAGTATTGAGTAGTATTGTAGTATTGAGTAATATTGTAGTATTGAGTAGTATTGTAGCATTGAGTAATATTGTAGCATTGAGTAGTATTGTAGTACTGAGTAGTATTGTAGCATTAAGTAGTATTGTAGCATTTAGTAATATTGTAGCATTAAGTAGTATTGTAATATTAAGTAGTATTGTAGCATTGAGTAGTATTGTAGCTTTGAGTATTATTATAGTATTGTGTAGTAGTGTAGTATTGAGTAGTATTGCATAATTAAGTTATAGTGTAGTGTTGAGTAGTATTGTAGCATTGAGTAGTATTGTAGCATTGAGTAATATTTTAGTATTAAGTAGTATTGTAGCATTGAGTATTATTGTAGTACTGAATAATATTGAAGCATTGAGTACTATTGTAGTATTGAGTAGTATTGTAGCATTAAGTAATTTTGTATAATTTAGTAATATTGTAGCATTGAGTAGTATTGTAATATTAAGTAGGATTGTAATATTAAGTAGTATTGTAGCATTGAGTAGTATTGTAGTACCCAGTAATATTGTAGCCTTGAGCAATATTATAGTATTAAGTGATATTGTAGCATTGAGTAGTATTCTAGCTTTGAGTATTATTGTAGTATTGTGTAGTAGTGTAGTATTAAGGAGTATTGCATCATTAAGTTATAGTGTAGTGTTGAGTAGTATTGTAGCATTGAGTAATATTGTACTATTAAGTAGTATTGTAGCATTGAGTAATATTGTAGAATTGAGTAATATTGTAGTAGTAAGTAGTATTGTAGCATTGAGTAATATTGTAGTATTAAGTAGTATTGTAGTAATGAGTAATATTTTAGCATTCAGTAATATTGTAGTATTAAGTAGTATTGTAGTATTGAGTAGTATTGTAGTATTGAGTAGTATTGTTGCATTGAGTAATATTGTAGAATTAAGTACTATTGTAGTATTAAGTAGTATTGTATCATTGAGTAGTATTGTAGCTTTCAGTAGTATTGTAGCATTGAGTAATAGTTTAGCATTGAGTAGTATTGTAGCATTGAGTGATATTGTAGGATTGTGTAGTATTGAGTAGTATTGTAGTATTAAGTAGTATTGTAGATTTGAGGAGTATTGTAGTATTAAGTAGTATTGTAGAATTGAGTTATATTGTAGTATTAAGTAGTATTGTAGCATTGAGTAGTATTATAGCATTGAGTGGTATTGTAGCATTGAGTAATATTATAGCATTGAGTAGTATTGTAGCATTGAGTAATATTGTAGCATTGAGTAGTGTTGTAGCTTTGAGTAGTATTGTAGCATTAAGTAGTATTGTAGCATTGAGTACTATTGTAGCATTGAGTATTATCATTGTATTGAGTAGTATTGTAGCATTGAGGGATATTGTAGTATTGAGTAGTATTGTAGCTTTGAGTAGTATTGTAGTATTAAGTAGTATTGTAGCTTTGAGTAGTATTGTAGAATTGAGTAGTATTGTAGTATTGAGTAATATTGTAGCATTGAGTAGTATTGTAGCTTTGAGTAGTATTGTAGCATTGAGTACTATTGTAGCATTGAGTAGTATTGTAGTATTAAGTAGTATTGTAGAATTGAGTTATATTGTAGTATTAAGTAGTAGTGTAGCATTGAGTAGTATTGTAGTATTAAGTAATATTGTAGTATTGAGTAGTATTGTAGCTTTGAGTAGTATTGTAGTATTAAGTCGTATTGTAGCTTTGAGTAGTATTGTAGTATTAAGTACTATTGTAGTATTGAGTAATATTGTTGCATTGAGTAATATTGTAGCATTGAGTAGTATTATAGCATTGAGTAGTATTGTAGCTTTGAGTAGTATTGTAGCATTAAGTAGTATTGTAGTATTAAGTAGTATTGTAGCATTGAGTAACATTGTAGCATTGAGTAGTATTGTAATATTGAGTAATATTGTAGCATTGAGTAGTATTGTAGCTTTGAGTAGTATTGTAGCATTGAGTACTATTGTAGCTTTGAGTAGTATTGTAGTATTAAGTAGTATTGTAGAATTGAGTTATATTGTAGTATTAAGTAGTAGTGTAGCATTGAGTAGTATTGTAGTATTAAGTAATATTGTAGTATTGAGTAGTATTGTAGCTTTGAGTAGTATTGTAGTATTAAGTCGTATTGTAGCATTGAGTACTATTGTAGCTTTGAGTAGTATTGTAGTATTAAGTACTATTGTAGTATTGAGTAATATTGTTGCATTGAGTAATATTGTAGCATTGAGTAGTATTATAGCATTGAGTAGTATTGTAGCTTTGAGTAGTATTGTAGCATTAAGTAGTATTGCAGCATTGAGTAGTATTGTAGCATTGAGTAACATTGTAGCATTGAGTAGTATTGTAATATTGAGTAATATTGTAGCATTGAGTAGTATTGTAGCATTGAGTAGTATTGTAGTATTGATTAATATAATAGCATTGAGTAATATTGTAGCATTGAGTAATATTGTAGCATTGAGTAGTATTGTAATATTGAGTAATATTGTAGCATTGAGTAGTATTGTAGCATTGAGTAGTATTGTAGCAATGAGTAGTATTCTAGTGTTGAGTAGTATTGAAGTCTTAAGTAGTATTGTAGCATTGAGTAATATTGTAGCATTGAGTAGTATTGTAATATTGAGTAACATTGTAGCATTGAGTAGTATTGTAGCATTGAGTAGTATTGTAACATTGAGTAGTATTCTAGTGTTGAGTAGTATTGTAGTATAAAGGAGTGTTGTAGCATTGAGTAATATTTGTAGCATTGAGTAGTATTGTAGCATTGAGTAGTATTGTAATATTGAGTAATATTGTAGCATTGAGTAGTATTGTAACATTGAGTAGTATTGTAGCAATGAGTAGTATTGTAATATTGAGTAAAATTGTAGCATTGAGTGGTATTTTAGCATTGAGTAGTATTGTAGCATTGAGTAGTATTCTAGTGTTGAGTAGTATTGTAGTATTAAGTAGTGTTGTAGCATTGAGTAATATTGTAGCATTGAGTAGTATTGTAGCATTGAGTAATATTGTAGCATTGAGTAGTATTGTAATATTGAGTAATATTGTAGCATTGAGTAGTATTGTAACATTGAGTAGTATTGTAGCAATGAGTAGTATTCTAGTGTTGAGTAGTATTGTAGTATTAAGTAGTATTGTAGCATTGAGTAATATTGTAGCATTGAGTAGTATTGTAATATTGAGTAACATTGTAGCATTGAGTAGTATTGTAGCATTGAGTAGTATTCTAGCATTGAGTAGTATTCTAGTGTTGAGTAGTATTGTAGTATTAAGGAGTGTTGCAGCATTGAGTAATATTGTAGCATTGAGTAGTATTGTAGTATTGAGTAGTATTGTAGCAATGAGTAGTATTGTAATATTGAGTAATATTGTAGCATTGAGTAGTATTGTAGCTTTGAGTAGTATTCTAGTGTTGAGTAGTATTGTAGTATTAAGTAGTGTTGTAGCATTGAGTAATATTGTAGCATTGAGTAGTATTGTAGTATTGAGTAGTATTGTAGCATTGAGTAGTATTGTAATATTGAGTAATATTGTAGCATTGAGTAGTGCTGTAGCATTGAGTAATATTGTAGCATTGATTAGTATTGTAGTATTGAGTAATATTGTAGCATTGAGTAGTATTGTAGTATTAAGTAGTGTTGTAGCATTGAGTAATATTGTAGCATTGAGTAATATTGTAGCATTGAGTGGTATTATAGTATTGAGTAGTATTGTAACATTGAGTAGTATTGTAGTATTGAGTAGTATTGTAGTATTGAGTAGTATTATAACATTGAGTAGTATTGTAGAATTAAGTAGTGTTGTAGCATTGAGTAATATTGTAGCATTGAGTAATATTGTAGCATTGAGTAGTATTGTAGTATTGAGTAGTATTGTAACATTGAGTAGTATTGTAGTATTGAGTAGTATTATAACATTGCGTAGTATTGTAGTATTGAGTAGTTTTGTAGTATTGAGTAATATTGTAGCAATTAGTAGTATTCTAGTTTTCAGTAGTATTGTAGTATTAAGTAGTGTTGTAGCATTGAGTAATATTGTAACATTGAGTAATATTGTAGCATTGAGTAGTATTGTAGTATTGAGTAGTATTGTAGTATTGAGTAGTATTGTAGCTTTGAGTAGTATTGTAGTATTGAGTAGTATTGTAACATTGAGTAGTATTATAGAATTGAGTAGTATTGTAGCATTGAGTAGTATTCTAGTGTTGAGTAGTATTGTAGTATTGATTAGTATTGTAGTATTGAGTAATATTGTAGCATTGAGTAGTATTGTAGTATTAAGTAGTGTTGTAGCATTGAGTAATATTGTAGCATTGAGTAATATTGTAGCATTGAGTAGTATTGTAGTATTGAGTAGTATTGTAGTATTGAGTAGTATTATAACATTGAGTAGTATTGTAGTATTGAGTAGTATTGTAGTATTGAGTAATATTGTAGCAATGAGTAGTATTCTAGTTTTGAGTAGTATTGTAGTATTAAGTAGTGTTGTAGCATTGAGTAATATTGTAACATTGAGTAGTATTGTAGTATTGAGTAGTATTGTAGTATTGAGTAGTATTGTAGCTTTGAGTATTATTGTTGTATTGAGTAGTATTGTAACATTGAGTAGTATTATAGAATTGAGTAGTATTGTAGCATTGAGTAGTATTCTAGTGTTGAGTAATATTGTAGTATTAAGTAGTGTTGTAGCATTGAGTAGTATTGTAGCTTTGAGTAGTATTTTAGTATTGAGTAGTAGTGTAGCTTTGAGTAGTATTGTAGTGTAAAGTATCCTGCTATCCGTGCAGCGCTGATCCTTGTAGCGTCTCCCGAAATCCAAGCTGAAAAGAGTGAAGTAGTGATTAAAGCTCCCAATTCCCCAAACATGAGTCGAGACTTCATGAAGGGATAAAACAAATGTGTTTATTGATGGCCAAAATCAGCCCTTTTATGATGGTCTCCCAGCAAGGGAACTCCCACATGGGACCTTGTGGAAGACTGTAACAAAATATGCAGAACCAATCAGTATTCAGTACAATTCTTATACACACCCACAGGAAGAGTGTAACCCCTCCTTTGTATCCTGGAGATAATTAACTTACCCTTCCTCTCTATCCTGGAGATAATTAACTTAAGTGGTTGCAGAGAACCTAATTATCTCTGGGCAGAGAGAAACATGTGCTTTTTACCTTTTAACAAAACTGTATTAAAATCAATAACTCATGTTTCGCTGAACGAAGTCCCCATGTTCCACACACCCCCAGATAGCTTGGATCTGGGCGCATATTATAGGCGAATAGCGCTCAGATCCCACGAACACAGTTCTCAATAACGTCGAGTAAAGTTTAAGTTCACCAGCTGTAATGGAAGTTAAACTGCACGAACCCACATACGAGTGTAACAGGGGAAATGTACCATCCAAGCAAGTAAGGCGAATGATGTGATCCAGAGACAGAGGGCTCTGTCCCAAGTGCCTTAAGACCCCATGACTTAACGGGCCAGCATCCCAGGGTAAGAGGCTAGCAATCCGGCTCCTCCAAGAGATAGGGGGGCAGGGCAGTTTGGCACATGCAGACCCAGTGACAAAAGCCATTTTGTCACATGTAGTATGGAAAAACTGATGTCCATTCATTTAGTCACTTGAAATTGTTGTTCTTATGACATTATATTCCCCAGCTATGTTTTATTAATACATGCCTACTTTTATTGTGTACATTTGTTTATTTGTATTTATTTGTATATTTTTCGATATTTATTTGCATTAATATTATCAACAATAACATTCCATACATTGCTATAAAACATTACATTGTTGGACAGTACATATTTGTTTGCCTTGTTGGATTTGTTTTTATGTTTAACTTTAGAGAGAGGTAAGTTACTACGTTATGTAATGCATATCAGTAAAGCACTGCGGAACAAGCTGGCGCTATGTAAATACCAATAATTATAATTATAGTAATAATAATAATAATAATAATAAAAATAATAATAATAACAAACAGCTTGTTCAGGGATATTCGCTAAATTGTACAATTTAGGGAAGTCAAAGGGATTTTCAAATACCCAAGATGGAAAGAATTCTTCAACTCCTCAATGTTCCCAGCTCGGCTACTGGCCTGAAATTGAAATTCTCTGGTCAAATTCCACCAGTTGACAATTTAGTACATATCCCTGTGTTTATGTACATTATAAGGTGGGCTATATACATTATTTTTACCAGAATGTGCATTTGTAAGGCAAAATAAATACTTTCTTTCATGAATGAGTTTTGGAAAAATGAAAGCACTCTAGAAGGGCGTTGGGCTTGTTGCTCATCTTCAAAGAAAATAAATGTTTAATTACTTGAAGATGTGCATGAAATATAAAGTTCTTGTCAGGCACACTGTCTGGGATGTACGAGTCAAACCATTTACTAAATAAATTTGAATGAAAGTCTGAACATGACTTTTACATTATTCTGGAGACGGTTCACAAAGATGAACTGTGAAATGCTTTATTCAAGCTCCCAAATGTAAATTATCGGCGCACTTACAAGTGTGACATATGTTTATTTTTTTACCTTATGATATTAAATCATCTTTTCCTTGTAGTATTCATAACCTCATTAACCCCCTGAGCTCTGCAGTAGAGTACAGCCACTGTACAGAAACTAACCGAATGCTCTTTGCATGATTCTGAAATCTAAAGAATATTATAATAAAGATTTTATCAATCTGAACAGGTTTTATTCATGGCAATACGATTATGAAATAGAACATTGTTATTAATTCTGATTATCAGTAAGAGTCACACAATGGCAACATGTCCTCAGGGGCCCGGTCAGCGCTGCAGCCCCTTTCATGTTGTGAGAGAAAGTAAGAGACAGTCATTTCCTCCCAGCTTATACAGAGCGCCATGTGGAAGGAAGGTGGAGAGAAGGGAGAGCGGACTGGGAGAGACTGCACCTTACCAACATCCTCATGCAGCAGACTGGATCCCAGGAAAGCCATCCTTCTGCACCCTAAGGGTGCCTAAAAAAAAAATGTTGCATGTGTATCTGTTTGTGTGTGTTTGTGTGTCTGTGTATGATTCTGTGTATCTGTGTGTCATTCTGTGTACCTGTGTGTCATTCTGTGTGTCTGTATCTGAATGTGTGTCATTTTGTGTGTCTGTATATCTGAATCTGTGTCATTCTGTGTGTCTGTATATCTGAATCTGTGTCATTCTGTGTATCTGTGTGTCATTCTGTGTGTCTGTATATCTGAATCTGTGTTATTCTGTGTATCTGTGTGTCATTCTGTGTGTCTGTATATCTGAATCGGTGTCATTCTTTGTATCTGTGTATCATTTTGTGTGTCATTCTGTGTATCATGCTGTGTATCTATGTGTCATTCTGTGTGTCTGTATATCTGAATGTGTGTAATTCTGTGTGTCTGTGTATATGCATGTGTTTTAGTATGTGTATCTGTGGGTCATTCTGTGTGTGTGTCTGTCTATCTGAATGTGTGTTATTCTATGTATCTGTGTGTCATTCTGTGTATCTGTATATCTGAATCTGTGTCATTCTGTGTATCTGTGTGTCATTCTGTGTGTCTGTATATCTGAATCTGTGTCATTCTGTGTATCTGTGTGTCATTCTGTGTGTCTGTATATCTGAATACGTGTCATTCTGTGTATCTGTGTATCATCCTGTGTATCTGTGTGTCATTCTGTGTATCTGTATATCTGAATCTGTGTAATTCTGTGTATCTATTTGTCTGTGTATATGCATGTGGTTTAGTATGTGTATCTGTATGTGTGTGCATATTTGCATGGGCATCAGTGTGTGTATCTGGGTGTCTATATGTGTGTTGGTGTGTATGTGAATATGCCTATATGTCAGTGTGTGTCTGTGTATCTGCATTTGTGTCAATGTGTTAGTCTGTGCATCAGTGTATCTGTTACTAAACTTTTACAACAGTAAATAAAAACACACAACACCACACACAAATTCACCCCTACATTCACACACACACACATACTCCATACAAACACACAAACAACTTCTCTGTGTTAAATTCAACCCTGCAAGAAATTGGCAAATGGTAAATCCTCAGCTGGCAAAGCATTGTGGGAGTAGTACAACAGATTGAAATCTACCTTGTGGCCATCCTTGCGATGGGGGAACCCTAAAATATTCCTACACCAGAGTCCTATTTTCTTTAGTTCCGCCACTGCACAAGGTAACAGAGAGCAAATGTTAATATACGAATGACAATAGACTTAACAAACAGGTAAATAAAGAAATACAACTTGTATTATATCCAGAGCTAGCGTGTTGTGGATGCAGTGGAACTTGACCATGAAGTAGATCAGATAACCTCAGCCTCAGCAGGTGTATTTGGTGAAGAATGAGGAATACATGGAGTAACTTTGAAGAGATCCAGGCAATGTAAATCCATGGCAGAGGGTCACTGAAGCCAGAATTACACCATTGCTGTGAAGGTGCATTTCTGAGTCCTGAGTACTGTACACCCAATAGATGATGCCTAATGCGTGAACAGGAGCAATATTGGGAACCCTATCTGGCCTTAGGATTTTCAGCCGTGTGAACATACACCAGGTAAGGGTGTTCTGTGAGATGTCTTGGGATAAGTAGAAAGATTAGCCTTTCCAGTGGAATGGGGTCTAACCCCTGACCACTAACAGAAACAAGGCCTAACATCTGTAATATTTAACCAGACTATCAGGTCTGTGGTGACTGAAAGTGGAGCTTTTTTGCTTTCTGTTAGATCAATTGCATCTTTTTTCAACCCAGATGTAACTGTGTAACCCACCCCCAGTGCTCTCAGAAAATCATTGTCATCCAGATTGGGCAAAACTGACATTGAAAATGTGCTAGTGTTAGTTCCGTGTAATCAAAATGGCTGTCTCCCAGTGTGGGGAAGATCCTCAGTTTTTGTCAAACGAACGCTAAACAGTTGGACAGGAAGTAGAGGCATTGGCCTTCAAAGACTATAGGCAACATAATGACTACACCGAGCTACAATGGTTCTGTTGCTAGGACTGCCCATTTAGACTAGCTTAGAACTGTTTTATAGACATTTATTAGGAGAAGCATTGAGATGAAAAAGAAGTAAAGGAAAAATCTGGAAATCTGGAAATCTTTAGGTCAGTAGTTTGGGGTTTGACAATTTAAATTGTGCAGAGACTGATACAGGTATAGTGAATATAGATGCCATGTTGTAACAACATAATCACTGCTACCAACGTCGACGATCTTGGCAATCTCCATAGACGAGAAGATCTTGTGGGTCCATCGAGGAACAGAAACATTCTCCAGAGGTGAAGATGTCAGTCCAACTCCTTGCGTAAAATGATAATGATGTTTAAATCATGTCTACATGTGTCGAGACAGAGCCGCTGTGTAAACAGCAGGCGTTATTTTCCAAACTAAGAAATAAAACCAGACTGGCATTTTACAGAGTCACAAAATAAATATTAATAAAATAAATTATAATGTAAAATGTAGCTATTTGAATGGTGGCCATTAAATTAATAATTAAATGAATGATGCTTCCAAACAAGCAAATCAAGAAATCCCTTTTTGTCCTTATACGCTCATGGGGTCTCATGGTGTCTGTGGAAGTTCACATTAGAGTCACTTCCTACAGAGGCTTGTTCTGCCTTTATTCTCGCATAGGAATTTGGGATAGTGTGCCGGTAATGTGTTTTTATCCCTATGCTTAACAAATATGTATTCATATGTAATTAACTGTAAAAATCCACACATCTTTATCCTGTAACTGGGTGACTCCATCTTAGCTGCTGTGTTTAAAAATCGATTACTGAAAATGCTGAAAAAGGAACAGCAAATCAAAAACAACTATAGAGATTCAGTTACACCACGTGGTCATAATGTGTCAAGCCCATCAAAGTGCCCCGATATCGGTGGGTCCTACACTAATTTTAACATGGGAGATTAACATGCTGACTGCAATACTTACTGATTAATCTACTTCCAGAGACTCCTTAATTTAAGCTTTCCTGCGGTCACCTCCAATGGGGCACCTATAATGGATGAGTGGGGTGTTCAGCCCAATATGAATATGGTCTGGATTCCAAAGATACAATAGAGAAGGGGAATTGTGGGAAGACCTGGAACATTCATTTCTCAACAGTGGTGCTACCGTAAAGAACCAAATATATATAGAATACAGATTTTGAAAAAATACAGCTGTAAATATTAGATCTGTGTATCTCTTTCTATATATTTTTGTTATATTTTGGTCCCTATAGCTGCACCGCTGCTGGGAAATGCTTGTTTCGTGTGTGCGACCCAATTAACTTCTTTTTTTTCAGTAAATATCGATGACGGGCTCTCAGTCTACACCAGCAGTGCCCAAATGCAAGGTCCCCAGACGTTCTAGAACTACCACTCCCATGATGCTTTGCATGCCTTTAGAACCATGGAAGCTGTAGTTTTAAAACATCTGGGGATTTACCTTTTAGGCACCCCTAATCTACACTTACAATGCTGTAGCACAAGTGGTTGTTTTGTTTTGTTTTTTGTTACTGATTGAATAAATGCAATCTTTATATCGAAGTTCTGCCATGCTTGCTGTCCCTTTCTACTAAACTATGGAACACCTGCCACGGTGCCTGACAAGCAAACTGAGGACAAACGAGGGCTTTCCAGAGATACAACGTTACTGCTCTCTGGTGACAAAGCCATGCATTTATGGATTTATATGGCATTCACATTATCTAATTGTTGGTTTATTTTTTACTTTTTACTTTATCATATAACCTAGTGATTCTATTCAAGTTTTTTTTACATTCTATTTTATGATGAAAACTATATGTAAAAATATAAAAAAAAAAAAAATGTAATTTTTATATTTTTTAATATAATATTTTTACTGTAATATTTTTTTTTCCTATATCAAAATATAAAAAAAATTTTAATTAAAAAAAGAAAAGAAAGAAAACCTATATAGATCAGAATATATGTAACAAATGTGTTTAGATGAATTTAATATATATATATATTTTTTTTTTTTTCAATTTAGCATTGACATCACGCTGCCTGATGCTGACGCACCTTGCTGAATAAATAAGCAGATTCGGGTTAATAATTGCTTTAGCATATCCTCATGTAGTCTAAATGTGTATTTGTTTAATGGCCATAAAACATACTTTTAAAAAATGTGTAATCTGGTCTTAATTACTGAGCAGAGTATCAATTAGTTTTTCCATGTTTGTTAATTATAAAATTATTTGAGTCTGTATCACAGGGACTGTTGGATCACAATATTGTATATAATTATATGGTGATTAAAGATAGATCTAAGAATTGAGGACTTCTTTTTTTAAATAGTATACGTTTCTATTTGCTTTCGTACCTGTTTGGTTAAATACCTTTACCTCCCCATTGCCATATTATATTTAAAATACAAATTTGAGATTTCCCATATTTCTCAGGAATGCTGTACGGTAAACTTGGTCTGACTCCAAGGCTGCACGCTTCTTAAAGAGTCTCGAAAAGACCTAAAACTATTTACTAGAGAAATTATTATAGCGAGTTTTCATAAGAATTTTTAAGAAAACTCTTTTGGTTTAAAATCCCACATCTTTGTCCAATCTATATGACTGATGACAGGTTTACCTTCTGTCCCAAATGTAATTACTCATGCAGAGGCAATGGAGGGGGCATCAAATGCCAAACAGTTTAGATGAAGAGACTGGTAAAAGGGACACAATTGGCAGAAATTGTCCTCCTCCCCATATTTGTATTATATAGATAATGCAGAAAAATGCGATTCCCAGAAGGAAATGAACTTGGTGCGACAAGATGTCATTTACAAAATATCCGTTAGAAGACAAAGTTCAACAGAAATGTTGTTTCTCAATCAAACTCTCAGCTAATCTAACTTGCCCAAATCTGGCTGAAATTAACATTGTAAATGTGGAACTATAAGCTCCACGTTATTATTGGCATTTATAAAGTACCAACTTATTCTGCAGCGTCTTATAATATTAAAAACACGAGACAAACCATTATACATTATTGGAATTAGGTTGATGCGGACCCTGCTCGAACAAGGCCAAAGGATCCTGGGGCACACACAGTCTGTGTCAAACTACTCAGAAATGGTTTGGCACAGAACCCAAGCGTAGCACCAACAGCCTGTTAGCACCATAACCACTACGATGGGTAAAACTGTTTAAAACGTGTTTTATCACAGCTTAAAATAAAAATTAAAACCGCATGTAATAAATCCTGAGTATTATTATTATTTAATATTTATTAATTATAGAAACAAAGTCTGTGCTTCAGTATAGCTCCTGGTTCATACCTGGTCCTTGGGGCATAATTAAAGGACCACTTAAGAGAAACAGACCATTATATATCTCAATAAAGTGGTCTGGGCACAGTGGTCCTTTAGTATTAACCCTGAAATGAAAAACATTGTTGTTTGGTAGATAGGGCCACGCTTGCAATGCAAGGTTATATACATCTCTAGTGACTGTCTTCCCAACAGCCATTAGAGGCACTTTCGCCGTGTCAACCAAGTCCATCTCGGACCAGCTAGTGTTCCATTGGAGAGCAGTGCTGCCATGCATGTGCTTTTAGTTTGTAATTCTCCTCTATGAGGAACTTTGGACTCTACTGGATTGGTCTGTAAGAAGAATTAGCGTAACGTCACAGGAGGCAGCTGCA
The DNA here is from genome assembly GCF_036172605.1 of Pelobates fuscus. NCBI lineage: Eukaryota > Metazoa > Chordata > Amphibia > Anura > Pelobatidae > Pelobates > Pelobates fuscus. The sequence continues at coordinate 378,111,866 of NC_086320.1, forward strand.
GGACTTGCTCTTGGTGCTCGAAAAAAAGGTGAGCAAAAAAACCTTCCCCACCCCAATTTCTTTTCAGATTTGGTGGGCTGAATCTAAATAAAGAGAACAGTATAGTTATAAATTTTTCTCTATTAAAAAATATTGTTTATCCATGGAAAGACCATGTAGATGAGCGAAAGCTAGGGGATTTCACAAACCTTGATGACACGAGTGCAATCTTTTATTTAATTTAGATTTTTTTATTTTATCATTTTAGAATTCACAGAGTTGATATGGTTTCTACCTCTGATTCCATTCAAGTGACACACTTAGTGTAATCATTTCCATGATTCATTTTAGTAAAACCCAGTATGCTGTTTTAGAGTAACCATTAATATCGTGTTCTCCGTCCAGGAAGGTGTACACATGTCAAGCTATTGTGTTTGAGAAACATTATGTGGCTTTGCTTTGATCCATTCTCTGTGAATTAACATTTAGTTCCGATGATTCCATGGCAGGACACTGTGTTCTGCATACCATAGTTTTCCCCTAATGGAAAATATGTGGAACGTGTTCAATACATTTTTAAATGAACCTCATCAAGAAGTGAAAACTTAAATTACTCCCAAGACCTATCTAAGAAAGGGATTATAGCATTTGGACTGAGAATCGGCAACATTTAATGTATCCATAGCATCTACAAAACGATGGATTTGGAACAATGTTACCTCTTAAATAACTTCAGAATCAGCTCGTTTGGCTTATGGAATTGTGATGTAATGCTGGAAGTTTGTTAAGTGAAGCAATTACAATGGTAAATTTAAACTCTTTCACCTCACCTGCCAGCTCTCTGAACTGAACCCCAAAGTGAGAATCATCGCTACTTTCACCAGCATGCCAATTCTTCACCAACTTTCTGGACTGTCCCCTCTTTCACCTCCTTCTCTACATCTATAACATTCATCTTCTGCTCTTCTACATGCATTTACCTTTATGTAATGTCCAATTCCTGCTCTGTTACATTCATTCACCTTTATTCAAAATTCATTCCTCTGCTATTTTACATTTATTCCCTGTTATGCTACATTCACTCGCCCCCATGAAATGTCCAATTACTGCTCTGTAACATTCATTCACCTCCATTCAAAATCTATTCCCTTGCTCTTTTACATTCATTCCTTGTTATGTTACATTCATTTTCCTATATGCAACATACATACCTGGTTCTGTTAAATACAATATGCTCTCTGTTAGATCCATTCCCTGCTGTTTCATTCTTTCTCTGAACTTTCACGTACATACTCTGCTCTGTCCTTATGTTGTTTCATTCATAAACTGATAACAACAATTATCTACACTGTAACATTCATTCCCTCCCTGTTACCTCCATTACCTATGCTGTAACATTCATTAACTGCCATGTGAAGGCCATTCTCTGCTCTATTACATGTATTCCCTGCTCTGCTCTGTTAGAAACATTCCCTGTTCTGTTACATTCATTAATCACCATCTAAAAAGTATTCCCTACTCCAGGCGCAGGCAACCTTTGTCACTCCAGATGTTTTGGATTACACCTCCCATGATTCATTATGGGTGTAAGAGCATTATGGGGGGTGTAGTCCACAACATCTGGAGTGCCGAAGGTTGCCTATCCCTGTGCCTACTCTGTTACATTCATTCACTACCTTGTAACATCCATTCACTGCTTTCTGGCAGTTCTTGCTCTGTTACATTCCTTCACTACCTTGTAACATCCATTCACTGCTTTCTGACAGTTCTTGCTCTGTTACATTCATTCACTACCTTGTAACATCCATTCACTGCTTTCTGGCAGTTCTTGCTCTGTTACATTCATTCACTACCTTGTAACATCCATTCACTGCTTTCTGGCAGTTCTTGCTCTGTTACATTCATTCACTACCTTGTAACATCCATTCACTGCTTTCTGGCAGTTCTTGCTCTGTTACATTCACTACCTTGTAACATCCATTCACTGCTTTCTGACAGTTCTTGCTCTGTTACATTCATTCACTACCTTGTAACATCCATTCACTGCTTTCTGACAGTTCTTGCTCTGTTACATTCACTACCTTGTAACATCCATTCACTGCTTTCTGACAGTTCTTGCTCTGTTACATTCATTCACTACCTTGTAACATCCATTCACTGCTTTCTGACAGTTCTTGCTCTGTTACATTCATTCACTACCTTGTAACATCCATTCACTGCTTTCTGGCAGTTCTTGCTCTGTTACATTCATTCACTACCTTGTAACATCCATTCACTGCTTTCTGGCAGTTCTTGCTCTGTTACATTCATTCACTACCTTGTAACATCCATTCACTGCTTTCTGGCAGTTCTTGCTCTGTTACATTCATTCACTACCTTGTAACATCCATTCACTGCTTTCTGACAGTTCTTGCTCTGTTACATTCATTCACTACCTTGTAACATCCATTCACTGCTTTCTGGCAGTTCTTGCTCTGTTACATTCATTCACTACCTTGTAACATCCATTCACTGCTTTCTTGCAGTTCTTGCTCTGTTACATTCATTCACTACCTTGTAACATCCATTCACTGCTTTCTGACAGTTCTTGCTCTGTTACATTCATTCACTACCTTGTAACATCCATTCACTGCTTTCTGGTAGTTCTTGCTCTGTTACATTCATTCACTACCTTGTAACATCCATTCACTGCTTTCTGGCAGTTCTTGCTCTGTTACATTCATTCACTACCTTGTAACATCCATTCACTGCTTTCTGGCAGTTCTTGCTCTGTTACATTCATTCACTACCTTGTAACATCCATTCACTGCTTTCTGACAGTTCTTACTCTGTTACATTCATTCACTACCTTGTAACATCCATTCACTGCTTTCTGACAGTTCTTGCTCTGTTACATTCATTCACTACCTTGTAACATCCATTCACTGCTTTCTGGTAGTTCTTGCTCTGTTACATTCATTCACTACCTTGTAACATCCATTCACTGCTTTCTGACAGTTCTTGCTCTGTTACATTCATTCACTACCTTGTAACATCCATTCACTGCTTTCTGGCAGTTCTTGCTCTGTTACATTCATTCACTACCTTGTAACATCCATTCACTGCTTTCTGGTAGTTCTTGCTCTGTTACATTCATTCACTACCTTGTAACATCCATTCACTGCTTTCTGGCAGTTCTTGCTCTGTTACATTCATTCACTACCTTGTAACATCCATTCACTGCTTTCTGGCAGTTCTTGCTCTGTTACATTCATTCACTACCTTGTAACATCCATTCACTGCTTTCTGGCAGTTCTTGCTCTGTTACATTCATACCCCACTCCTATACCAACTAATATAGTTAACATTAACTTATTTTCGGAGTAAGAAAACCTATAGCATTTGTATCAAGGGTTGACTGGGATATAACACCTGATCTGTTTGAGATGCAAACATGGAGGGACAGTATTCCTTCTCCTGGTCACGGTGCGTCATACGAGATTCTCTGTGCTCCCATTAGAAATAGTGTGGACCTCCTGAGCTCCACTAAAGGAATAAAGTATTACAGACACCGTGGCTCACAAATGCACCATGTCTTACTTCCCAAGGGCCTTAGTCGTCTAGTTATCACCTCTTTAACCTTTACTTTGCTTGCTGTAACAGGCAGAGCAATGTGTGCCTTCCTCATTATTATGGGTTAAATATCCAAGAAGAAAATGGAAGACAAACATGTATCGGGTTTGGTTTTCCACAATCCGTTACAAAACTGACACATACAGCAATTCTTTAATATGTTATTACAAAAAAAATGATATTCCTTTGGTGGTAAACACCCTTGGCTCTCAGTGCGAAGTCTTATGAAAGTAGAAAATCTAGATTCACCAGATTTCTCTCCACCACTAACAACAAACTGGGAGCTGTCAAATGCCTCTAATAGATTTTTAATTTGAATTTTCTTTTTTTAAGTGCAGATTAATATACTCTCTTTAAGTGATCTACACTGTATTTCTGGGTCTTTTTCACTAGTATAAGACGATGTTTGACTTGCTGGTTTGGCTGAAAAATGATGCAGAAATGCCAGAGTTAAGTAATTGTTTGTGTAGTGGGATCAAACAAACCTTTCAGATGCCAAAAATTGTCATCCAGATAAAATCTTTATATTTTAGTTGTGACCTCTCTTGCACCCCGTATATCCCAGTAAAAAATCTTGTCTAATGAACAAAATACAAACAAGTCCCCTCTTACCAGTGACAGGACCCCACCCCAATCATTGTGCACACAAAAATATAATTAGTCACATTCACATATTGTCATGGAGCTGGGAGGTCGTATCGGCGTGACCGAGCCTGATCAGTGAGGTCATGCCGATACTCTAGCCGCACTGAAGTCCCCGGTCCACACGGCACCCAAATAAGCAAGACGGTGGCGCCAACAGGGGAAAGAATCACTTACCTGGATCGCGGCGGCTTGCCGCCTGATCCTCCCTGAAGACTGGTTTCGGCGTTTTAAAGGATGCCAGCCGCTGCGGTCCTGTTCTTTATGAAAAAGGGCACACTGCCCACATTAAATATTGACTTTGGCTTGTATTCGACTTTCCCTACTTCTGGTATCCTGACTTTTGGCTAGTTCGACGTTTATTGTGTATTTCTGTATCTTTGACTTCAGGTTCTTTTTGACTATTCTCTTACGTTAAGTCCGGCCATTCTAAGGCCCGGTATATGTATTTTGTGTTTACATACTTTTGAGTGTTGGGCCACTAGTAATCGTGACACATTTACACATACATAATAAGCAATTCAAACACATTAATAACTTGATGTATATTAAAAGAAAATGCTAAGAAAAAAAAATGGAGAGCTTCAGTATTGTTGTGTCTGGGTGTGAGAGGTGAGGCCTAAAGAGCAGAGATGGAGATGAGACAGGCTTTTAAAGCACCCCAAACTTACCTCTCTCTCTGAATCTGTTCATCTATTCTACCGCTCTGTACTTTTTCTTGTAAATTACATAAAACAAAGTAGGGAGTACTTTGCAGGGTCCTTTGCCAAGTCTCATTTTCCCAGAATACTCAGCTCCATGCCATACTCCCCTCCATGCCATACTCCCCTCCATGCCATACTCCCCTCCATGCCATACTCCCCTCCATGCCATACTCATCTCCATGCCATACTCCCCTCCATGCCATACTCATCTCCATGCCATACTCCCCTCCATGCCATACTCCCCTCCATGCCATACTCACCTCCATGCCATACTCCCCTCCATGCCATACTCATCTCCATGCCATACTCCCCTCCATGCCATACTCATCTCCATGCCATACTCCCCTCCATGCCATACTCCCCTCCATGCCATACTCCCCTCCATGCCATACTCCCCTCCATGCCATACTCATCTCCATGCCATACTCCCCTCCATGCCATACTCCCCTCCATGCCATACTCCCCTCCATGCCATACTCCCCTCCATGCCATACTCATCTCCATGCCATACTCACCTCCATGCCATACTCCCCTCCATGCCATACTCATCTCCATGCCATACTCCCCTCCATGCCATACTCCCCTCCATGCCATACTCCCCTCCATGCCATACTCCCCTCCATGCCATACTCCCCTCCATGCCATACTCCCCTCCATGCCATACTCATCTCCATGCCATACTCCCCTCCATGCCATACTCCCCTCCATGCCATACTCCCCTCCATGCCATACTCATCTCCATGCCATACTCCCCTCCATGCCATACTCCCCTCCATGCCATACTCACCTCCATGCCATACTCATCTCCATGCCATACTCCCCTCCATGCCATACTCCCCTCCATGCCATACTCACCTCCATGCCGTGTATTTCGTCTGAGATCTCCATCGTCTGTCCTTCCCTGGGTGACAGATGACCCATACAGTTGCCTTTGGTTCTGGGTTCCTGAGCATGTTCAAAAAACATCCCTTCCCTAGCATTGGAGTAAGGGTAGAGACTACGCATCACAGCCGAGATAGAGATTCGTCACCGTACTAAAAAAAAATAAAAAAATGGGCTAAATTACAAAAAAAACAAAAAAAAACATGAGAGAGTCATTTAGAACTGAGAGAATCAGATGGACATTACAAAAATTAGGAACAGCCCATGTCAGGTGGCTTTAACCCCTTAAGGACACATGACATGTGTGACATGTCATGATTCCCTTTTATTCCAGAAGTTTGGTCCTTAAGGGGTTAAACCCTGCCATCTTCGTACCAATGTCCATTCTGATATGATATACGTCCAAATGGGAATAAATGGAGAACATATTTTGGTACATAGTTGGATTGATACATTTCAGGTAGTATAATTTTGATAAAATTCAGAAAAAAAAATACTATACTGCGATTTTACCAATAGTTTGAAGAGTTACATAATTTCAAGAAAAAAATATTTAAATTTTGCACAAAAAAAAAATCACAATACGTTCAACAATAATATGGAAAATTCAGACCTTTATTGAATACGGATCTAAAATTGAGAGAAGGAGATTGATAGAGTTACCGTCCTGTCTTATGGATAGATGTAAAAAAAGTAAGATGTGACTTTGCTATTTTATGAGCCCTTTGAACAGTTTTCACATCAATTTTTCATTATGTATTTTGACCAAACATTGGAATCTAAAAGATTTATACATGTACAAATCACTGCGTCCCCGCCATACTATTTACTTATCGCGGTGGGGGGACTCATCTGGCATCCCAGGGAGTCCTCCTGATGCCGATCCGGCCCTCTCGAGCCATGTGATCACGAGGTCCTTGAAGGGAGTGTGCTGGATTTTCATTTTTACTACATATTAGTGATGTACCGAACTGTTCGCTGGCGAATAGTTCCTGGCGAACATAGCGTGTTCGCGTTCGCCACGGCGGATGAACACATGCGCGGTTCGATCCGCCCCCTATTCGTCATCATTGAGTAAACTTTGACCCTGTGCCTCACGGTCAGCAGACACATTCCAGCAAATTAGCAGCAGACCCTCCCTTCCAGACCCTCCCACCTCCTGTACAGCATCCATTTTAGATTAATTCTGAAGGTGCATTCTTAGATAGAGGAGGGAAAGTGTAGCTGCTGCTCATTTGATAGGGAAATTGATAGCTAGGCTAGGGTATTCAGTGTCCACTACAGTCCTGAAGGACTCATCTGATATCTGCTGTAAGAACAGCACCCCAAAAAGCCCTTTTTAGGGCTAAAACATCAGTCTGCTTTTTTTCTGTGTAATGTAATTGCAGTTGCCTGCCTGCCAGCTTCTGTGCCCACTTGCCCAGTGCCACCACTCATATCTGGTGTCACAATAGCTTAAGCTTGCATTTAAAAACAAAAAAATGTTTTTCACTGTAATAGATTGAATAGCAGTTAGTTGTCTGCAAGCGTCTGGGTGTCAGGCCTTCAGCGTGTACTCTGCCAACCTCTGCCAGTGTACTTTGCCACTCATATCTGGTATCACAATAGCGTGCCTTTAAAAAGAAAAAACTTTTTCACTGTAAGCGAATAGCAGTTAGTTGTCTGCAAGCGTCTGGGTGTCAGGCCTTCAGCGTGTACTCTGCCAACCTCTGCCAGTGTACTTTGCCACTCATATCTGGTGTCTCTATAGCGTGCCTTTAAAAAGAAAAAAACTTTTTTCACTGTAAGCTAATAGCAGTTAGTTGTCTGCAAGCGTCTGGGTGTCAGGCCTACAGCGTGTACTCTGCCAACCTCTGCAAGTGCACTTTGCCACTCATATCTGGTGTCACTATAGCGTGCCTTTAAAAAGAAAAAACTTTTTACACTGTGAGCTAATAGCAGTCGGTGTCCTTAAAGCGGGTGTCAGGCCTTCAGCGTGTACTCTGCCAACCTCTTCAAGTGCACTTTGCCACTCATATCTGGTGTCTCTATAGCGTGCCTTTAAAAAGGAAAAAAGTTTTTCACTGTAAGCTAATAGCAGTCAGTGTCCTTAAAGCAGATGTCAGGCCTTCAGCGTGTACTCTGCCAACCTCTGCAAGTGCACTTTGCCACTCATATCTGGTGTCTCTATAGCGTGCCTTTAAAAAGAAAAAAAGTTTTTCACTGTAAGCTAATAGCAGTTAGTTGTCTGCAAGCGTCTGGGTGTCAGGCCTTCAGCGTGTACTCTGCCAACCTCTGCCAGTGTACTTTGCCACTCATATCTGGTGTCACAATAGCGTGCCTTTAAAAAGAAAATAGTTTTTCACTGTAAGCTAATAGCAGTTAGTTGTCTGCAAGCGTCTGGGTGTCAGGCCTTCAGCGTGTACTCTGCCAACCTCTGCCAGTGTACTTTGCCACTCATATCTGGTGTCTCTATAGCGTGCCTTTAAAAAGAAAAAAACTTTTTTCACTGTAAGCTAATAGCAGTTAGTTGTCTGCAAGCGTCTGGGTGTCAGGCCTACAGCGTGTACTCTGCCAACCTCTGCAAGTGCACTTTGCCACTCATATCTGGTGTCACTATAGCGTGCCTTTAAAAAGAAAAAACTTTTTACACTGTGAGCTAATAGCAGTCAGTGTCCTTAAAGCGGGTGTCAGGCCTTCAGCGTGTACTCTGCCAACCTCTTCAAGTGCACTTTGCCACTCATATCTGGTGTCTCTATAGCGTGCCTTTAAAAAGGAAAAAAGTTTTTCACTGTAAGCTAATAGCAGTCAGTGTCCTTAAAGCAGATGTCAGGCCTTCAGCGTGTACTCTGCCAACCTCTGCAAGTGCACTTTGCCACTCATATCTGGTGTCTCTATAGCGTGCCTTTAAAAAGAAAAAAAGTTTTTCACTGTAAGCTAATAGCAGTTAGTTGTCTGCAAGCGTCTGGGTGTCAGGCCTTCAGCGTGTACTCTGCCAACCTCTGCCAGTGTACTTTGCCACTCATATCTGGTGTCACAATAGCGTGCCTTTAAAAAGAAAATAGTTTTTCACTGTAAGCTAATAGCAGTTAGTTGTCTGCAAGCGTCTGGGTGTCAGGCCTTCAGCGTGTACTCTGCCAACCTCTGCCAGTGTACTTTGCCACTCATATCTGGTGTCACAATAGCGTGCCTTTAAAAAGAAAAAACGTTTTTCACTGTAAGCTAATAACAGTCAGTGTCCTTAAAACAGGTGTCAGGCCTTCAGCGTGTACTCTGCCAACCTCTGCCAGTGTACTTTGCCACTCATATCTGGTATCACAATAGCGTGCCTTTAAAAAGAAAAAACTTTTTCACTGTAAGCGAATAGCAGTTAGTTGTCTGCAAGCGACTGGGTGTCAGGCCTTCAGCGTGTACTCTGCCAACCTCTGCCAGTGTACTTTGCCACTCATATCTGGTGTCTCTATAGCGTGCCTTTAAAAAGAAAAAAAGTTTTTCACTGTAAGCTAATAGCAGTTAGTTGTCTGCAAGCGTCTGGGTGTCAGGCCTACAGCGTGTACTCTGCCAACCTCTGCAAGTGCACTTTGCCACTCATATCTGGTGTCACTATAGCGTGCCTTTAAAAAGAAAAAACGTTTTTCACTGTAAGCTAATAGCAGTCAGTGTCCTTAAAGCGGGTGTCAGGCCTTCAGCGTGTACTCTGCCAACCTCTGCAAGTGCACTTTGCCACTCATATCTGGTGTCTCTATAGCGTGCCTTTAAAAAGGAAAAAAGTTTTTCACTGTAAGCTAATAGCAGTCAGTGTCCTTAAAGCAGATGTCAGGCCTTCAGCGTGTACTCTGCCAACCTCTGCAAGTGCACTTTGCCACTCGTATCTGGTGTCTCTATAGCGTGCCTTTAAAAAGAAAAAAGTTTTTCACTGTAAGCTAATAGCAGTTAGTTGTCTGCAAGCGTCTGGGTGTCAGGCCTTCAGCGTGTACTGTGCCAACCTCTGCCAGTGTACTTTGCCACTCATATCTGGTGTCTCTATAGCGTGCCTTTAAAAAGAAAAAAGTTTTTCACTGTAAGCTAATAGCAGTTAGTTGTCTGCAAGCGTCTGGGTGTCAGGCCTACAGCGTGTACTCTGCCAACCTCTGCAAGTGCACTTTGCCACTCATATCTGGTGTCACTATAGCGTGCCTTTAAAAAGAAAAAACTTTTTACACTGTGAGCTAATAGCAGTCAGTGTCCTTAAAGCGGGTGTCAGGCCTTCAGCGTGTACTCTGCCAACCTCTTCAAGTGCACTTTGCCACTCATATCTGGTGTCTCTATAGCGTGCCTTTAAAAAGGAAAAAAGTTTTTCACTGTAAGCTAATAGCAGTCAGTGTCCTTAAAGCAGATGTCAGGCCTTCAGCGTGTACTCTGCCAACCTCTGCAAGTGCACTTTGCCACTCATATCTGGTGTCTCTATAGCGTGCCTTTAAAAAGAAAAAAAGTTTTTCACTGTAAGCTAATAGCAGTTAGTTGTCTGCAAGCGTCTGGGTGTCAGGCCTTCAGCGTGTACTCTGCCAACCTCTGCCAGTGTACTTTGCCACTCATATCTGGTGTCACAATAGCGTGCCTTTAAAAAGAAAATAGTTTTTCACTGTAAGCTAATAGCAGTTAGTTGTCTGCAAGCGTCTGGGTGTCAGGCCTTCAGCGTGTACTCTGCCAACCTCTGCCAGTGTACTTTGCCACTCATATCTGGTGTCACAATAGCGTGCCTTTAAAAAGAAAAAACGTTTTTCACTGTAAGCTAATAACAGTCAGTGTCCTTAAAACAGGTGTCAGGCCTTCAGCGTGTACTCTGCCAACCTCTGCCAGTGTACTTTGCCACTCATATCTGGTATCACAATAGCGTGCCTTTAAAAAGAAAAAACTTTTTCACTGTAAGCGAATAGCAGTTAGTTGTCTGCAAGCGACTGGGTGTCAGGCCTTCAGCGTGTACTCTGCCAACCTCTGCCAGTGTACTTTGCCACTCATATCTGGTGTCTCTATAGCGTGCCTTTAAAAAGAAAAAAAGTTTTTCACTGTAAGCTAATAGCAGTTAGTTGTCTGCAAGCGTCTGGGTGTCAGGCCTACAGCGTGTACTCTGCCAACCTCTGCAAGTGCACTTTGCCACTCATATCTGGTGTCACTATAGCGTGCCTTTAAAAAGAAAAAACGTTTTTCACTGTAAGCTAATAGCAGTCAGTGTCCTTAAAGCGGGTGTCAGGCCTTCAGCGTGTACTCTGCCAACCTCTGCAAGTGCACTTTGCCACTCATATCTGGTGTCTCTATAGCGTGCCTTTAAAAAGGAAAAAAGTTTTTCACTGTAAGCTAATAGCAGTCAGTGTCCTTAAAGCAGATGTCAGGCCTTCAGCGTGTACTCTGCCAACCTCTGCAAGTGCACTTTGCCACTCGTATCTGGTGTCTCTATAGCGTGCCTTTAAAAAGAAAAAAGTTTTTCACTGTAAGCTAATAGCAGTTAGTTGTCTGCAAGCGTCTGGGTGTCAGGCCTTCAGCGTGTACTGTGCCAACCTCTGCCAGTGTACTTTGCCACTCATATCTGGTGTCTCTATAGCGTGCCTTTAAAAAGAAAAAAATATTTTTACTGTCAGCTAATAGCAGTCAGTGTCCTTAAAGCGGGTGTCAGGCCTTCAGCCTGTGCTCTGCCAACCTCTGCAAGTGCACTTTGCCACTCATATCTGGTGTCACAATAGCGTTGATTTTAAAAAAAAAATTTTTTTTTACTGTTATAGATTGAATAGCAGTTAGTTGTCTTCAAGCGGGTGTGTCAGGCCTACAGCGTGTACTCTGCCAACCTCTGCCACTGCACAGTGCCACTCTTTAGCTTGCACGCATAGTACCACTAATCCCCCCCAAAAATGACAGGCAGAGGCAGGCCACCCCGCAGTGGCCATCGTGGTCGTGGTGCTATGATTCCCTTTTGCCCTAGAATAATGCCCAGTTTTCAGAGGCCACGTACCCTGAACTTGAAAAGTTCTGAGGACATAGTTGACTGGCTAACACAGGACACCCAATCTTCTACAGCTTCCGCTCGGAACCTTGACGCACCATCCTCCTCCAGCTTAGCTTCGGGCACCTCTCAAGATACCACTCACCCGCCTGCCGCCACCACCAACACTAGCACCACAGCCGCTTTACTTGGTATGTCAGAGGAGTTATTTACACATCCGTTTGAAGAAATGAGTGATGCGCAACCATTATTGCCAGAGGATGTAGATAACAGGGATATATCTCAGGCAGGCAGCATTACACACATGGACGTACGGTGTGATGATGATGATGTTGTACCCGCTACTGCTTCCTTTGATGAGTTGTCAGATACAAGTGAAGCGGTTGATGATGACGATGCGTCCATGGATGTCACATGGGTGCCCGCTTGGCAAGAAGAAGAACAGGGCGAAAGTTCATATGGGGAGACAGAGAGGAGGAGACGAGTTGGAAGCAGGGGGAGGTCGTCGCAAGGAGCTAGTGGCACAGTCAGACAGCATGCATCGGCACCCGGGGTCAGCCCGACAGCACGCCAATCAACGCATGCTGTGTCCACCACCAGAATGCCGTCATTGCATAGCTCAGCAGTGTGGCATGTTTTTTGTGTGTCTGCCTCTGTCAACAGCGATGCCATTTGCAACCTGTGCCAAAAGAAACTGAGTCGTGGGAAGTCCAACACCCACCTAGGTACAAGTGCTTTGCGTAGGCACATGATCGCACATCACAAACGCCTATGGGATCAACACATGAGTACAAGCAGCACACAAACTCAAAGCCGCCATCCTCCTCCTGGTCAAGCATCTTCAGCCACGTCAACCACTGCTGTCCTCCTTGCCCCCTCTCAACCATCCGCCACTCCGTCTCTCGCCTTGAGCAGTTCCCGCTCATCTGCCCACAGTCAGGTGTCTGTCAAGGACATGTTTGAGCGTAAGAAGCCAATGTCAGAAAGTCACCCCCTTGCCCAGCGTCTGACAGCTGGCTTGCCTGAACTATTAGCCCGCCAGCTTTTACCATACAAGCTGGTGGAGTCTGAGGCGTTCAAAAAATGTGTGGCTATTGGGACACTGCAGTGGAAGGTACCCGGACAAAATTTATTTTCACAAAAGGCAATCCCCAACCTGTAGTCGATTGTGCAAAAGGAAGTAATGGCATGTCTGGCACACAGTGTTGGGGCAAGGGTCCATCTGACCACTGATACCTGGTCTGCAAAGCATGGTCAGGGCAGATATATCACCTACACTGCGCATTGGGTAAACCTGCTGACGGCTGCCAAGCATGGAATGCGTGGCTCTGCAGAGGAGTTGGTGACACCGCCACGACTTGCAGGCAGGCCTGCTGCCACCTCCTCTACTCCTCCTACTCCATCCTCTTCCATAACCCCCTCAACTGAGTCCTCTTCTGCTGCTGCATCTTGCTCCACATCAACAGCACCCCCCCAGCTCCCCAGGTACTATTCCACATCCCGGATACGGCAGTGTCACGTCGTCTTGGCTTTGACTTGCTTGAAAGCAGAGAGTCACAATTTTTTGCCACGTTACTGGACGCTCATGCGCAATGCCTGTAGGCTCATGCGTCCTTTTGAGGGGGTGACAAACCTAGTCAGTCGAACCGAAGGCACCATCAGTGACATCATACCATTTGTTTTCTTCCTGGAGCGTGCCCTGCGAAGAGTGCTGGATCAGGCCGTAGATCAGCGTGAAGAGGAAGAGGAAGAGTTGTGGTCACCATCACCACCAGTAACAGCCTTATCAGCATCGCTTGCTGGACCTGCGGCAATGCTGGAAGAGGATTGTGAGGAAGAGGAGTCAGAGGAGGAATGTGGCTTTGAGGAGGAGGAGGAAGACCAACCACAACAGGCATCCCAGGGTGCTCGTTGTCACCTATCTGGTACCCGTGGTGTTGTACGTGGCTGGGGGGAAGAACATACCATCATTGAGATCACTGAGGAGGAGGAAAGGGAAATGAGTAGCTCGGCATCCAACCTTGTGCAAATGGGGTCTTTCATGCTGTCGTGCCTGTTGAGGGACCCTCGTATAAAAAGGCTGAAGGAGAACGACCTGTACTGGGTGTCCACGCTATTAGACCCCCGGTATAAGCAGAAAGTGGCGGAAATGTTACCAAATTACAACAAGTCGGAAAGGATGCAGCATTTGCAAAATAAATTAAAAAGTATGCTTTACACAGCGTATAAGGGTGATGTCACAGCACAACGGGAATCTAACAGGGGAAGAGGTGAAAGTCATCCTCCTCCTCCCACGACCACGGCGGCAAGGACGCTTTAAAGACATGTTGTTGATGGAGGACATGCAAAGCTTTTTAAGTCCTACGCATCGCCACAGCCCTTCGGGATCCACCCTCAGAGAATGACTCGACCGACAGGTAGCAGACTACCTCGCCTTAACTGCAGATATCGACACTCTGAGGAGCGATGAACCCCTTGACTAATGGGTGTGCAGGCATGACCTGTGGCCTGAGCTATCCCAATTTGTGATAGAACTTCTGGCCTGAACCGCTTCAAGTGTCCTGTCAGAAAGTGTCAGGATCGGGACAGGGATCCAACACGCAGGGTACAAAGAGTGGAAAGGTACGTATACCGGGCCTTAGAATGGCCGGACTAACGTACCGAGAGTAATAGAGAATAGTCAGAGACAAGCCGAGGTCGAGGGAACGAGAAGACAGGTAAGCGAGAGACAAGCCGGGTCAAGGGATAACAGAGAAGCAGGGTAGTACAACAAGCCGAGTCAAAACCAAATAGAGCAAACTAGAATACCAGAGCACTGAGTGACTAGACAAGCTAGAACCACGACAGGGCAATGAGCTGAAGAGAGAAGCAAGCTTAAATACCCTGGCTCCGGATGGTAAGCACGCCTCTGACAAGTGCCGATTGGATATCGGACACTTGAGTGACAGGTCGCTCGTGATAGCGTCATGACGTCACGTATTGAGCGTCCTGCTAGAAAAGGATGTGGATTCCTCGCGGCCGGTGTTTAAGTGGCCGGATGAACCGCGAGGAACGGAGGAAACAGCTCGCCTGGATGGATAAACCACCAAGTCTCTACCTTCCTTAGAGGTAGAGGCCTCAGGTACCCTGACAGTACCCCCCCTCTCAGATACGCCCACCGGGCGGAAGGAACCGGGGCGAGATGGGAAGCGGAGGTGAAATGCTCTGCGAAGGCGAGAAGCATGAACGTCCTCCTGAGGTACCCAACTCCTCTCCTCAGGACCATATCCCCTCCAGTTGACCAGATATTGCAATTTTCCCCTTGAAATTCTGGAATCAACGATGGAGCTTACCTCGTACTCCTCCCGACCCTCCACCTGCACAGGACGAGGCGAGGAGACCTTAGAGGAGAATTTGTTGCAAATAAGGGGTTTCAACAAGGAGACATGAAAAGAGTTAGGAATGCGTAAGGCAGGTGGCAGAGCAAGGCGATACGCAACCGGATTGATACGAGTGAGAACCCTGTAAGGGCCTATGTAGCGAGGAGCAAATTTCATAGATGGAACTTTTAGTCGAATATTCTTAGTACTTAACCATACCCTATCCCCAGGAACAAAAACAGGAGCCGCTTTTCTATGCTTGTCAGCGTGTTTCTTGAACAACGAGGAACTATGTAACAGAATTTGCCGAGTCTGATCCCATAATTTCTTCAGGTTGGCGACATGATCATCAACCGACGGTATCCCCTGAGAAGAGGAAACCGAAGGAAAAATCGAAGGATGAAAGCCATAGTTCATGAAGAAAGGGCTAGAGCGAGTTGAATCGCAAACAAGGTTATTGTGTGCGAACTCCGCCCAAGGAATCAGACCGACCCAATCGTCCTGGTGTTCGGAAACAAAGCAACGCAGATACTGTTCGATCTTTTGATTGGTACGTTCAGCAGCTCCGTTAGACTGAGGGTGATAGGCCGAGGAGAAGTTCAATTTGATGCCCATTTGAGAACAAAAGGATCTCCAGAAACGTGAGACAAATTGAGAGCCTCTATCAGAAACAATCTCCGAAGGAATCCCATGTAGGCGAAAAACCTCTCTAGCAAAAATCTCCGCCAATTCAGGAGAAGTCGGAAGTTTAGGTAATGGCACGAAATGGGCCATCTTAGTAAATCTATCCACTACCGTGAGAATAACAGTCTGTCTCTTGGAAGCAGGCAAATCAACGATAAAGTCTATGGACAAACAGGACCAAGGTTTCTCAGGAATGTCCAAGGGGTGTAACAGACCACATGGAGATGCATGAGGTAGTTTAGTCTTGGCACACGTCTCACAAGCTGCGACGAACTCCTCAATATCTTTTCGAAGTGAAGGCCACCAGAAATCCTTGGATATCAAAGAGTATGTCTTGCGAATACCAGGATGACCAGCTATTTTACTTTCGTGAAAACACTGTAAGAGCTCCAGTTGAAGTTCAGGAGGAACAAAGTTTCTTCCCTCAGGAGTGTTTCCGGGAGCTAGATGTTGTGACTTCAAGATCTGGTCAAGTAGCGGAGAATGAATTTTGAGACTGGTATTAGCAATAATATTGCATTTGGGTACAATGGAGGACATAAGTGGTTCAACTGAAGCAGAGGGCTCATATTGGCGAGATAGCGCATCGGCTTTAGAATTCTTTGACCCAGGTCTGTAAGTCAGAACGTAATTGAAATGGGTAAGAAACAATGACCAACGAGCCTGCCTGGAGGACAACCGCTTAGCCTCTCTGATATAAGACAAATTTTTGTGGTCAGTAAGAATGGTAACAGGATGTAATGTACCTTCCAATAAATGTCTCCACTCTTTCAAAGCCTTGATAACCGCTAGTAATTCTCTGTCACCAATGTCATATCTGCTTTCAGTACCGGTCAATTTTTTAGAGAAAAATCCACATGGATGTAATGGTTTATCAACCCCCAGCCTTTGAGATAGGACAGCACCTAAACCAGTCTCTGATGCGTCTACCTCAAGTAGAAAAGGCAGAGAAGTGTCGGGGTGAACTAAAATTGGAGCGGAAGCGAAAAGCTCCTTGAGAGTTTTGAACGCAAGGAGAGCTTCAGTAGTCCAATTCTTAGTATCAGCCCCCTGTTTGGTCATATTAGTGATAGGTGCGATAATGGAAGAATAGCCCTTAATAAAGCGCCTGTAATAATTAGAAAAACCAATAAATCTCTGTATGGCTTTAAGACCTTTGGGTAAAGGCCACTCTAGAATGGATTGGAGCTTATCCGGATCCATCATAAATCCCTCCCCAGAGATCACATAGCCGAGAAAGGTTACCTGGGTTTGATCAAAGCTACATTTCTCCAACTTGCAGTACAAGCCATGCTGGAGAAGCTTGTGCAAAACCCTCCTGACTTGCTTGTGATGAGTCTCAATCTCACTAGAATGAATGAGTATATCATCTAGGTATACAATGACGCAATCTTGCTGAAATTCCCTAAGAACCTCATTTATCAGATCCTGGAATACAGCTGGCGCATTGCATAACCCAAAAGGCATAACAGTATATTCATAGTGACCATATCGAGTATTGAATGCCGTCATCCACTCATGTCCCTGCTGGATTCTCACCAAGTTATATGCCCCTCTGAGGTCTAACTTGGTGAAAATTGTAGAGCCCTTCAAACGATCGAAGAGTTCGGTGATCAAGGGAATCGGGTAGGCATTTTTAATGGTTATCTTATTCAAGCCTCGATAATCAATACAAGGTCTCAAAGAACCATCTTTCTTTTTGACAAAAAAAAATCCAGCCCCGGCAGGGGAGGAGGACCTCCTGATGAATCCCTTGTCTAAATTCTCGTGAATATACTCCTCTAGAACTGAGTTCTCTTTTGTAGATAATGGGTATACATGACCTCTGGGAGGCATGGTACCAGGGAGTAGGTTAATTTTGCAATCAAAGGACCTGTGTGGGGGTAAGGTATCGGCTTTCTTTTTGTCAAATACTGCCTTTAAATCTAGATACTGAGACGGAATTTGTGTCTCTGTAGGATTGTCAGAGGTAGTCGATGTATTAGTTAATCCGAGGGGTAAGACCTTCCGCAAGCATTTTTCTTGACAATTCTCTCCCCACGAAACTATCTCCCCTGACTCCCAATTAATAATAGGGTTGTGTCTCCTCAACCAGGAGTACCCCAGGACTATGGGAATAGACGGAGAAGAAATGAGCATTAAGGATATATCCTCTTTATGTAGAATGCCAACAGTTAAGTTAATCGGTATGGTCTCATGGAAAATAACAGGCTCAAGTAACGGTCTACCATCGATGGCCTCAACAGCCAGTGGTGTCTCTTTTAACTGGGATGGGATAGCATGCTTGGCAACAAAACCCTGATCTATAAAGCTCTCAGCAGCTCCAGAATCGATTAGTGCCATAGTCTTTACTACTCCCTTCTCCCACCTCAAAGAAACGGGTAACAGAAGCCTGAACTCTTTGTAATTGTGAATAGAGGACAAAGTAGAAACACCCAAGGCCTGTCCTCTAGAGAAACTTAGGTGCGAGCGTTTCCCGAACGATTAGGACAATTTAGGCGTAAATGTCCTCTGACTCCACAATACATACATAAACCCTCCCTTCTTCTGTACTGTCTCTCTCTCTCTGTGAGATGAGTACTGCCTATCTGCATAGGTTCAGAAATACGTAAGTCCTCGAACTCAGAATTTTGAAAGGTAGGCGCTAGTTTAAAGGAGGGTCTACGGGTCCTATCTCGAGTGTTCTGCCTCTCTCTTATGCGTTCATCAATACGAGATATAAAAGAAATTAAATCCTCCAAATTCTCAGGGAGTTCTCTAGTAGCGACTTCGTCAAGAATTACATCTGATAACCCATTCAGAAACACATCTATATAAGCCTGTTCGTTCCACTTAACTTCTGCCGCCAAGGACCTGAACTCTAGTGCATAGTCCACAAGTGTTCGATTGTCCTGTCTAAGGCGCAACAGTAATCTAGCTGCATTGACCTTTCTACCAGGAGGGTCAAAAGTTCTTCTAAACGCAGCTACAAAGGCATTATAATTATAGACTAGTGGATTATCATTCTCCCATAAAGGATTGGCCCATCTCAGAGCTTTCTCAATGAGTAAAGTAATAACAAATCCAACCTTCGCTCTATCTGTAGGATAAGAGCGGGGTTGTAATTCGAAATGGATGCTAATCTGGTTCAGAAAACCACGGCACTTCTCCGGTGACCCGCCATAACGTACTGGTGGGGTAATACGGGAAGAAGCACCTACAGTGGCTACCTCTAGACCTGAGACTGCAGGAGAAATAGAAGGAGTACGTGTCTCCTCAGGTGGGTTACTAGCACGAGACAAAAGTGCCTGTAGTGCTAGAGCCATCTGATCCATCCTATGCTCCATGGCGTCAAACCTGGGATCAGAAGAACCAAGCTGACTGTTTGTACCTGCAGGATCCATTGGCCCTGTCGTAATGTCAGGATCGGGACAGGGATCCAACACGCAGGGTACAAAGAGTGGAAAGGTACGTATACCGGGCCTTAGAATGGCCGGACTAACGTACCGAGAGTAATAGAGAATAGTCAGAGACAAGCCGAGGTCGAGGGAACGAGAAGACAGGTAAGCGAGAGACAAGCCGGGTCAAGGGATAACAGAGAAGCAGGGTAGTACAACAAGCCGAGTCAAAACCAAATAGAGCAAACTAGAATACCAGAGCACTGAGTGACTAGACAAGCTAGAACCACGACAGGGCAATGAGCTGAAGAGAGAAGCAAGCTTAAATACCCTGGCTCCGGATGGTAAGCACGCCTCTGACAAGTGCCGATTGGATATCGGACACTTGAGTGACAGGTCGCTCGTGATAGCGTCATGACGTCACGTATTGAGCGTCCTGCTAGAAAAGGATGTGGATTCCTCGCGGCCGGTGTTTAAGTGGCCGGATGAACCGCGAGGAACGGAGGAAACAGCTCGCCTGGATGGATAAACCACCAAGTCTCTACCTTCCTTAGAGGTAGAGGCCTCAGGTACCCTGACAGAAAGGACCTTCAGTGCAGCAGGAGGTATTGTCACTGAGAAGAGAAGTCGCCTAGGTCAAAAAAGTCTAGATTACCTCACCTTTATTAAGATGAATGAGGGATGGATCCCGAAGGGACTGACAGTGGGCGATACATTCGGCTAAAAAAGGCCTGATGAGATGAGCTGCCTTGGGCTAAAAATGATCCACACGCTGCTGTATTTTAGCTCTGAATGCCGGTTGAATGGGAAATCAGGCAGTCATCTAAACGTTTAGATTGAGCTTTAGCTTAGAACACCCTTGAAGGTGTTTAACCCCTTAAGGACCAAACTTCTGGAATAAAAGGGAATCATGACATGTCACACACGTCATGTGTCCTTAAGGGGTTAAGGAGATTAGGGCTAGTTTAGAGGATTCTTCTTAGACCTCTCTGAGTCTTTATAGCCCTTCTACCTATCCAGCATTTCTGGAAACTAGCTAAGAGAAAGGGGGGCTGTGTGTCTGTGATACATTTAACTTTATATCACCTTATTGACACTTTATCACTCCGGTCTCCATACTCTCTGCCTATACCCATCTATTTGGAGGGAATTTCCTTGCCCCTGCCAATATTATATAATAGGTAATAGTATTACCATTATCACACAATTAGGTCTCTGAGGACAGGTGTGAATCCATATCTGCCAAGTGACCCTATGTAGGGGAAACAGTCCCTATTCTGCTATGTGTCAGTGTGTATCAGGGATCCTTAGGATAGGTGTCAATCCATACCTACCAAGTTACCCTATGTAGGGGGAACAGTCCCTATTCTGCTCTGTGTCAGTGCGTATCATGGTCTCTGAGGACAGGTGTCAATCCATATCTGCCAAGTGACCCTATGTAGGGGGAACAGTCTCTATTCTGCTCTGTGTCAGTGTGTATCATGGTCTCTGAGGACAGGTGTCAATCCATATCTGCCAAGTGACCCTATGTAGTGGGAACAGTCCCTATTCTGCTCTGTTTCAGTGTGCATCAGGGATCCTTAGGATAGGTGTCAATCCATACCTGCCAAGTGACCCTATGTAGGGTGAACAGTCCCTATTCTGCTCTGTGTCAGTGTGTATCAGGGGCTCTGGGGACAGGTGTCAATCCATATCTGCCAAGTGACTCTATGTAGGGGGAACAGTCTCTATTCTGCTCTGTGTCAATGTGTATAATGATCTCTGAGGACAGGTGTCAATCCATATCTGCCAAGTGACCCTATGTAGGGGGAACAGTCCCTATTCTGCTCTGTGTCAGTGTGTATCAGGGGCTCTGAGGACAGGTGTCAATCCATATCTGCCAAGTGACCCTATGTAGGGGGAACAGTCTCTATTCTGCTCTGTGTCAGTGTGTATCATGGTCTCTGAGGACAGGTGTCAATCCATATCTGCCAAGTGACCCTATGTAGGGGGAACAGTCTCTATTCTGCTCTGTGTCAGTGTGTATCACGATCTCTGAGGACAGGTGTCAATCCATATCTGCCAAGTGACCCTATGTAGGGGGAACAGTCCCTATTCTGCTCTGTGTCAGTGTGTATCTGGGATCCTTAGGATAGGTGTCAATCCATATCTGCCAAGTGACCCTATGTAGGGGGAACAGTCCCTATTCTGCTCTGTGTCAGTTTGTATCGGGAGCCTTAGGATAGGTGTCAATCCATATCTGCCAAGTGACCCTATGTAGGGGGAACAGTCCCTATTCTGCTCTGTGTCAGTGTGTATCAGGGTCTCTGAGGACAGGTGTCAATCCATATGTCAATTTGTCAATATGTCATATGTCAGGTGTCAATCCATAGCCATTGTGATTTAGGAATGTTAGGTGATTTATGCCCTTTATGGATTAAAACCAGACTCTGCATCAACTGTGTAATTTTCCATGGGAGTTTTGCCATGGATCCCCCTCCGGCATGCCACAGTCCAGGTGTTAGTCCCCTTGAAACAACTTTTCCATCACTTTTGTGGCCAGAAAGAGTCCCTGTGGGTTTTAAAATTCGCCTGCCCATTAAAGTCAATGGCGGTTCGCCCAGGTTCGCCGGTTCGCGAACGTTTGCGGAAGTTCGCGCCCGCCATTCGCGAACTGAAAATTTTGTGTTCGCGACATCACTACTACATATACATATATTTATATATAATATAAAATAAATATATATGTAAATACGTTAATAAATAAAATTTTAAAAATAATAACAAATATATATATATATATGTGTAATTAAAAAAATTAATATATATATATATATATATATATATATTGATATCAAAATACACCTAGAACGAAATTATATATATATATATATCTATATACATAAGTACAAAAATAGAAAATAATCTTGCACTCCATGAAATAAAACGTTACTTGCCTGGTGCTTGTCAAGCAAAAATGTAGAGAATATTAAAGATGATAGCACTCTCAGGACTCCAATATAAGATTTAACTTTTAATGATTCACAGGATAAAAGATCGACGTTTCAGTCTGCTATACACAGACTTTCATCAGGACTAATGTTAACAGTACAAATACACACTTATATACACATAAAAGAACAAGCAATTAACTTACCCACCACCGGAATTAACTCCCATTCACTGTCCAGCCGGACCGAAAAACGCGCGGATTCTGCCATGGGTCACGTGTGCGTACGTGACGTCATCACGTGACGTCGGCATCATTACCACGTCACGTGATCGGCCGGGATTGCAGCCTCATTGGGAGAGTGTTGCTATGCGACCTCCGTGTCCATAGCAACATAAAAACAAATAAAACATAGCTGGAAAGCCTTCAAGTATCATATTTCTAACGGGCATCCCCCAGGTAATCTGCACTGAGAATAATATATCTTACAGCATTAAACCGGATGTATACATTACAGCCCAATTGTGCAGACAAAGTATGCATAACCATGTAATTAGACCTACAGCACGAAACAGGCAACAAAATATAGCAGAAAGAAACAAACAAATAGATAATAAAATAGTAAATGTAGCATAGACATCCAAGTTAGTCATAGGAAGCACATATCTTGAGTATTATCAAAAAATAGATACTTACATAATTCTCCCAATAACACCCCTGAATATGTATATATATATACCTATTCCTCAGGGAAAGTGCCCTTTCCGAAGTACAGGATAGCTCCTAGGTGCAAGATAACTAGTCAGAAAATATAAATGAGCGCCTATCACCCTAGATGGATACACCCCCTAATATTATTAACGCCATATGTGCCAGAACACCACTGAAGACACAGTAACTACTGGAGCAAATATCAATAGGGAATAAACGTAATTCTACCAAATGCATAATAGAAGTGTACACTTGTAAACGATACCCTCCTATAAAGCAGGGGCGTACCTTTTGGGGGAAGAGGCAGACCCCCTCGACAGCGGAGATAGTGCCCGTCTTCAATCTCTCATCCAGAATTTTATCAACGGATGAAGTCAGTTTATTAAGTAAGGGACTATCCTTTGTCCCCACCTCTAAGCCAAATCCACTAAACTGGGAGGTGGAACTTTTTAAGTTTGGGCGCTCCCTAAGACTTAAGGATTTTTTTAAGTCCAAGTCCATTGACTGCTATACTCCTGCTGCTCAATTCAAGAAAAGGAGCACTTTTGATCCTATGCCTAACCAGGCTTCCATCAAAACGTTTCTACGCTCGGTGCAAAAAGAGTCGTCCGACCTTTTGAAAGAAGTAGGTCCTCATCACTCCAATTGTACACAGAAAGATCGAGCCATTATCAAGTCACTGGCTAGTGACACAAACATAATTATCAGACCTGCCGACAAGGGGGGCGGCATCGTCATTCAAAACTATTCTGACTACCGCTCCGAAATCCTGGGACAACTCTCGGATCAATCTACCTATTTGAAGTTACAGAAAGATCCTACAGAACAGGTTATCCGTATGATTGAAACCTGTCTGATGCGAGGCCTTCATTCTAATTACATTTCTATGGAATTATTCACGTACCTGCAATCAATAACACCCAGAACCCCGGTGCTATATACACTGCCCAAAGTGCACAAGAATAAAGAGATACCTCCCGGACGCCCCATTGTGTCTGCAATAGGGGGTGTATTTGAACCATTGGCAAAGTGGCTGGACCACTTATTTAAGGAGACTATAGAACACCTTCCGACGTGTATTAAAGACACCCCGAGCTTCATCAAGCGACTGTCTGACATGCTGTTACCATCTGGGCCTATGGTCCTAGTGACGTGTGATGTAAAGAGTTTATACACGGTGATACCGCACCAAGAAGGTATTGATGCAATGAGATCAATCTTAGCTGTGTCCGCACACTACAGTGGTCCTCCAATAGAGTTTACATTGGAAATATTGGACATCGTGCTGTCTCAAAACTATTTCAGATTTGAATCTGAGTGGTATAGGCAGATTGCAGGTACATCCATGGGTGCTGCAATGGCACCCATGTATGCAAATGGCTATATGTTTAATTTTGAGACCATCTATATTTTGGAACCATATAAAGAACGGATCCTAATGTATGTCCGGTATATTGACGACATCTTTATGCTAGTCAGAGGAGATGTAATAGAAGTGGAACAGATGATTGCTCAGATCAATCTATGCACGTCCAATATAGAACTTACAGCGGTGGTGGATGAGTTTACAGTTGATTTCTTGGATGTCAGGGTAACACGTAAGGACTCCAATCTAATCTATACACTATACTCCAAACCCACAGACCGCAACACGCTATTACAGGCTAACAGCTTCCACCCGACAGCATTAAAACATTCATTGCCATATTCACAATTCCTCCGGGTATTGCGCAATAATTCTGATTTCAACAATGCTCAAGATCAACTGAAGGATATGTGGAATAAGTTCCAGGAGCGGGGATATAGCAGCTACGTGCTACAGAAAGCACTCAATAGGTGCCTCACAACTGTAGATCCTTCATCATCCACAGCAAAGCCCAAGAGATTGGTCTTTCCCACTACCTATACCACAGCATCATCAAAATTCAAGGAAATCATCTGTGATAACTGGAGAATATTGAAAAATTATACCACTCTACCGGACATTTTCAAACAACCTCCAATGATTTGCTATAAAAGAAACAAAAATCTGAAGGATTTACTTGTGAAGACCGACCCCACACACTGTTATCTGAAGGATACAACGTCGCAGAATCTGGGATGTTTTCGTTGCCTGGGTTGTGTAACCTGCGGACACATGATCCCCGGGAAAACATTTACCCATCCACACACAGGTAGTAGCTATCGAATACAGCACCGTCTGACTTGCACCAGTGATTTTGTGGTCTATAGACTTATGTGCCCGTGTGGGTTGACTTATATCGGAAAGACCGATCTACCCTTGAGAGAAAGGATACGGAATCACAGATCAAGCATCAGGACGGCGTATAGGGATAAGAAGTCTGATCTACCGATTGCCAAACACTTCCTCGAATTAGGCCATACTCTTCCATCTATGAAACTGATGGCCATTGACCATGTTCCTATGCCTAGAAGGGGTGGTGACTGTAAAAAGATGCTCCTACAAAGGGAACTATATTGGATCAGGACTCTCCAAACAGTCCACCCTAATGGGTTGAATGAAAAGTACTCACTGTCTGCCTTCTTATGAGATACTTTTCGATGACATATCCTTTCTTTCTCTTTTCTGTTTTTGAATACGTTTATCCTGACACTGTCTGTTGTGGGAGATTGATGCCCACCCTACGGGTTATGGCACCATCTCTATTACTCAGCATGTGATGACCTGGAAGGCGTGGGGAGGGTCCGTTTTGTTGTATAATTTCTACCCTGATACCCCAGGCCTTGTTTGTCCATGTGATTTATGCCAGATAATTGGGGGGGACTTGGGGCTTCCTGGGCCCTCCTCTTTAGCGCCTGTGACTACTATTGATTCCATTATCCCCGTTGGTAATATTTGTGCACCTTCTTACCCTAAGGAGGTGGAGTTGGGATGACGTTGCCCACCCTGGGGGAAAGGCACACATCCTAACCCCTCCGTACTATAGGATATGCACCTCTTCCTTGATATTTTGGATACTATAGCATTTCCCTGTATCCTGAGATACTTTGCTTCCTTGTTTTATAGGAGGGTATCGTTTACAAGTGTACACTTCTATTATGCATTTGGTAGAATTACGTTTATTCCCTATGGATATTTGCTCCAGTAGTTACTGTGTCTTCAGTGGTGTTCTGGCACATATGGCGTTAATAATATTAGGGGGTGTATCCATCTAGGGTGATAGGCGCTCATTTATATTTTCTGACTAGTTATCTTGCACCTAGGAGCTATCCTGTACTTCGGAAAGGGCACTTTCCCTGAGGAATAGGTATATATATATACATATTCAGGGGTGTTATTGGGAGAATTATGTAAGTATCTATTTTTTGATAATACTCAAGATATGTGCTTCCTATGACTAACTTGGATGTCTATGCTACATTTACTATTTTATTATCTATTTGTTTGTTTCTTTCTGCTATATTTTGTTGCCTGTTTCGTGCTGTAGGTCTAATTACATGGTTATGCATACTTTGTCTGCACAATTGGGCTGTAATGTATACATCCGGTTTAATGCTGTAAGATATATTATTCTCAGTGCAGATTACCTGGGGGATGCCCGTTAGAAATATGATACTTGAAGGCTTTCCAGCTATGTTTTATTTGTTTTTATGTTGCTATGGACACGGAGGTCGCATAGCAACACTCTCCCAATGAGGCTGCAATCCCGGCCGATCACGTGACGTGGTAATGACGCCGACGTCACGTGATGACGTCACGTACGCACACGTGACCCATGGCAGAATCCGCGCGTTTTTCGGTCCGGCTGGACAGTGAATGGGAGTTAATTCCGGTGGTGGGTAAGTTAATTGCTTGTTCTTTTATGTGTATATAAGTGTGTATTTGTACTGTTAACATTAGTCCTGATGAAAGTCTGTGTATAGCAGACTGAAACGTCGATCTTTTATCCTGTGAATCATTAAAAGTTAAATCTTATATTGGAGTCCTGAGAGTGCTATCATCTTTACTATTCTCTATATACATAAGTATATACGTATATATCACTATATATTGATATATATATATATATATACCTATATATAAATAAAAATTATTTGGAAAAATTATATATATTTACACACACATATATATATATAATAATTCACGTATATATTTATGAAATAATTTTACATAATTAGGTAATTTTATTAATTACTATTTGCGGGACCTGCCTGACAACCCAGGTTGAAAGTCCAGGGAATTTAATTTGCTAGCACAATATTTAACCCTGTAAGCCCCAGGTTTGTATCTCTGGATTGACTTCAGTTCCTTTCTGGGTTTTTGGTTTATTAAACCTGCCATATTTTTTCATCTGCTGCTTTTATTTTGCACCTCGAGCGTTATTTCACCAGCGCAACAGATTCATGAAAATTTCTGCTACCATTCTTGACACAAAATTGCCAGAATTTTACCACCACTATAAATCTGGTAGTATTTTGAAATGAAATTGTTTGTTAAAAATGACAGAATTTGCTGTGAAGAAAACGTCCACTTTTAGATCACTTTAATGCAATCAAAATGATGGAATGTGCCTGACACTCTTCAGAACACTTTTATATATCCCTCAATATGTTCAAACATTCCATGGGATACGCCACTTGAGCCCCATAACCACTCTAAAGCAATGAAGCGGTTATGGTATCTGGAGTGTTCTAGCACCATCTCCCATGACATGCGCATTGTCGTCTTTCTTGGCATATTCCTGTTATAACCCAAATAGTGACATTAAAGAATTGCAGACACATGAGTTTTGGCAAAATTATTCCATGGCTTTATTAAATATAAAATATTAATTTAAAAAGGTCATTGTCAACAAACGATTAGAAGACATCCCCCCATTTAACATAACTATACACCAAGACAATGACCTAAACCACTTTACATTAATACATCCATATAACCATATAACATAGTATAAATAACATAAACATTAACATAGCCACCCAGGGCATCCATTTCCAATTGTAGGGGCATACCAAGACGCCCCTACACCATTATCACAGCCACCAAGGGCATCCCTTTCCACTGTAGGGGCATACCAAGACACCCCTACACCATTATCACAGCCACCAAGGGCATCTATTTCCAGTGTAGGGGCATACCAAGACACCCCTACACCCCCAGGTTCGGAGCTACCGACGAGCTTGAACCTACCACCAAATCCAAAGGTAAGTATTCCTCCTGACCTATCCCACCTACCAAAAACTGACCTACCCCCCAATTATCCTAATCCATCCCCCGCCACAGCACATAGCTTGACCACCTCAAGCCACTTGGGCGCACCCACCCCGAATAAACAACGCCTGTCTCAAGCCTTCCTGGAAGCCCAAGTTGAGGAAGTCTAACCCCACTCCTGAGAGATGCACGCCATCACACCTGAAGTAGCCTGGCAACATATCCTCTAGCTCCCTATGTCTGACTACTACCCCAACTGACCTTTTAATAAAAATTGCCACCAACTTATTAAACTTGTGTCTACATCTGGCCATAGCTGAGGGTTCCCGAGCATAACGCCAATGGATACGCGGTACCGTTTCTGACCACACAATGACCACCCCGGGAAGTAAGGACCTCAACTTATCCACATCCCTCTTTATCCAACGCACTAACTCCCTTTGTGGTACTAGACCAAAATCATTCCCACCAGCATGTAACAATATGAATTCGGGAACCTCACTCCGACCTATCCTCCGAAATAATTCTAAACATATGTCTTTCCAACCAAAACCCCGAAAACTAAACCAAAACAATCGCAAAACATCTGTCGGAAAGCCCAGCTGTGTGCCTTGTCTCCGAACCGCAGCTCTCCATTCCTCCCAGTAGACATAGGAATGGCCTACTATCCATGTGACTCCACCTGAAAAGGAAAGAAATAACATATAACCACCGGCCATAACATTGAATCCCCCGTACCACCAGGCCTGATTTACACTAAGCGATCAGGCCGGACATAAGATCGGAACCTGATTGATTCCCATCTCCCGATCTTTTTAACAAATTCATCACCCAAACCCAACCGTGCAGCCTCCGTGGCAGCCCCAATCCTAAACGAGTGGGTACCAAATTGCCTGGGATCCAGACCCAGGCGTTCCAGACTCAACTGAAAAACCATGGCAAACTGAAATTTAGACATAGCCAAACCATCCGCATGCCGAAAAAAGGAACCTTGACCCTTTGGACGGACCTCCATATACCACCGTGCACAGCCCACCGGGCAAACCGATACCTGAGGTAGCGAAAATAATTTCACGGTACAGCCCTTCCCATATACATCTGTCTTTGAACGCCGTAACCGAATGGCTACGTGATCTCCCCCCAATTCCACATCTCCGAACTGGAGACCCCCTTGCCGAACCCTATTGCCACTCACAATTTCACTCACCCGAAAAGACACGAAAAAAGTCCATATAAAGGAAACCACAAATAACAATACCTCAAATGAGGAAAAACATAGACCTCGCAGGACTCCCAACAGCTGTTGAAGTAATGCAAAAGACACCGGTCTCCTAGTGTCAGGTTCCGACTTAGCCTTACGATAACCCTTCACTGCCTGCCGTACTAGGAAAGACTTTGTCGAATCTTCCCACCCATTTAGCTTGAAGAGAAACGCCAAAGCTGAAAGGTTCCGACCGACTACCGCCGGAGAAGCCCCTGCCGCAAACAAGCAGCAAAGAAACCATAAGAGAGTATCGAGAACTACCTCTGCAGAGACCCGATCCCCTGTGCAGTCCAAAGCTTCATCCCAACTGTTCCATACTTTACTATACGCCGCCCAAGTGCCCGGAGCCAACGAATCTCTGATCAGTCCTCCAAGCAAGAAGTCCCGAGCCGCCACATGTGATCCGGACATGACAGACTCTCCACTTGCGCATCCGGAGCCTCCAACCGAAATTTTTCCCACTAAAAGCGAGAAAGTGAATCAGCAATTACGTTTAAGAATCCCGGCACATGACGCACATGAAAAACAATATTCAACTGCATTCAATACAAGACAAATCGACGAAGAAGTCAAACCACCGGAACAAAAGAAGCCGAAAGATTATTCACAGCCCCCACTACGACCATATTGTCCGTAGAGAAAATCACTCTCCTATCCCGAAAAACCTGACCTCATAAGGAGAGCGCTACTACTAACGGGAATAACTTGAGGAAGGCCAAGTTCCGAATAAGTGGGCTGGCTGCCCAGTGTTCGGGCCACTTCTCCGCACACCAATGCCCCGCAAAGTAAGCCCCAAAACCCACGCTTCCTGACGCGTCGGTAAAAAGTTCCAAATCAGGCTATGTAATAACCTTATCCCTAAAGAAAACCCGGCCATTGAAATCCTTCAGAAAGGTCTCCTATACATCTAAATCCTCCCTCATCTGAGCTGTGACCCTGATAAAAAGATGAGGGGACCGTACTCCCGCGGTCGCCTTAGCTAGAAACCGGTTGAATACCCTTCCCACTGATATTATGCGACACGTAAAGTTCAGCCGCCCCACTAAGGACTGCACGGTCCGTAGTGTCACCTTTTTTGCCCTACGCACCTTCGTAATGGCATTACGGAGGGACTCCAGTTTATCCAGCGGCAACCTTCATTCCCCTGCGACCGTATCTATTTCAAGGCCCAGAAAGCTAAGGCATGTAATAGGCCCGACAGTCTTGTCGCAAGCCAGAGGGATCCCAAAAACGTGGGTCACCCATTCAAGACACCTTAACCCAATGCGACAAGCCTCAGAGCCGGCCGGCCCAACTCACAAAAAATCGTCCAAATAATGGACCACAAACTACGCACATGAAATGGAACATCCCATGGGAAAACAAAGATCTACAAAATAATTTCCATCTAAATAACAGCCTAATAAATGATGACATCCCGGGTGGATGGGCAGAAGACGAAAAAGCCGATTCGATATCTGCCTTTGCCAACAGCGCTCCCTGTCCTGCCTCCTTAACCAGCTCGACCGCCTGGTCAAATGATGCATAAGAAACAGAACAAAGAGCCCCGTCAATGTCATCGTTGACTGATGACCCTTTTGGGTAAGACAGGTGGTGTATAAGGCAAAATTTTCCCGCCTCCTTCTTGGGCACCACCCCTAAAGGACAAAACCTGAAGATCCGGCAGCGGCTCTGCATATGGTCCCGCCATCCGCCCCAAGCGAACCTCATGAAGTAGCCTCTCCCGTACTACGTCATGATGGAACGTCATTACGTCACAGAACGTAAATTACGGAAATGAGGAACTACCAACCGTTTCCGAAATGGTATGATAACCCCCCCCCCCCCCCCCCCCGTGAACCCTTCTTGCAATAATCGGGCATCATCCTGGTTACCGTACTTGCTTAGCCATGGGAGCATCGCGTCTACTTTCACTGGCGAGTACCCCAGAGGAAGCGGATAGGGCTACTGCACCACCGGCATTCCCTGCTGTAGCAGGCTTACCCTGCTTAAAACACCAGTTGAATCTATGTGCCTCCACATCTGGAGCATTCGTGCCGAAAACAGCATGCGGAGCCCCACTTACACTGGCCCTCATTAAAAAGCCAGCAGAATCCCTTCCGCTGAGCAGCAGACGAGGTGGAAGAAGAACCGGCGCCGCCCCCCCCCCCGAAAGGGAGCCGCCTTCTGTACCATCATCAGCTTAATCCATAAGGGCAGGTCCATCTGGTCCCACTGCATCCCAGGATTAGCCGATAACCTTTGACGGAACTGCTCATCATACTGCCACCAGGCCAGTAAGGCTGCCACCAGGCCATAAGTGCGATCTGATTCCCATAACCATCCTGGTAACAAAAGAACTGAGAGCATTTCTCAGGCGCCTTCTCACCCGGACACTCGCCAGGATGCAAAAGGCTCGCAGCCAATTCCCGAAGGTTTTCGGGATTTTCCTATACCGCTGCCGTTTTTCTTCCTCTTCCTTCTTAGAATCCTTTTTATCTTCAGGTCTAAGTATTCCTCTAATGGAAGAAGGGAGAAGATCTCCACAAACTCCCCTTTCCACAGTTTTTCCTTTACCTCCGATTTGAGATGGCACCCTAACGGACCCGCAAACGACACATGCACATTCTGACGTGCTGCATCAGGAATATCCCCCAATAGCAAATCCCATTCAGCTACCACTTCTGTGGCCACCGACGCCGACGACGCTGCCACTGCCTCGCCTGTACTACTCCCTGCCACTCCTGTGAGTATTTGCTCCCCAGACCCTAGTCCTGTCGACCCCGGTAACCAGACCTTGCTAAAGGAAGCCCCTCTATCAGAACCCGAACTCCAAGATACAAGAAAAGATTTTAAATCCTCCAACAAGTCTCCCGAGTGTGGTGTAAGGTGGGACTCACCAGCCAAACCTCGTGGTGCAACCGATCCTGAGGCTGCTACCCGAACTCCGCCGTGAGAGAATCCTGGCAAAGCCGCTCGGAACTCCCCGCCGTCCTGAGGCCTCCTCCGGCCCCCAGTCCCGATATCCAACGACCTGTGAACAGAAGAAGAAAACCTGGAGAGGCCATCATCAAAACACCGAGCCCCCCTGGTCTCACCCGGTGATCCCCTATGCGACCTGTGACTCCCGATATCCTGACCCTTGTGGCTGCAACGATCACCCGAAACTCCTCTGCGCCGCCTATCAAGGGAGCCCCCGCTAACTGACCTGGAAGCACTCCCCTGCGAAATTGATTGAGTCACAGCAACAACTAGCAAAAGACTCCCCGCTGCTACTACGTGCCTGCTCCACCGATTGCTCCTGGAGCGATGGCTAGAAGACCTCCTGCCCACCCCGCTGGACCTACGCTGCCGTGAGGCCCTGGCATCTCCGTCCTGAGTACGGCTGTCCATGCCCACCCTCTGGTCAGTTGATCTCCAGCAGCCTATACCCGTGCCACTCGGGGAAGGGGCCATGCTGCACCCTGCTGTGACACCGGCACCTGTCACCAGCACCTTGTGTACCTCACTCTGGCCTGCCACCTGTGGCTGCTGCGCTCTGGAAGGGGATGCCTGCGGCCTAGCCTGCCCACGCCGTACCTTGCTGAGTGCCTGGGATGCCTCACTTCTTACCCTGGAATCCCTTGAGGGTGCTAGGAATTTGCCGCTGCCCCAGCCCCCTCTGGCTGCCCCATCCTCAGCAGAACCTGACTGGGTAGAGGGGGCCTCGCCCACCAACCCCTGCTTTCCTCCCCTTTGCACCTTAACAGCCCCAGGGGGTGACTCACGGGTGTGCTCTGACCAGATGGCTGTTCCTTGTTCCCAGCAGCACCCCCCGCAGGCGAGGGGCCTACGTCAGCCGCCGTTCCTGAAGTCCTGCCGGCCGGCGAGCGGCGTGCGGCCGCCCCTGAGCTGCGTCCACGACCTCCTCGAGCCCAGGTCTGCTCACCACCGCTCACTGCACTTCCCCCTGGCTTGCCTGCTGAAGGGCTTCGACCCCTCACCACTCCGATACCGGTCTCTAGGCTGAGACATTGCGGCGGCCTAGTCCGCCGGGATGTCCTGCGCGCCTGCGTCACGGAAGGTCCCGCCATATCCAGTGCCGCTCCCAGTCTCTGCTCCATCCATGCCACTCCATGTTGACGAACCGCTGCCCTGACACCATCCAGGAACGCCTCCATATCCCTCTCAGCTGCAAAGGAATCCATCTGAAAAAGAAATAAGAAGAAATCCCCCACCAAACAGACAGCAACAGCTACTAGAGGTAAAGGATTTCAAATTAAAATGGAACCTAAACTTAAAATGTCCGATATTTGTATGAGCATTCTAGGCCGCTCCCCTTAACTGACATCTACCAATCAAACCACACCTTCTTCCATATGCCTGCCTCCTAGCTCTGTCAAGGCCCGCCCACTCCACCTAGCTTGCTGTTCCATGGGCTTCATTCTAGTGTTAAAGTATTTTTGAGTGGTTTACCATAGAGGTGGTGTCCCAAGTCATCCTCTTCCTCTTCTCTGGAGCCCAGGCTAATGTGGAGGCAGTGAAAGGGTGACCGTAACTATCACTGGTCACCCATAGTGACTACAGGTTACCACAAGACGTACATATGTTTATTCCTGGTCTTCTTCATTGTCCTACTGTTTGCAATTCCTTCATCAATATTTGGTTTAGTGAATAAGTACGTAAGGTTCAGTAAGATTCACTATTCTTTAATTTTGTAATAAAATCCCTCATTTCTCTTGATTTGCCATGCACTGATAATTCTCTGCTTCGTTCTTTGTTGACTGACAGTTTATGGGCACTTTATAAAATAAACGAAGATGACATGATAGACAGACAGACAGACAGACAGATAGACAGATAGACAGATAGATAGATAGATATAGAGACAGACAGATAGACAGATAGATAGATAGATAGATATAGAGACAGACAGACAGACAGATAGATAGATAGATAGATAGATAGATAGATAGATAGATAGATAGATAGATAGATAGAATGATAGATAGATAGATAGATAGATAGAATGATAGATAGATAGGTAACTACATGGATAGATAGATAGACATAGAGACAGACAGATAGATAGATAGATAGATAGATAGATGATTAGATAGATAGATAGATAGATAGAAAGATAGATAGACTGATATATAGATAGATGGATAGATAGATAGATAGGCATAGAGACAGACAGATAGATAGATAGATAGTGATGTCGCGAACATTAAATTTTCCGTTCGCCAACAGCAAACACGAACTTCCGCAAATGTTCGCGAACGGACGAACCTGGCGAACCGCCATAGACTTCAATAGGCAGGCGAATTTTAAAACCCACAGGGACTCTTTCTGCCCACAATAGTGATGGGCCCCCACCCACCTGAGCGGTGGGTGGGGGCCCTAAACAAGAATAAGGGGGGGACCTAATGTCCTCCCCCTGGGCCCCACCCCTGAGCGGTGGGTGGGGGCCATAAACACAAATTGGGGGGGACTTAATGTCCTCCCCCCTGGCCCCCACCCCTGAGCGGCGGGTGGGGGCCCTAAATACCAATGGGGGGACATATTGTCCTCCCCTCTGGCCCCCACCCCTGAGCGGCGGGTGGGGGCCCTAAATACCAATGGGGGGACCTATTGTCCTCCCCACCTGCCCCCACCCCTGAGCGGTGGGTGGGGGCCCTAAATACCAATAGGGGGGGACCTATTGTCCTCCCCCCGGCCCCCACCCCTGAGCGGCGGGTGGGGGCCCTAAATACCAATAGGGTGGGGGGACCAAATGTCCTCCCCACGGCCCCCACCCCTGAGCGGCGGGTGGGGGCCCTAAATACCAATAGGGGAGGACCTATTGTCCTCCCCCCTGGCCCCCACCCCTGAGCGGCGTGTGGGAAACCTAAATACCAATAGGGGGGGGACCTATTGTCCTCCCCCCCGGCCCCCACCCCTGAGCTGCGGATGGGGGCCCTAAAAAAAATGTCCGCCCCAGGTGATTGGGGTCCCCAAACCCCTAGTCACCCCTCCCCCCCACCCTAAATTGGGGTCCCCAAACCCCTAGTCACCCCCCCCACCCCTCCCCCCCCCCACTACCTGCCCCCCTCACCCTAAAAATAATGAGGCGGGAGTCAATAAAGCTAAAAACCTGTAAATAATTAAAAATAAACTTACCTTTAGATGTCTTCTTTTTTCTAAATCTTCTTTCTTCAGCCCCCAAAAAGGCCAAATAAAAAGCCAATATAACCGTCGCACTTTAAAAAAAAAAAAAAACGAGCGCAAAAAAAATGAATCCTTGTTCACCCTTCGAGGGCACGCCGCGTCCTGAGCTCCGCAGGGCAGGTCAACGCTTATAAAGCCTTGCCACGCCCTGCAATTAGGCATAGAACACTCTGATTGGTTGGTTTAAGCCAATCAGAGTGCTCTGTGTCATTTTACACAGCGTGGGAAAATTCCAAAGAACTTTCCCACGCTGTGTAAAATTACACAGAGCACTCTGATTGGGTGGATTTCAAGCCACCCAATCAGATTGCTCTGTGCCCTTTTTTCCCACGCTGTGTAATTTGACTCATAACTCTCTGATTGGTTACTTAATCCACCAATCAGAGTGTTATGAGTCAAATTACACAGCGTGGGAAAATTCCACAGAACTTTCCCAAGCTTTCCCACACTGTGTAAAATGACACAGAGCACTCTGATTGGGTGGCTTGAAATCCACCCAATCAGAGTGCTCTGTGTCATTTTACACAGCGTGGGAAAGTTCTTTGGAATTTTCCCACGCTGTGCAAAATGACACAGAGCACTCTGATTGGCTTAAACCAACCAATCAAGGTGTTCTAAGCCTAATTGCAGGGCGTGGCAAGGCTTTATAAGCCTTGACCCGACCTGCGGAGCTCAGTACGCGGCGTGCCCTCGAAGGGTGAACAAGGATTAATTTTTTTTGCTCTCGCTTTTTATATTATTTTTTTTCAAAGTGCGACGGTTATATTGGCTTTTTATTTGGCCTTTTTGGGGGCTGAAGAAAGAAGATTTTAGAAAAAAGAAGACATCTAATGGTAAGTTTATTTTTATTTATTTACAGGTTTTTAGCTTTATTGACTCATTATTTTTAGGGTGAGGGTGGTAGGTAGGGGGATCATGTTTTTTTTTGGGGGGGAGAGGGTGACTAGGGGTTTAGGGACCCCTAGTCACCTGGGGGGGACATTTTTTTTAGGGCCCCCACCCGCCGCTCAGGGTTGGGGGCCGGGATGGAGGACAATAGGTCCCCCCCCCCAATTCGTATTTAGGGCCCGCACACGCCGCTCAGGGGTGGGGGCCGGGGGGCGAGGACAATAGGTCCCCCCCCTATTGGTATTTAGGGCCCCCACCCGCCGCTCAGGGGTGGGGGCCTGGGGGGAGGACAATAGGTCACCCCCTATTGGTATTTAGGGCCCCCACCCGCTGCTCAGGGGTGGGGGCCGGGGGGAGGACAATAGCCCCCCCATTGGTATTTAGGGCCCCCACCCGCCGCTCAGGGGTGGGGGCCGGGGGGAGGACAATAGGTCCCCCCATTGGTATTTCGGACCCCCACCCGCCGCTCAGGGGTTGGGGCCGGGGGGAGGACAATAGGTCCCCCTATTGGTATTTAGGGCCCCCACCCGCCGCTCAGGGGTGGGGGCCGGGGGGAGGACAATAGGTCCCCCCCCTATTGGTATTTAGGGCCCCCACCCGCCGCTCAGGGGTTGGGGCCGGGAGGGAGGACAATAGGTCCCCCTATTGGTATTTAGGGCCCCCACCCGCCGCTCAGGGGTGGGGGCCGGGGGGAGGACAATAGGTCCCCCCCCTATTGGTATTTAGGGCCCCCACCCGCCGCTCAGGGGTTGGGGCCGGGGGGAGGACAATAGGTCCCCCTATTGGTATTTAGGGCCCCCACCCGCCGCTCAGGGGTGGGGGCCGGGGGGAGGACAATAGGTCCCCCCCCTATTGGTATTTAGGGCCCCCACCCGCCGCTCAGGGGTGGGGGCCGGGGGGGAGGACAATAGGTCCCCCCTATTGGTATTTAGGGACCCCCCCACCGCTCATAGTGGGGGGGACCCTTTTTATTTTATTTTATTTTTTTAACAGTGAGCAGCCACAGGCTGCACAATAGACATGCCCCTACTCGCGGTATTGCAAAAAAAAAATAGGGGGCGGATCGAACATCGCATATGTTCGCCATCCATGGCGAACGCGAACACGCTATGTTTGCCAGGAACTATTCGCCAGCGAACCGTTTGGGACATCACTATAGATAGATAGATGATTAGATAGATAGATAATCATATAAATAATATAAAATGCCATTTGACCCTTTTCTTAACACACATACCAAAATCGTTTGGCTTGCTCGGTGTATAGAGAATACAGAGAGCAGGGCCGGACTGGGGATACAAAGCAGCCCTGGAAAAAAAAATCTATGCCAGCCCCATAAGTCATTGCGCCATATATTGCCGTATGTAATATGTAAGGCAATGTCTTGCCACCCCAGATGGTTGAGTAATTATATATATATATATATATATATACATATATATATATATATAGCTTTTTGCTTTTTCTAATATATAATTTTGGTCCTTTTAATTTAATTATACATTAAGCATACTCACATGCAGTGTTTACATTGCTTCCTAGTGACACCTCTAGTGACAGTCACTCAGACAGTCACTAGAGGTGCTTCCTGTGTCAGTGCTGCACAGCGTGATTGCACAGTGTGCAGCACCTACTATCAGGGCCTTTGCAGCCAATCCTATGGCAAAACATTGGATTGGCTCAGATCATCATGCTTGATGATCTCAGCCATAGAGGCAGGGCCAGTCGAGGGGAGACCAGCACGGCGTGGGGAGAAAAAAAAGGTGAGTAAAAACACTTTTTAAATACACACAGACACAGATACACCATGACACAGACACACAATGACACAGACACACACACACACACACACAATGACACACACACCATGACACAGACACACACACCATGACACAGACACACACACACAATGACAGACACACACCATGACACAAACACACATACACACACACCATGACACAGACACACACACACACCATGACACAGACACACACACAATGACACAGACACACACACCATGACACAGACACACACACCATGACACACACACACCATGACAAAGACACACACACACACACAATGACAGACACACACCATGACACAAACACACACACCATGACACAAACACACATACACACACCATGACACAGACACACAATGACACAGACACACACACACACACCATGACACAGACACACACACACCATGACACAGACACACAATGACACAGACACACACACCATGACACAGACACACACACCCACCCACCATGACACAGACACACCCACCCACCATGACACAGACACACACACACACACACCATGACACACACACCATGACACAGACACACACACACAATGACAGACACACACCATGACACAGACACACACACACACCATGACACAGACACACACACCATGACACAGACACACAATGACACAGACACACACACCATGACACAGACACACACAATGACACATACACACACACCATGACACAGACACACACACCATGACACAGACACACACACACAATGACAGACACACACCATGACATAAACACACATACACACACACACACCATGACACAGACACACAATGACACAGGCACACACACACAACATGACACAGGCACACATACACACACACCATGACACAGACACACAATGACACAGACACACACACCATGACACAGACACACACACCATGACACAGACATACACACACATACCCACCATGACACAGACACACACACACACACACACCATGACACAGACACACACACACACCATGACACAGACACACATACACACACACCATGACACAGACACACAATGACACAGACACACACACCATGACACAGACACACACACAATGACACACACACACACACACACAATGACACAGACACACACACCATGACACAGACACACACACACAATGACAGACACACACCATGACACAAACACACACACCATTGTGGTGGAATCTCAGTAAAAATAAATTTACTAGGACAAGATTGCCACGTGGTATGTGCACTTGCATATGTTGATGTATCGGTCGGTTGGTTGCACGTGGCAACGATACAATCAGTAGTGTAAGGAGCCTGTGTAGGAATACAGGATATACGCGTATTTCCCCTCCTCCATTATGCTGGGCAAGCCATGTGGTCAAACAGGAATTTAGTCTCTATTCGGTTGATTGGATAGGAGTATGTGTAGGTTGAACTGATTATGGGAAGAGCTACATGCCTATATAAGGGACCTACACTGTATGATCAGGGCTCAGACTTTGCTGTTTTTTGGTGACATTAGTCCCTCTGAGTCCCGGTCGGTGAATCGAATAAAGAATCTCTTCCTTCCTGAAGAAACCTGTGTCCATCTCTCTGTGCTTGGCTTCCGTCAGTTTCTTCGGTATCACCATGACACAAACACACATACACACACACCATGACACAGACACACAATGACACAGACACAGACACACACACACACACACACCATGACACAGACACACACACACATACCCACCATGACACAGACACAGACACACACACACCATGACACATACACACACACATACACTCACACTGACACTGACAGAATTACACATTTTACCTGTGGGTGACCGGCTGGGTGGGCTAGTGGCCGCAGGGGGAGGTCTTCTGCTGCCCGCTGGCTGAGGGAGGTCTGCTGCCCGCTGGCTGAGGGGGGTCTGCTGGCGGCCGCAGGGGGAGCAGGCTCTTCTGTCTCTTCTGACGTCATATTCCGGCCCCGGTCTCATTAAGCTGCGCGCGAGGGCGGTGGAGCAGAGACAGAAGAGCCTGCTCCCCCTGCGGCCGCCAGCAGCCCCCCCCAGCCAGCGGGAGCAGAGACAGAAGAGCCTGCTCCCCCTGCGGCCGCCAGCAGACCTCCCTCAGCCAGCGGGCAGCAGACCCAGCTGTCTGCCCAGGACCAGGTGCCAACGGCCCACCGGGAAATTTCCCGGTATTCCGGTGGGCCAGTCCGGCCCTGACAGAGAGATGTATAAACTGCAACGCATGTGTGGCAAATCTAGCCACTTCTGGACTATATGCAGTATAGGTTGTCCGTAGACTGACTGTATGATGTGTTCCGTTAAATGTGTATGTATTGTGCTATGGCCGTTCGCACGCTGGCAGCCGTACGTTGCCAGCGTACCAGCATTCATACGACGAAAACACGGCTATCCTGGCCATTCGCCGTACGAATACGGGCTCCCCAGGTCGACCACACACTCCCAAGTCGTGTGGTACCAAGTAACCGATTGCAACATCGTTGCAATCGGTAATTAAGGGCTCTCCTAGGTGGCCGTCGATCCACTACCGACCATGCGGCGGTCGGCCATCTTGGATCCTTTGTCTCTGCAGCGGTGTTCGGTCGTCGAGAGCCTGGACTTGAAAACGGCTACTCGATGATCCGAGCCCCGCTGGGTTTCCAGAGCGTTCGGGAGTTCCGCGTTCGGTACATTATATGTCCCGTATTTATTCGGTACTTTTAAACCAACTTTCATGTTTAAATGTATTATGTGCGGCGTTCGGTCAATTCAGCTGGGATCAGAGCGGTATTCTCACAAAGTGTGCGCTCCGACCCCAGCTATCTACCGAACGTTCGATTATTCCAAAGTACCGAATATTATGTGAATTATGGATTTTAGAGTCAATTGACGGTTTTGCTACACGAGGGGATAATCCACTTAATCGTCCATTTTAGTGGGAGTATCCCTCTCGTGTCGCAATGCCTGTTGGGAAAGTCACAATGCATGTTGGGAGAAATCCCCTGGATGATCTGTGTGGAAACCCCTTGCATGGGGAACTGTATAAATACGCTGCTTGTGAATAAACCGAGTTAGTTGACTCCCAAACTGTGTTTCGTCCGGTTATTGGGAGGATTGGGAATATTGCCTTGCTTTCTACTCTGACTGTGGATTTCCTGAAGATACCAACGGATGTCGTAGACGGTTATACCGCATACCGTTACAATTGGTGGCAAGCGACGGGATCCGAACCTTACAGCCGAAAAAGCAGCGTTCGTGTAAACTGGAACTACCGAACAAGGAAAGCAAGGGCAATTCGTATGGAGATTGATTATACCATACTGAAACGACAGACTTTAAAAGAGCTACTGGAAGCCAGGGGCAAGATAGCCAGCAACAAATCTAAGGCTGTGCTGATCGCTGAACTAATGGAGGGAGACAGAGCCCGCAGCACTACACCTCCACCAGCCAAGGAAGAGACCCCATTCCAAAAAGAGCTACGAACCAGGTTGGAGTTTCTGCCGCAACCAGTATCGTTGGAAATGTTGACCGTGATGATATCGGATGTACAGGACTATCTGCTGGCAACCAACCCACCAGCAACCCCACCTAGGGCAGAGTCTGTTACTGCCTCCACCTATGGACAAATAAAGCCCAAAGTCCCACATCACGCCTTTAAAGCGTTTTGTGAAGAAAAGGACGAAATCGATGGGTACTTACAGGATTTTGAGCGGTTGTGCGATTTGCACGATCTGGAACCCGCAGTATGGGTACCGCTGCTGGCCGGTAAATTATCGGGTAGAGCAGCTGAAGCCTACCGTGCTGTACCTCGAGAGGACAGCAAAGATTACCCTAAAGTAAAGAGGGCGATCTTGGAGAGGTATGCTATTACCCCAGAAGCATACCGGCGCAAGTTCAGGGGCTTGCGCAAACCGGAGAAAGATTCTCACGCAGAGTGGGCACACAAGCTGGATCAAGCATCGCAAGGATGGATACAGGCCAGCAACGCCACTAATATGGAGGAGTTACGACAGCTTATGCTACTGGAGCAGTTTTTTAATGGCTTGTCCCCAGACGCACAAGAATGGGTGAGAGACCGTAAACCCCTCACCCTACCCGAAGCCGCTAGATTGGCGGATCAGCATTTTGATGCCCGGAGGCATCACGGATCACAGAATAAGGCCCTCCCTCGGATTACCGGGCCACCCCATAATTTTACTCCTACCGGCCCCACCGTACCCCTGCACAGGCCAGCACTGAATACTCCACCACCCCCCTCCCGATACAACGGCCGGGCTAACATTCAGTGTCACACCTGCAAGCAGTGGGGACACATTTCTCGGGAGTGCACCCAAAATCGGAGCCGGCAGGCTTGGAATCAGGTGCGACAAAATTTGGCACCAAGGGCTGCTGCACACCATTACCAGGTAGCCCCCGTCACCCAAGAATTGCTGAGCGCTCAAGTTGAGGAGCCGCTAGGGGTGCTCCACGAAGTAATGTCGGTCCGAGCCACCGACAACCGACAACATCATCGGCAGCTAGTAACCCTAGAGGGCAAGGAGGTACAAGGGCTCAGGGATTCGGGAGCCACTTTGACTTTGGTTGCACCACATTTGGTCCCGGGCGCAACCCACACTGGCGGGTCAGTGGCAGTACGGGTGGCCGGGGGAGCAGTATACCGGCTACCGACTGCCAAAGTACACTTGGATTGGGGTGTGGGAGAGGGGACTGTGGAAGTAGGGCTTATGCAAAATTTACCTGCAGATGTTGTGCTGGGGAATGACTTAGGCCAAATGACTTCCGCTTTTGTTCCCCAGACTCCCTATCAGGAGGCACACCCCGTAACCACCCGGCAACAGGCTCGCACCACGGCTACACCGATGCACTCTGAGGCTCAGGTAAGAGACCATGCTCCCCAACCGACCCCCATGTCCTGGGATACCCCGACTACCTTTGCGACCGAAGTCCAGACCGATCCCACCCTCCAAGTATATAGGGACCGGGCACAAACAGACCAAACCGGGCTAGAGGGGGAGCGGTACATCTGGGAGAAGGAGTTGTTATACCGTGTCACGACTAAAGATGTGGGGGGGTCTGTCACCCTGACTAACAAGCAGCTAGTGGTACCG
This sequence comes from Pelobates fuscus, assembly GCF_036172605.1. NCBI lineage: Eukaryota > Metazoa > Chordata > Amphibia > Anura > Pelobatidae > Pelobates > Pelobates fuscus. The sequence goes on from NC_086320.1 coordinate 378,155,095, forward strand.
CAAAAGTATAGACAGGAGCTGCTTAGACTTGCTCATGACATTCCCTTGTCAGGACACCTAGGGATGACCCGTACCCGGTACCGCTTAACGCATGCCTTCTTCTGGCCCGGCATCTCGCAGGATGTGCGCCAGTATTGCACCTCTTGCGACGTATGTCAGAGAGTAGGTAAACGAGGGGATCGCCACAAGGCCAAGCTATGTCCCCTACCCATTATCGCAGAACCCTTCAGCCGCGTAGCGGTAGATATCGTAGGGCCCCTGCCAAAACCCAGTCCCTCTGGCAAAAGGTACATTCTGACTGTAGTGGATTACGCCACCAGGTACCCCGAAGCTGTGGCCCTCACTAATATACATGCCGAGACCGTAGCGGAGGCATTAATGAAAGTGTTTTCCCGGGTAGGGTTCCCCCAAGAGATAATCTCGGACCGAGGTACCCAGTTTACGGCCGAAGTTACTCAACATATGTGGAAGGTATGTGGCATTAAGCCAATAGTTAATTCCGCCTACCACCCCCAGTCCAATGGGTTATGTGAGAGGTTCAACGGGACACTGAAGCAGATGCTTCGGACGTTCGGGGAGACCCACAAAGACTGGGAGAGGTTTCTACCTCACCTACTCTTTGCTTATAGAGAGGTTCCCCAGGAGTCGACCGGATTCTCCCCGTTTGAATTACTATTTGGGAGGAGGGTGCGGGGACCCTTGAACTTAATTAGGGAACATTGGGAGGGAGAGAGTACTACCAACGAGACCCCTATCATATCATACGTCCTGGAATTCAGGGACCGTCTGGAGGCGCTCACTCAGGCTGTACACACCAACCTCCAGGCGGCCCAGCAACGACAGCGACGCTGGTACGATAGAGGAGCCCGAGACCGCAGCTTTCAGGTGGGACAGAAGGTTTTAATTTTAAAACCTGTCCGCACAGACAAGCTGCAGGCCATCTGGCAAGGCCCATACCAGGTAGTGGAGCAGCGATGCGACACTACCTATGTGATCGGCCCCTGCTCAGGGGTAGGGAAGAGACGCATGCTCCACGTGAACCTGCTCAAACCCTATCATGAGAGGATCGAGGATGTGACGGCCATCTGCGCCTCCTCCTTAGAGGATCAGGAGAACCTACCCTTACCTGACCTACTAGAACCCGAGGCACCGATAGAGCCCTCCCAGGGAGTTCAGCTGGGGGAGCGGCTAAGCGCCCATGAGCGTGCCCAGGTACAAGCGCTGATCGAAGCCAAAGGGGCTACCTTCTCCAATTTACCTGGTTACACTCCGCTAGCCACTCACCGAGTAGACACCCGGGGACAGCTACCTATGAGACAGGCTCCATATAGGGTTCCGGAATCCGTCCGTACCCATATGAAAGCCGAGCTAGATGAGATGTTACAGCTAGGGGTTATCGAACCCTCCGATAGCCCCTGGGCATCGCCGGTAGTCCTAGTACCGAAAAAGGATGGCACCACTCGGTTCTGTGTCGACTACCGGAGGCTAAATGACAAAACGGTGTCTGATGCCTACCCGATGCCCCGGATAGACGAGCTGTTAGATAAGATGGCACGGGGCCAGTATCTCACTACCATTGATTTGTGTAAGGGATACTGGCAAATTCCACTAGCCGATGACGCCGTCCCCAAGTCGGCGTTTGTCACTCCGTTTGGCCTGTACCATTTCAAGGTCATGCCCTTCGGAATGAAAAACGCTCCGGCTACCTTTCAGCGGATGGTAGATCGGCTACTGGACGGGTTCCAAGAGTATGCCTGTGCCTATCTAGATGACATAGCCATCTTTAGCCAGACCTGGGAGGATCACCTACACCACATAGGGGCGATCCTAGATCGTATTGGGGAGGCTGGGTTAACGTTAAAGCCTAGCAAGTGCCACATAGGTATGGCTGAGGTGCAGTATCTGGGACACCGAGTAGGGTGTGGGCAGCAGAGACCCGAGCCAGCCAAGATTGAGGCCGTAGCAAAGTGGCCTACCCCCAGGACTAAGACTCAGGTGCTGGCGTTTTTAGGGACGGCCGGCTACTACCGGAAGTTTGTTCCAGACTATAGCACCCTGGCCAAACCCCTGACGGACTTGACTAAAAAGAACCTTCCCCGACAGGTTGTCTGGGCCCCAGAGTGTGAGCAGGCATTCCAGCAACTCAAAACGGCTCTAACTAATGCTCCTGTGTTGACTGCTCCTGATCCAACTAAAAGATTTCTTGTTCACACAGACGCTTCAATGTTTGGATTGGGAGCAGTACTGAGCCAAGTGGGAGCCGATGGCGGAGAACACCCCGTAGCTTACCTAAGCCGCAAGTTACTACCGCGTGAAGTGAGCTACGCTGCCATCGAGAAAGAATGCCTGGCCGTGGTGTGGGCCCTCAAAAAGTTACAGCCATATTTGTACGGACAACCTTTTTCCTTACTCACAGATCACAACCCGTTGGTGTGGCTGAACCGTGTATCTGGGGACAATGCCCGGCTGCTGCGCTGGAGTTTGGCGCTGCAGCCCTTTGACTTTACCATTCACTATCGGCCCGGAAAACAAAACGGTAACGCTGACGGGTTATCCAGACAGACTGAACTCGAAAAGTGATCTGTGAGTACTCTCCCGGACATCCCCAAGCCGATCCGTTGGGATCAGACTGTGTATGCCGGCTTGGTTCTGGGGGAGCATTGTGGCAAATCTAGCCACTTCTGGACTATATGCAGTATAGGTTGTCCGTAGACTGACTGTATGATGTGTTCCGTTAAATGTGTATGTATTGTGCTATGGCCGTTCGCACGCTGGCAGCCGTACGTTGCCAGCGTACCAGCATTCATACGACGAAAACACGGCTATCCTGGCCATTCGCCGTACGAATACGGGCTCCCCAGGTCGACCACACACTCCCAAGTCGTGTGGTACCAAGTAACCGATTGCAACATCGTTGCAATCGGTAATTAAGGGCTCTCCTAGGTGGCCGTCGATCCACTACCGACCATGCGGCGGTCGGCCATCTTGGATCCTTTGTCTCTGCAGCGGTGTTCGGTCGTCGAGAGCCTGGACTTGAAAACGGCTACTCGATGATCCGAGCCCCGCTGGGTTTCCAGAGCGTTCGGGAGTTCCGCGTTCGGTACATTATATGTCCCGTATTTATTCGGTACTTTTAAACCAACTTTCATGTTTAAATGTATTATGTGCGGCGTTCGGTCAATTCAGCTGGGATCAGAGCGGTATTCTCACAAAGTGTGCGCTCCGACCCCAGCTATCTACCGAACGTTCGATTATTCCAAAGTACCGAATATTATGTGAATTATGGATTTTAGAGTCAATTGACGGTTTTGCTACACGAGGGGATAATCCACTTAATCGTCCATTTTAGTGGGAGTATCCCTCTCGTGTCGCAATGCCTGTTGGGAAAGTCACAATGCATGTTGGGAGAAATCCCCTGGATGATCTGTGTGGAAACCCCTTGCATGGGGAACTGTATAAATACGCTGCTTGTGAATAAACCGAGTTAGTTGACTCCCAAACTGTGTTTCGTCCGGTTATTGGGAGGATTGGGAATATTGCCTTGCTTTCTACTCTGACTGTGGATTTCCTGAAGATACCAACGGATGTCGTAGACGGTTATACCGCATACCGTTACAGCATGTCACAGATTTTACTTAATTGGAAAAAGAATAAAAATATATAGTAGACTTTGAGACTCTTACCTGCAAACTTACCGTATCCAATAAAATGGTACAGGTGAAACAGCAGTCTGTGCAGAGAAAGATTTCCAAATAAAGTCATTTTTCGCAATTATTTTTATTATTATTATAAAGAAACATTCTTGTAAAAAAAATTTGATTTCAAGTCAAACTATCTTAAAGTTCCAAGAGCTGTGACTAATACTTTTTGATACTGTAGAATAATGGGAGTGTTTTTGGTATTTTTTGTTGAATCTAAATTAAATTCCTAATAGAAGAATGTTATTATTTTTAAGCTGTTTCCATCTGGTTGCTTGCCCAAACCACACGTCCGCTACCACGCTCCGAAACATCTGTACGCTCATCCATCGTTCGTTACACAGGGTAGTGTCAGGTAACTTCCCGTTCTGTACAATCTGTCAGACTGTAACACACATTTATTCCAATGGGAAAATAGACACCATCAACATTATACCATAACAAAACTCTCTGCACAGACCTGTGGAATTAAAGCGGGTACCTCGCTCAACTGATAAATTCCTAACCTGAAAATAAAAAACTCAGAACTGTATTATCCATGGGTGAAGCCACACACTGGCCGATCCCAGCATTTTCTATTAGTATTTACATTTTATATAAGTCAATACACCATCAGTGTCAAACAGTAATACACTTCAAACTTCTTGCCCCGATCCTAATCTCGTGGTTTCAGTAAACAAATTCCCACACGCAACTCCCATTACTCAGGGACAGCTGCATGAATGGCAATGTACAGCTACACAAAAAGGAAAAATGATTGTCTAGTTTACTGGGACACTGAACGGGTCAGAGTGCCAATAAATTAGACAGTAGTGATGTCGCGAACATAACATTTACGGTTCGCGAACGGCGAACGCGAACTTCCGCAAACGTTCGCGAACGGACGAACCCACAGGGACTCTTTCTGGCCACAATAGTGATGGAAAAGTTGTTTCAAGGGGACTAACACCTGGACTATGGTATGCCGGAGGGGGATCCATGGCAAAACTCCCATGGAAAATTACACAGTTGATGCAGAGTCTGGTTTTAATCCATAAAGGGCATAAATCACCTAACATTCCTAAATCACAATGGATATGGATTGACACCTGACATATGACATATTGACACCTTGACATATGGATTGACACCTGTCCTCAGAGACCCTGATACACACTGACACAGAGCAGAATAGGGACTGTTCCTTCCCCCTACATAGGGTCACTTGGCAGATATGGATTGACACCTGTCCTCAGGGACCCTGATACACACTGACACAGAGCAGAATAGGGACTGTTCCCCCTACATAGGGTCACTTGGCAGATATGGATTGACACCTAACCTAAGGATCCCTGATACACACTGACACAGAGCAGAATAGGGACTGCTTCCCCTACAAAGGGTCACTTGGCAGATATGGATTGACACCTGTCCTCAGGGACCCTGATACACACTGACACAGAGCAGAATAGGGACTGTTCCCCCTACATAGGGTCACTTGGCAGATATGGATTGACACCTAACCTAAGGATCCCTGATACACACTGACACAGAGCAGAATAGGGACTGTTCCCCCTACAAAGGGTCACTTGGCAGATATGGATTGACACCTGTCCTCAGGGACCCTGATACACACTGACACAGAGCAGAATAGGGACTGTTCCCCCTACATAGGGTCACTTGGCAGATATGGATTGACTCCTGTCCTCAGGGACCCTGATACACACTGACACAGAGCAGAATAGGGACTGTTCCCCCTACATAGGGTCACTTGGCAGATATGGATTGACTCCTGTCCTCAGGGACCCTGATACACACTGACACAGAGCAGAATAGGGACTGTTCCCCCTACATAGGGTCACTTGGCAGATATGGATTGACACCTGTCCTCAGGGACCCTGATACACACTGACACAGAGCAGAATAGGGACTGTTCCTCCTACATAGGGTCACCATTTTTAGCCCAAGGCAGCTCATCTCATCAGGCCTTTTTTAGTCGAATGTATCGCCCACTGTCAGTCCCTTCAGGATCCATCCCTCGTTCATCTTAATAAAGGTGAGGTAATCTAGACTTTTTTGACCTAGGCGACTTCTCTTCTCAGTGACAATACCTCCTGCTGCACTGAAGGTCCTTTCTGACAGGACACTTGAAGCGGGGCAGGCCAGAAGTTCTATCGCAAATTGGGATAGCTCAGGCCACAGGTCAAGCCTGCACACCCAGTAGTCAAGGGGTTCATCGCTCCTCAGAGTGTCGATATCTTCAGTTAAGGCGAGGTAGTCTGCCACCTGTCGGTCGAGTCGTTCTCTGAGGGTGGATCCCGAAGGGCTGTGGCGATGCGTAGGACTTAAAAGGCTCTGCATGTCCTCCATCAACAACACGTCTTTAAAGCGTCCTGTACTTGCCGGCGTGGTCGTGGGAGGAGGAGGATTACTTTCACCTCTTCCCCTGTTAGATTCCCGTTGTGCTGTGACATCACCCTTATGCGCTGTGTAAAGCATACTTTTTAATTTATTTTGCAAATGCTGCATCCTTTCCAACTTGTTGTAATTTGGTAACATTTCAGCCACTTTCTGCTTATACCGGGGGTCTAGTAGCGTGGACACCCAGTACAGGTCGTTCTCCTTCAGCCTTTTTATACGAGGGTCCCTAAACAGGCACGACAGCATGAAAGACCCCATTTGCACAAGGTTGGATGCCAAGCTACTCATTTCCCGTTCCTCCTCCTCAGTGATCTCAATGAAGGTATGTTCTTCCCCCCAGCCACGTACAACACCACGGGTACCAGATAGGTGACAACGAGCACCCAGGGATGCCTGTTGTGGTTGGCCTCCTCCTCCTCAAAGCCACATTCCTCCTCTGACTCCTCTTCCTCACAATCCTCTTCCAGCGTTGCCGCAGGTCCAGCAAGCAATGCTGATAAGGCTGTTTCTGGTGGTGATGGTGACCACAACTCTTCCTCTTCACGCTCATCTATGGCCTGATCCAGCCCTCTTCGCAGGGCACGCTCCAGGAAGAAAACAAATGGTATGATGTCGCTGATGGTGCCTTCGGTGCGACTGACTAGGTTTGTCACCTCCTCAAAAGGACGCATGAGCCTACAGGCATTGCACATGAACGTCCAGTAACGTGGCAAAAAAATTCCCAGCTCCCCAGAGGCTGTCCTAGCACCCCGGTCATACAAATATTCATTAACGGCTTTTTCTTGTTGGAGCAGGCGGTCGAACATTAGGAGTGTTGAATTCAAATGTTTCGGGCTGTCGCAAATCAAGCGCCTCACTGGCATGTTTTTTCGCCGCTGGATATCTGCAAAGTGCGCCATGGCCGTGTAGGAACACCTGAAATGGCCACACACCTTCCTGGCCTGCTTCAGGACGTCCTGTAAGCCTGTGTACTTATGCACAAAGCGTTGTACGATCAGATTACACACATGTGCCATGCACGGCACATGTGTCAACTTGCCCAACTTCAATGCCGCCAACAAATTTGTTCCATTGTCACAAACCAGTTGCTGCGGAGTCAGCCACTTTTCCACCTGTGCATTCAGGGCAGACAGGAGTGCTTGTCCGTTGTGACTCTCTGCTTTCAAGCAAGTCAAACCCATGACGGCGTGACACTGCCGTATCCGGGATGTGGAATAGTACCTGGGTAGCTGGGGGGGTGCCGTTAATGTGGAGCAAGACGCAGCAGCAGAAGAGGACTCAGCCGAGGAGGTTATGGAAGAGGATAGAGTAGGAGGAGTAGAGGAGGTGCCTGCAAGTCGTGGCGGTGTCACCAATTCCTCTGCAGAGACACCCATTCCATGCTTGGCAGCCGTCAGCAGGTTTACCCAATGCGCAGTGTAGGTGATATATCTGCCCTGACCATGCTTTGCAGACCGGGTATCAGTGGTCAGATGGACCCTTGCCCCAACACTGTGTGCCAGACATGCCATTACTTCCTTTTGCACAATCGAGTACAGGTTGGGGATTGCCTTTTGTGAAAATAAATTTTGTCCGGGTACCTTCCACTGCGGTGTCCCAATAGCCACACATTTTTTGAACGCCTCAGACTCCACCAGCTTGTATGGTAAAAGCTGGCGGGCTAATAGTTCAGACAAGCCAGCTGTCAGACGCTAGGCAAGGGGGTGACTTTCTGACATTGGCTTCTTATGCTCAAACATGTCCTTGACAGACACCTGACTGTGGGCAGATGAGCGTGAACTGCTCAAGGCGAGAGACGGAGTGGCGGATGGTTGAGAGGGGGCAAGGAGGACAGCTGTGGTTGACGTGGCTGAAGATGCTTGACCAGGAGGAGGATGGCGGCTTTGAGTTTGTGTGCTGCTTGTACTCATGTGTTGATCCCATAGGCGTTTGTGATGTGCGATCATGTGCCTACGCAAAGCAGTTGTACCTAGGTGGGTGTTGGACTTCCCATGACTCAGTTTCTTTTGGCACAGGTTGCAAATGGCATCGCTGTTGTCAGAGGCAGACACACAAAATAGTTCAGACAAGCCAGCTGTCAGACGCTGGGCAAGGGGGTGACTTTCTGACATTGGCTTCTTATGCTCAAACATGTCCTTGACAGACACCTGACTGCAGGGCCGGCGCTACCATAAAGGCGAATTAGGCAGGGTTCCGGGAGGTTTCTGGGTGGGCTGCTCCTGTGGGTGGGCAGCGGGCTTCTCCTGCCTGGGGTCAGAGCGCTGTTTAGCCAACCCCCCAGCGCAGCCATATCCTGTGCTCCCTCTGCCTGTCACGACAGTGACCCCTTCTCGCAGAGTGTAACCTAACTATAGAACGTATACCGGACCTTAGAATGGCCGGACTCACGTTAGAGTAGTCAAATGGGATAGCCAGAGGTCAAGGGATAACAGAAGACGGGATAACGATAAGCAAGCCAAAGTACAGGGAACCAGAGAGTAGAGTAGTCGAATAGAGAAGCCAAAAGTCAAATACCAGGGTAGAATACAAATATCACATAAAGTAGCACTAGGGGAACCAGCAAGAACCACACTAGGGCGTCTTACTGCTGTCAGGGCAGCCCTTTTAAAGTGTGGTGTGTGTAGCCTTAAAACCACGCCCACAAAAGGTCCGGGGGCGTGGCCGCGTCAGGACCTTGTCGGTTTCAAGCCGACGGCAGTGGCGCGCATGCGCCGAACCTAGAAATTCCGAGCTGAGTGAGCGGCCGGTGTCAGAAGTGCCTTGCCGCTCAGTGAAGGAGGATGCTGTGCTGCGTGGGTCCGAGGAGGTCAGGTAAGGTATCGTGACACTGCCTCCCTGTTGCTGCATTGCCGATCATCTGCTCAGGGAGAGGGGATCTGTTGAATCCCCAGCACCCGAGCAGAGCACTCTGCTTGCTGCAGGCAGGGAAAGCCGGGATGTGACCTGGTATCCTGGCTGCCCCCTGCCTGTGAACACAGGAAGCACTCTGGAGGGAGCAGGAAGCCGCCTGTGCTCACAGTGCACGGCTCTCCTGCTCCACCAGGAACAAGGACAGATACCTGCAGGCTGAAAGATGGTCCCCTTCTCCTCCAGTCACATCACTAGCACAGGTATGGCATAAGGGGAGATGGTTATTATTGTGTGTATGTTTGAAAATTGGTGTGTTAAGTTTGTTTGTGGGTGTGTGTTTTAATAAACTGACTATATGTAAACTGGTGTGAGTGATATTGTGTGGTGTGTGTGTATTTCAGTGAGAGTGTGTGTGTTAGTGAGAATGTGTAAGTGACATTGTGTTTGTATGTATGTGTGTATTTGTCAGTAAGAGTGTGTGAGTTGGTGAGAGGGTGTAAGTGACGTGTGTGTGTGTGTGTGCCAGTGAGTGTGTGACCAGTTATAGTTCTAATACATTAATATAATTATATATATATTATATTTAAAAAAAGTTTTACTGAACGGGGCGGAGCTTGACAGCCAAACCAAGCGGCCGCAAAACTCTGGAGCTCCGAGGCACAAGCGAGGAAAACTGGAAAAATACCCTCACAACTTACCCCTAAACCGCGACAGAGACCCCCAGCACCCCCCTAATACTATGGGACGCAAAACGAAAAAGCCAAACCTGGAAAAAAACAACCCGGGACTCACCATAGGAGATATGTGGAGACAGGCCCGAGGAGCAAGCGAGCACAACATGGCGGCGCTCCACGGAGGCTGCTCTGACTTCTCCGACGACCTCTCAGGAGAAAATTACTTACCGGCTCCCAGGGCAGGACAGCCCTCACAACTGACCACCGTCGACACAGACTCCACACCAGTGACAGTGTCGGTCCTCAAGCAATTACTTGCGGACCACCATAACGACATCCATAAAGATATCACTGCACTGAGAGGTGATCTCAAAGGGGTGGCAACCCGCCTAAACACAATGGAGGGCCGCATGGAAACCAACACCCGGGATATAGGGGAACTTAAACGCACCGTGCAAGAGCTGCAGCTCCAGCAACGGTCGCACGAACACCGCATGGCCAAGCACGAAGACGCCAGACGGCGTGACAACCTGAAAGTCAGGGGACTCCCGGAGGATATCTCCGAAGCAGAACTGCCGAAGGTTGTTCAACACCTGCTCGCACTGATCCTACCACCAGCACAAGCAGACCGAATACACCCCGACTACCTCTTTACAGTCAAAATCACCAAATCACCAAAAGCACCTACTGGGGCCACCCGGGATATCATAATTGCATTCCGAAACAGAATGGACAAAACAGCAGTACTAGATGCCCTGCAAGGCAGGACACCCCTGCAATTCGAAAACGGGGCGCTGAGCTTTTATGCCGACCTCTCCAGCGGCACCCTGGCCTGGAGACGTTCCCTCCAACCACTAACCTCACTCCTCCGCCAACAGGGCCTTAGATACCGCTGGAGACCGTCCCACACTCTCACCATCCAGCAGGGATCAGTCTCACACCAGATTCGGGACATATGCGATGCAGCACCGCTCCTGCACTCACTGGGCCTACTTATGGACTCCCTTGAGCAAACAGGCCAGAAAAGCCCGACATCCCCACAGCATGGCTGGGACCCGACTAGAACTGTCCCATTCGTACCACAAGGACACACACCCGACCCATACGTCGCTGTTACAACTTGAACTGGGCCGGGGGCCAGATTGCCAACCTAGCGGTGCACGGCTGAAGGCTCACTGGACAAATGGACTCCCTACTGTAGCTACCAATAGTTAGTAGTGTGAATGTAAGTGACCCACAGTTAGTATAAATGTTGATGGCATCTAGTGTGACGACCCCCCTAGACTACCACGCAGGGGCCACGGGATTCACATTACTCATAATTCCAGTTCAGTCTGATCTAATAACACTTGATATCACATATTGGCGACCAAGTATTAGTTCTTTCACATATGAGGCACAGACTAAGCACAACCTTTAAAGATAATTCACAGGGGTACAGTGCAGTAGGTTTCAATAGTCAAGCTGTTAATCAATAAATCCCAACAACAAACAATACAGCGACCTTGTTATAAAACCAAGCCATCACACCATCCGATGTTATCAGGGGAGAACCCTCTTAGACCAGTTCATTACAAGCCTATCTCTAAGGTATTTGAATGTTGGGGTGGTGCGGGCTACCAGGCAATCGATATATTGTTTTCTGTTTTCTATTTAATTATTTTTGTTATATACTTGTTCTTACTACACTCGCCTCCAAATCAGCATCCAGTGAAAAGTCCAATTCCTACTCTGTATTTTTACTCTTATATTTGCTCTTCTCTCTGTACACTTGCCTGGAGTTTCTCCTGCATTTCCTAACCACCCTATGGGGTGGAACGACACACGGCTGTTGCTAAGCTAATCAGTGCATATGCTTCACTTAACGGCTATGTTTTTGTTTAAATCGCCAGGCACTGTGTCTGTTTTCTTGCTCTAAATTGTTAAAAATTTGCATTATTAACGCAATGTCACACAATTGTACTACTATGCCTTTTGAATTGTTTGCTAAAGTTATTGTGGCTCTGCACACATGTTTGTAACTACATGCACAACAAAAATAAAGAATTCAAAAAAAAAAAGTTTCACTTACAGTGTGCCTTTCAGACAAGTTCCCTGTAGCATACATTAAATATCACCATTATCATAAACTAAATGCACAATAGTATAAGTTAAATCTTACAAATTAATTGAATACATTTTTTTTATAACAACCATAAATATATTCAATGTAAAATGTAGTATGTGCGTATGGATGTATGTGTTGGGCAGTATGTATATAATGGGCAGTGAGTGTGTATGGTTGAATGTATATATTAGGCAGCGTGCGTGTATGGTTGTATGTATTGGCAGTGTGTGTGTGTGTGTGTGTGTGTGTGGATGTATGTATTACTATGTGTACTGAATGTGTGTGTTCATATTGGACAGTTTCTTTTTTCCCCCCTAAATGTCTGCTCACTGTGTCTCTTCTAAAATGTCTCCTAGTCTGTATAGGTTTCTTAAAAACCTCAACAATCTCTCTATCCCTTTCCTAATTGCCTTCCCGGTCTGTTCCCTTTCCCTAAATTTATCACCGGTCTCTCTGCTTTCCCTTAGACACTTAGGGGTCTATTCACTAAACAGTGATTTGAAAAAAGTTGAGATGACTTTATACAACTCTTCTGTTTGGGCCTAAATGTTTCAAGTTATATTTCAACCCACTGTTTAATAAATAGACATGGAAAAGAAAAGAAGAGAAATTACCAGAAGATAATTACCGGGTTATTCACTAGAGTGAAATTGTAAGTGTAAGGGCAGAGTAGCCAAATCTGGAGAATGTTAGCAGGTGTTATGACCATAAATTAGAAGTTCAATTTGAATTCCCAACAATTCTCACTTTATTGAATAACCCTATTGGAATAAAGAGAACCAGGCTGGAGAGAATCTGTGGCATAGAGTGAGCAAATAAATCATGAACATAGAGACTGCAAGCTTTTGGAAATAGACACAAAGGAGAAAGCTGAGGATAAACGCTAATGAGAGAGATTGGGCACTATGGAGGAAAGGGACAGCTGATCAGACCTAATTAAAAACCGATTGGCAAAATTTATACCATTTAGAAGAATTCGCCAACTCAGCAACTGTCACAGTTCAGCTGTTTTTGCTTAAACTATGCAATTCGATTTTTCCAATTCACTGAATTCATAGTTTAGTGAATAAACTTCTGAGAGAGTGTAGTTGCATTCAAGAGGGGGCGGCAAAATGGATATTTGCCTAGGGCGGCAAGAATCCTTGCACCGGCCCTGCCTGACTGTGGGCAGATGAGCGGGAACTGCTCAAGGCGAGAGACGGAGTGGCGGATGGTTGAGAGGGGGCAAGGAGGACAGCAGTGGTTGACGTGGCTGAAGATGCTGGACCAGGAGGAGGATGGCGGCTTTGAGTTTGTGTGCTGCTTGTACTCATGTGTTGATCCCATAGGCGTTTGTGATGTGCGATCATGTGCCTACGCAAAGCAGTTGTACCTAGGTGGGTGTTGGACTTCCCACGACTCAGTTTCTTTTGGCACAGGTTGCAAATGGTATCGCTGTTGTCAGAGGCAGACACACAAAAAAAATGCCACACTGCTGAGCTCTGCAATGACGGCATTCTGGTGGTGGACACAGCATGCGTTGATTGGCGTGCTGTCGGGCTGACCCCGGGTGCCGATGCATGCTGTCTGACTGTGCCACCAGCTCCTTGAGACAACCTCCCCCTGCTTCCAACTCGTCTCCTCCTCCTCTCTCTCTCCCCATCTGAACTTTCCCCCTGTTCTTCTTCTTGCCGAGCGGGCACCCACGTGACATCTATGGACGCATCGTCATCATCAACCGCTTCACTTGTATCTGACAACTCAGCAAAGGAAGCAGCAGCGGGTACAACATCATCATCATCACACCGTACGTCCATGTGTGTAATGCTGCCTGACTGAGACATATCCCTGTTATCTACATCCTCTGGCAATAATGATTGCGCATCACTCATTTCTTCAAACGGATGTGTAAATAACTCCTCTGACAGATAAAGTGAAGCGGCTGTGGTGCTAGTGTTGGCAGTGGCGGCAGGCGGGTGAGTGGTATCTTGAGAGGTGCCCGAAGCTAAGCTGGAGGAGGATGGTGCGTCAAGGTTCCGAGCGGAAGCTGTAGAAGATTGGGTGTCCTGTGTTAGCCAGTCAACTGTGTCCTCAGAACTTTTCAAGTTCAGGGTACGTGGGTTCTGAAAATTGGGCATTATTCTAGGGCAAAAGGGAATCACAGCACCACGACCACGACGGCCCCTGCGGGGTGGCCTGCCTCTGCCTGTCATTTTTTTTGGATTTGTGGTACTATGCGTGCAAGCTACTGTGAGACCAGATATGAGTGGCAATGTGCACTGGCAGAGGTTGGCAGAGTACACGCTGTAGGCCTGACACACCCGCTTGAAGACAAGTAACTGCTATTCAATCTACAACAGTGAAAAAAGTTTTTGGGTTTTAAATGCACGCTATTGTGACACCAGATATGAGTGGCAATGTGCACTGGCAGAGGTTGGCAGAGTACACGCTGTAGGCCTGACACACCCGCTTGAAGACAAGTAACTGCTATTCAATCTATAACAGTGAAAAAAGTTTTTTGGTTTTAAATGCACGCTATTGTGACACCAGATATGAGTGGCAATGTGCACTTGCAGAGGTTGGCAGAGTACACGCTGTAGGCCTGACATACCCGCTTGAAGACAAGTAACTGCTATTCAATCTATAACAGTGAAAAAAGTTTTTGGGTTTTAAATGCACGCTATTGTGACACCAGATATGAGTGGCAATGTGCACTTGCAGAGGTTGGCAGAGTACACGCTGTAGGCCTGACTCCCGCTTGCAGACAAGTAACTGCTATTTAATCTATAACAGTGAAAAAAAAGTTTTGGGGTTTTTAAATGCACGCTATTGTGCCACCAGATATGAGTGGCACTGTGCACTGGCAGAGTACACGCTGTGGGCCTGACACACAGACGCTTGCAGACAACTAACTGCTATTCAATCTATTACAGTGAAAAAACATTTTTTGTTTTTAAATGCAAGCTATTGTGACACCAGATCTGAGTGGTGGCACTGGGCAAGTGGGCACAGTATCCACTTTGAGCCTGACACAGAAGCTGGCAGGCAGGCAGGCAACTGCAATTAGATTACACACAAAAAAAAAAAAAGCAGCAGCTACACTTTCCCTCCTCTATCTAAGAATGCAGCTTCAGAATGAATCTAAAATGGATGCTGTACAGGAGGTGGGAGGGTCTGGAAGGGAGGGTCTGCTGCTGATTGGCTGGAATGTGTCTGCTGACTGTGAGGCACAGGGTCAAAGTTTAGTCAATGATGACGAATAGGGGGTGGATCGAATCACGTATGTGTTCGCCCGCCGCGGCGAACGCGAACACGCTATGTTTGCCAGGAACTATTTGCCGGCGAACAGTTCGGTACATCACTATTAGACAGTAGTAGAGACGTACGGATACCACACTCACCAAGTAATCCGGGTGCTCTGAAGCCAGGGTTGGCCAGACCTCCCTTCCAAGATACGCAGAACAAATAATGTTTCAGGCACTCCGGAATAACAGAAATAGCAGCTTTATTGGGGCAAAAGCAGATCAAGCTTGATAAAGACCTGGTAGGGGCAAAACGTTGCTGCTTTTGCCCCAATAAAGCTGCTATTTGTGTTTTGTTTTTTGAAATTGCACATCATAGTTCAGGGTAGCATTTACAGAGATATGGTTTGAGAAGCATTGACAAATTTTATGTAGGAAGGTTTTACAGTGAGGAGTGAGCAGCCTGTAGAGTATACAGAGCGACTGGGTTCTAAAACCCATTTCTTCAGTTAAGATTCACAATTAGGGTTACCGGGAGGTAAAATATAAGGCTGTCAGTTAGTGTACCCCTAACTGTGGGGGCATCGGGGGGGCAGGGGGACCCCGAGTAAAGAGCTAAACATCCACTATGTGGGTCAAATTAACAGCGTTCCTGTGGTTAAGAAGCCAGGTACTGCATATCCTTTAGGGGAAGATGTTATGTATTCAGCTTAGCGGCAATTGGGTGACAATAAAGCAAAACATAACAATAATATTAAAGCAAAACAAGAAGGAAAAACTTTAAACCGCACTGAGGCATCACAGTCCCTGTTGTACTCAAGTCCCTGGTATTGGGGTTTGTTTAGGGTCAGGGTGAAGAAGGATAGTGTTAGCTGGGTCCGTACATGGCTGTCCTGCAGTCCGCCAAGGTCGAAGATAGGCAAGGGTAGGCTCAATGCCTGCAGGAGGGCTGGTGAATCGGCTAGAGAAGAAATTTGGTGTGCTGTCCCTTCGTGTGTGACCACAAGGTACCTTGGTGACATCCATCAGTATTGCAATCCAGCAGCCCTCAGTTGGCTAGTGACGGGGTGTAAGGATCGTCGCCACTGCAGGGTGAACCGGGTTAAATCCTGATAGAATGTAAGATGGGCGCCTTCAAATAGAAATGGCATCTTGCCTCTCAGAGCCATCAGCAGGACTCTCTTATCGTGAGCCAATGAGCAACGGACAATAATATCTTGAGCTGTGGAGACCCCACCAGACCCTGCAAGGTGGTAGGTCCCATTCAGAGAGAACTGTCGCCCAGCGGCTTATAGTGAATAGATAGGGCAGCTTGAGTGGCCTGCGGTTGATGCACAGAGTCCCTGTTTAAGACCAGCAATGTCCTTATTGTGTCGGTGATTGCTTGCATGCCGGCTTTAATGATCGCCACATCCTCGGCCAGCAGATTCTTGATTTCGGCTACGAGGTTATGACCCTCCTTGGTTGTCCCTGCTATTTTCTTTAGCCTGGAGTGCCTGAACCGTTATTTATGCTGAATAAATTAGACACTGTCTGAACTATTGACTCAGAAAGGGTTATTCTGGGAAGTGAGTGTTCAAAAGGAATTTTAAATAAATTTTACATTAAGAGTGAACCTGTCATGGAAGTTTTAACTTACCTGAAATTGCTCCCATATACAGTGAACGAAAGATACACAGTGTATTCAATGTAAAATATAAAGATTGAATCACTTTTCCTCCGTTACAGTGCCGCCATCTTCATGTTTTCATGAGTGTTACTCTTCATGTAACACCCATCAGTGGGCCGCCCTCCACTCCGCCTGCACTCCTCCTGCTGTCTTTTTTTTGTATTTGCCTTGATTGGAACACATCCCCAAGCAGGGCAAATCTCATCAGTATGTCAGCACCCTGGCTTTGTTGCCCTCGTTCCTGAGTCAAAACAGAGTGACGTGATTCCGTTCCTACACTCCCTAGCCAGCACTAGAAACACCGTCGGTGGAGTTTCCATAGAACTGCTATTAGTAGAGAGGTCTTTTCTGCTCTTCCTTGGCAGTCGAAGCACGTCAAGGCACTGACTGGCAGCTAGGATAAAAAAACAGTTTTTATAAAGGTTTTTCTCCTAATCTATACATTTGCTAGCAAAACTGCCAGCACAACGTATAGATAGAATGTTACGCTCAATCTAATGAGCACACGTTCCTTGGGGCATGACAGGCGCCCTTTAACGTTAAAATAGCAGAACTTAAAAATTCTCTGTCAGATATGCTTTTAGTTGGCTACTTTGGCCAATGTAAAATCCACATTGAATTCTCACTTTGGTGAGTAACCCTGAGAGCCTGGCATTGTTCGTCACTACACAATAAACGGCAGGAATCCGGCCAGCGAATTGCAACATGTGGTACCAAACAGGCAAACTGGAAAAATCCTCAACTCATCTACACTTCCATCTTGGATATTAAGGTCTAAAAACATTTTTTGTGAATAACTTAGGGGGTAAAATCAGAGGATATACATTTTGGTTACAATCTTTCCTCTACATTAACATACTGCATCTTGTCCATATTTCAACATTTCAATTTCATTCATTTTTTTTTTTTAAATGGCTTCAATTAGAGCATAACATGTAGACAGCGTTGCACGCCATTTCATACTGGCTATGATTCCAAGCCAAAAAAAACCCTTATAAGCAAAGGAAAGCGACCACAACAAGTTCCCTAAACAGCCAAATTTGAATTTGATACCAGCCAACATTTCCTGGATTTACTGGTAGAAATGTCAACAACTTCACTAAATTTAATACATGGTAAAATGTTCAACCCATGTGCATCTCATTAGGAAGCATATTCACAGGTTACCCACGTTTTAAAGGGACCCTGTCTAGCTTGCAGCTTGTTAAGCAATCAATAGGGACTTTGTCATATTAAGATAAATGTATTAAACGGACACTCTGGACCCCTATAGCAGTTTAGCTTGCGCAAGTGCTTAGCCTTTATGTGTGAAGATTGTGTCCTCTTTATCATTTTACAAAAAAAAAAATGCAGATTTCCATAGACATTGATGCTTTTTAAATTAATATTGTTTCACATTGTATAGATTCACAATACTAAATATATACTAATCACTTTTGGATTCTAACATTGTAATCTATCTATCTCTCTGCCTGTCTATCTATTGATCGGTCTGTCTGTCTGTCTATCTTCTATCTAAATATCTATAATTCTATAATCTATTTATCTATCATCTATCCAGCAAATACATCAATTTCAATCTTCTTTATTAGTTATACCCTGATACATGCAGGTGTTGAGATCCTCAGGTGTCTAAGGTTGGAGTGTTGTTATTGCCTCCCCCTAGTGGTGAGATGGTGCCTTGCCGCAGCTCTGTTCCACCCGCCAGGAAGTCTGACAATCTCCCAGACAATAGAGGAGCATTGGATCCAATCCTGACACACAATGCTCAGTAAGGGCACCCGCCTGGTTGTCTAATTGGGAGCCTGCAAAAGAAACTTATGGCCAGAAAGCAGTTATACCTCCCAAGCGTCATGTATCTGGCAGAGATGGTGCTGGAGGGAAACTCACAGGACATAGCTATCAGAAGACACACACCCTATGCTAATCTCTCGCTTTCATCTTTCAAGTAAACCCATACCCCCTAACAGCAGTGTCCGGTGAAGCAGGATTTCGGTGGGCGCGGTAAAAGGGTCGGCCACTGGTGCAATTTACATAACCAGAACCGCCGAAAAGGGACAAACGTGCCCAAAAAGGGGGTGGGGTGTCTGCACGGAGCACTAGATGGTCGGCCCGGAGTGAATGCACGTCAGACTGCCTGCCAATCATGCAGGATGACCAACCAAGAGCTTACTGTGCAGACAGCACCCTGAGCTTTTGAATGTAGAAAATAATCCAGGCACTCCAACGAATTCCAAAGCAAAGGCAATTTTATTAGAACCAGGAACCAAAAGGCAACGTTTCGACCCCTTAGGGCCTTTGTCAAGCTTGACAAAGGCCCTAAGGGGTCGAAACGTTGCCTTTTGGTTCCTGGTTTTGGTTCCTGGTTCTAATAAAATTGCCTTTGCTTTGGAATTCGTTGGAGTGCCTGGATTATTTTCTACATTCAAAATGCCATGTTTGGTCCTTTTTGGTACTGGGACTTGTCCATTAGAGCACCCTGGGTTCCATGACGAAGGGTTGAGTGCACTTCCACTATCTGTATATAGCACCCTGAGCTTGACATAAATGCATCTCATAATGCGCTAACTCCACGCTTTCTAAGGACTGTACCCTAGCACTTGCTGGTCCTCTCCTCTCCACTGCATCCACTACACACACCTCATCCAGCACACACTGCATCCACTACACACACTGCATCCAGCACACACTGCATCCACTACACACACTGCATCCAGCACACACTGCATCCACTACACACACTGCATCCATCACACACTGCATCCACTACACACACCGCATCCATCACACACTGCATCCATCACACACTGCATCCACTACACACACTGCATCCAGCACACACTGCATCCACTACACACACCTCATCCAGCACACACTGCATCCACTACACACACCGCATCCAGCACACACTGCATCCACTACACACACCTCATCCAGCACACACTGCATCCACTATACACACCGCATCCAGCACACACTGCATCCACTACACACACCGCATCCAGCACACACTGCATCCACTACACACACTGCATCCATCACACACTGCATCCACTACACACACCGCATCCACTACACACACTGCATCCACTACACACACTGCATCCAGCACACACTGCATCCACTACACACACCGCATCCAGCACACACTGCATCCACTACACACACTGCATCCATCACACACTGCATCCACTACACACACTGCATCCAGCACACACTGCATCCACTACACACACTGCATCCAGCACACACTGCATCCACTACACACACCGCATCCACTACACACACTGCATCCATCACACACTGCATCCATCACACACTGCATCCACTACACACACCGCATCCACTACACACACTGCATCCAGCACACACTGCATCCACTACACACACCGCATCCAGCACACACTGCATCCACTACACACACTGCATCCACTACACACACTGCATCCATCACACACTGCATCCAGCACACACTGCATCCACTACACACACCTCATCCAGCACACACTGCATCCACTACACACACCGCATCCAGCACACACTGCATCCACTACACACACTGCATCCACTACACACACTGCATCCACTACACACACCTCATCCAGCACACACTGCATCCACTACACACACTGCATCCAGCACACACTGCATCCACTACACACACTGCATCCATCACACACTGCATCCAGCACACACTGCATCCACTACACACACCTCGTCCAGCACACACTGCATCCACTACACACACCGCATCCAGCACACACTACATCCACTACACACACTGCATCCACTACACACACTGCATCCACTACACACACTGCATCCAGCACACACTGCATCCACTACACACACTGCATCCACTACACACACCTCATCCAGCACACACTGCATCCACTACACACACCGCATCCAGCACACACTGCATCCACTACACACACTGCATCCACTACACACACCGCATCCAGCACACACTGCATCCACTACACACACTGCATCCAGCACACACTGCATCCACTACACACACTGCATCCAGCACACACTGCATCCACTACACACACTGCATCCAGCACACACTGCATCCACTACACACACTGCATCCAGCACACACTGCATCCACTACACACACCGCATCCAGCACACACTGTATCCACTACACACACCGCATCCAGCACACACTGCATCCACTACACACACTGCATCCAGCACACACTGCATCCACTACACACACTGCATCCATCACACACTGCATCCACTACACACACCGCATCCAGCACACACTGCATCCACTACACACACTGCATCCAGCACACACTGCATCCACTACACACACCGCATCCAGCACACACTGCATCCACTACACACACTGCATCCAGCACACACTGCATCCACTACACACACTGCATCCAGCACACACTGCATCCACTACACACACCGCATCCAGCACACACTGTATCCACTACACACACCGCATCCAGCACACACTGCATCCACTACACACACTGCATCCAGCACACACTGCATCCACTACACACACCACATCCACCACACACTGCATCCACTACACACACCGCATCCAGCACACACTGTATCCACTACACACACCACATCCACCACACACTGCATCCACTACACACACCGCATCCAGCACACACTGTATCCACTACACACACCGCATCCAGCACACACTGCATCCACTACACACACTGCATCCAGCACACACTGCATCCACTACACACACCACATCCACCACACACTGCATCCACTACACACACCGCATCCAGCACACACTGTATCCACTACACACACCACATCCAGCACACACTGCATCCACTACACACACCGCATCCAGCACACACTGCATCCACTACACACACCGCATTCAGCACCCACTGCATCCACTACACACACCGCATCCAGCACACACGGCATCCACTACACACACCGCATCCAGCACACACTGCATCCACTACACACACCGCACCCAGCACACACTGCATGCACTACACAAAGGCGCGCTACATCTACTGCACACATATACACACAGCATCCACTATACACACACTGCATCACAAACACACACTATATCCACTACACACACTGCATCCACTATACACACACTACATCCACTTTACACATCCTCCTTGGCAACAGATTTGGGGGGTGGGCTCTGGACCCAGCAGCTCTGGGCACATGATGAAACTGTTAATCCTGGGGATTGGCAGTAAACACATTAATATCAAAGGTTGTTTTTATTTTTTAATATATTATTCTAGTTATTTTGCACAGTTTATTACATATTATCTATATGAAGCATTATTAAGGGGATTTTTCCCTTCCAGCCAGCCTGGAACATTTCTTTAATGATGAACTGTCATCTATTTGAGAGTAAAAGTTTCAAGGCACCTACACACTTTCTTTTACTATGTTCTCTTTTCTGACAGCTGTTTCCTAACAATTTCATAAATCACGGTTCATGTTTTGTAGGGGGGGTTTCTGCACATCCAGATATGTATCTTTAAGAGTGAGTGGGGTCTTGGCTGTAAATATTGGCAGAAACGAATAATGTTTTTTCTCTCCGTAAATAGAACGAACACTGACCATCTGGACACACGCTATATTAATATGTGTCTGTATTAAAGGCTGTGTTCCTGCCTCTAAAAAACATCCCAATTTTTCCGGGAGGTCCTGACAGTAAACTGTAGATTGAAGCAATATAGTCAAAGACATGTCAAAGACACTTTTTTATTTAGCAAGATGGATGGAATTATTATTGTAAGACGATCTCGAAACAACCGTCACCTTGGTCCAAAAAAAGAGTTTAAACAAATATGGATACGTAAACTGGATTTTATTTAGTTTGTCTTTTGGTTAAACGTAACCATCCTGTCTACAGCTTCTGTGTGCAGCAGCAATGACACTCTGAGACCTTCCTACCACCTCTCCTCGGAAGATTTTATACGCAGAGTTATATCAATATATATTTATTTAGAAGATGTATTTATAGTATGGGTGTGAGATATGTAGGTTATTTGGTCCTCAGTCTGGACTTGCATTGAGACGACCAACACTCCCTGATATGGTATAATATTTTGGGTCACTCCACTCTTTTTTGTATCTTTTCTCAACTCTCTCACTCCTTGTGTGTCTCTCCTTACCACATAGTGTGCCTCTAGACCCCCTTATGTGTCTTTTAACTAGCCTAACCTCTTCTATGTCTCTTTGCCCCGTATGCGTGTCTCCTAAATCTCCAATACCATTGTGTGTTTCTTAAATTCCCTCCACGCCTTGTGTGTCTTTTAATCCCCTCCTTCTACTTCCCAATATTGATGATGGTTGCACTTGGCCGCAGAAAGGGATTTTGTGCCCTATCTATCCAAGAGCTCTAAACAGTGTACACAGAGTGACCAGAGATGTTGGTTTATGAGCTCCTTGTCAGATCAAGAAGATGATAATGAAGACCCTCTACCATACCTCCCAAGTGTCCCTATATATGAGGGACAGTCCCTATTTTGGGCCTACATCCCTTTGTACACCTTTTCTATACTAACATCCCTCTTTTCTATGAGTTCCATTTTGTTTGTGTGTCAGAGCTCTACAGCAATAATACTCCCAGTAATGTGTCTGAGTGTATAACAGAACTCCACAGCAATAATACTCCCAGTAATGTGAGTATATAACAGAGCTCCACAGTAATAATACTCCCAGTAATGTGAGTATATAACAGAGCTCCA
Organism: Pelobates fuscus; assembly: GCF_036172605.1. Lineage (NCBI taxonomy): Eukaryota > Metazoa > Chordata > Amphibia > Anura > Pelobatidae > Pelobates > Pelobates fuscus. The sequence continues at coordinate 378,178,445 of NC_086320.1, forward strand.
CAGCAATAATACTCCCAGTAATGTGTCTGAGTGTATAACAGAGCTCCACAGCAATAATACTCCCAGTAATGTGTCTGAGTGTATAACAGAACTCCACAGCAATAATACTCCCAGTAATGTGTCTGAGTGTATAACAGAGCCCCACAGCAATAATACTCCCAGTAATGTGTCTGAGTGTATAACAGAGCTCCACAGCAATAATACTCCCAGTAATGTGCCTGATTGTATAACAAAGCTCCACAGCAATAATACTCCCAGTAATGTGTCTGAGTGTATAACAGAGCTCCACAGCAATAATACTCCCAGTAATGTGCCTGATTGTATAACAAAGCTCCACAACAATAATACTCCCAGTAATGTTTCTGAGTGTATAACAGAGCTCCACAGCAATAATACTCCACAGTATAATGATAGACAGAGTCCCAAGTCACTCAGAGTGGACCTTCTACACAAATTGTAGACCTTTGAGACTAGACCTGGACTGGCCACCGGGCAGTCATGATGGCCATAGGCAACTTGGCCCTAAGAGAGGGTCCGAGCAGCTCCATTCCCAGGCTGCACGCAGGGCAACCCTCCTGCGATCTCCGATATTTTCCGAGCGTTGTCGTGGTAACCTGAAACTCCAGCTCTTGCGAGAGCAAGGTACAGACCACACCACTGCTGAGGTACAGACCACATCACTAGCCCACTGGATTACCAGGGATGATCATCAGTGTGCTCCCTCTCCCCCCTGCAAAATAATAAGGCGAAAGGGGAGTAAATGTGTAGATTTTTCATTTATTTTAATTTAAATGAAATTAGCAAATTGATTATTTAACCCTGTCCAGCCCTTATATACATAAACTATACCCCACCACTTACATACTACACCCCTATATACAGACTACACCTCCTATATACATCCCCTATATAGACACTACACCTCCTATATACACCCCCTATATAGACACTACACCTCCTGCACCTACACACACAACACCCCCTATATACATCCCCTATATACACACTACACCCCCTTTATACATCCCCTATATACACACTACACCCCCTATATACATCCCCTATATACACACTACACCCCTTATATACATCCTCTATATACACACTACACCCCCTATATACATCCCCTATATACACACTACACCCCCTTTATACATCCCCTATATACACACTACACCCCCTATATACATCCCCTATATACACACTACACCCCTTATATACATCCTCTATATACACACTACACCCCCTATATACATCCCCTATATACACACTACACCCCCTATATACATCCTCTATATACACACTACACCCCCTATATACATCCCCTATATACACACTACACCCCCTTTATACATCCCCTATATACACACTACACCCCTATATACATCCCCTATATACACACTACACCCCCTATATACATCCTCTATATACACACTACACCCCCTATATACATCCCCTACATACACACTACACCCCCTATATACATCCCCTATATACACACTACACCCCCTATATACATCCTCTATATACACACTACACCCCTATATACATCCCCTATATACACACTACACCCCCTATATACATCCTCTATATACACACTACAGCCCCTATATACATCCCCTATATACACACTACACCTCCTATATACATCCCCTATATACACACTACACCCCCTATATACACACTACAGCCCCTATATACATCCCCTATATACACACTACAGCCCCTATATACATCCCCTATATACACACTACACCTCCTATATACATCCCCTATATACACACTACACCCCCTATATACACACTACAGCCCCTATATACATCCCCTATATACACACTACACCTCCTATATGCATCCCCTATATACACACTACACCTCCTATATACATCCCCTATATACACACTACACCTCCTATATACACACTACAGCCCCTATATACATCCCCTATATACACACTACACCTCCTATATACATCCCCTATATACACACTACACCTCCTATATACATCCCCTATATACACACTACAACTCCTATATACACCCCCTATATACACACTACAGCCCCTATATACACACTACACCTCCTATATGCATTGCATCCCCTATATACACACTACACCTCCTATATACATCCCCTATATACACACTACACCTCCTATATACATCCCCTATATACACACTACACCTCCTATATACATCCCCTATATACACACTACACCCCCTATATACACACTACAGCCCCTATATACATAACTACACCCCTTATATACATCCCCTATATACACACTACACCTCCTGCACCTACACACCATGCTTGCGTTGTGCAGAAAAAAACAGGCAATTTTCTCCATCAGAGAACACTGAATGTTCTGAAGAGGCATCGCACTAACATTTGGGAGTGCTTGGCATTGGTGGCGACATAACACGGCACCTTTCTGGTCGACCCTTCCTAGTGGGCTGCTCTGCCTTTAACTGCCCGGGCTCAATTTTTATCCCAGTCCAGCCCTGCTTGAGACACTTATAAGTTGACAGTGTTCAAGAAGGCCTGAAATAAACAGGTTTCTGTCTTGGGGCAGACAACAAACTCAAACACTTGTCTTTTAGATAGGAAACTGGCAGACGAGACACTAGGCCAGCTACTGTTTACATGCCATTATAATCTGATGTCTACTTTTCTCTTTCAAGCCGTCTAAAAGTGCAGTATGAACAGATAGTAATTCCCAGTAAACTAAAAGAGACTTACCTTGACTCTGGCCTTCACTTATGAGTACAGGTAGCATAAGATACCTCTAGTTCAAAATGGCTTCCAAGTTATCCCCACAATGATCCGAGAACCTTGCAGGTAATTTATGGTAACGAAGTCCACAATAGCTGGGGTGTAACATGTCAATTATCACTGGTTTATTATTCTGGGATTAGAAATCTGTTATGAAGGAACAAAGCCCTTAGGAACCCTTGTGTTTTTGTGAACTGAAACCTTCAGAGACGCATATGGTTTTAACATTTAATACAAATAATTTCCACCTGTTTTGGGCAGGTCTACCTTGGCACTGCGGTGGCCGTTCATTCTGCAGACACTATAAATTATTGCAAGTCATCACAGGGGTTTGTGCAAGCATGGAATATGTACGAGCTCTTAAATGCCAAAGAGGTAGGTGGTACTTTGGTAAGGTCATATGGCTGGCGTGGTCGATGTTACTCCAGTTAACATGATACGACAGATTCATGGAACACTTTAATTTCCTGTGCAACCTGTCAAAGCATAACTAGAATCAGTCTTCCTGCCAGCCAGAACTCCGTCTTATTATTCCATTGCTGGTGCTGTGAAACTAAGAATCTGTAATTCTCATAAGGAAATCACTGTGGAACCTTACAGCATATGAGTGTTTTGGAGTTCACTCCATGAAACCAGCTTATAACCTTTACACTTTATAAAATGCATTTGGCAAAATATTTCTCCATGGTCTTAGCACTCTGCTAGCCAATAAAGGAGTTTAATTTTACAACGATATATTCTGCACGCGTTATGCTTCCCATTTACCCATTGACATATGGCTGACTAGCAAAAAGGTGGGAGGAGATTTCATTTTGTTTTATTGCTCTGAATGTTTATATTGAGCAATATTTTAAATGGGCATTTTTGTACCATGTTATATGCAAGCATGTTTTGTTGTTGATTTTTTTTAACTTAATTTATTTAATTAAAGGGACACTCCAGGCACCCAAACCACTTCTGCCCATTGGAGTGGTCTGGGTGCCAACCCCCATCACCCTGCAGCTGTAATTATTGCAATTTTTCATAAACTGCAATAATTACCTTGCAGGGTTAAGTCCTCCTCTAGTGGCTGTCTAAAAGTATTTTAAACGTTGCTGGATGTCCTCACGCTATGCATTAGGACCTCCAGCATCGCTGCAATCCTCATAGGAAAGCATTGAATATTGCTTTACTATGGGGAGGTCTAATGTGCGTACGCAGCCATTGCCGCAGCCAGGTCTCCCCCATCGGCTGACGTCAGCGGGGGAGGAGCGTAGGCGTAGCCTGACCCAGTGCCGATGTCCCTCGGGTTTTAACCCCTTCAGCAACATGGGATGGGGGCACTGCAGGATTTGTTTTCCTGGCACTGGAGAGTCCCTTTAATAATACATCTTACATAGTTTTAGCAATTAAGGGACAAATGTCACCTCAAAAACATTTTTCATATAATAGTCCTTTTATCAAGTATTAAAAGGTAATAAAAATATATATTTTTTTTAAATTTAAGTAAATGTAAAATAATTAGAAACTGTTTTAACTTTTTTCAAAAACTGTCCGATTGTGCCCATTCTGATGCCGAGGAAGCAGTTGCTGGTGCCAGTCGCTGTGGCATTGTGTGCAGCTGCCAGCCCAAGTGAGAAGATGAATAGTGATCTGCTTCTTTCAATCCTGGTGGGCTGCTGAGCCACAGCATGAATCGGAAGAAGAGCTGGAGGGGCTCACTGTCATAACCCCCTTGCGGCCTCCTCTTCCATGCATGTAAGGTGGGGAGAGGGGGCAAAAAGAAAGGAGCATTTGCCCTCTGCTAAACTGCTCAGCAAGGAACCTGCAAGTCCAGCAGCAGCCTGTCTTACTCAGCCCAATGGCCAGCCACACATGCCCCCAAGGTCAGTGTGTGTGTGTGTGTGTGTGCAAAGGTTAGTGTGTGCGTGGGTCAGTGTGAGTGTGTGTGTCTGCGTGGGTCAGTGTGTTTGTCTGCGTGGGTCAGTGTGAGTGTGTGTGTCTACGTGGGTCAGTATGTGTGTGGGTGGGTCAGTGTGAGTGTGTCTGCTTGGGTTAGTGAGTGTGTGTCTACTTGGGTCAGTGTGAGTGTGGCTGCTTGGGTTAGTGAGTGTGTGTCTACTTGGATCAGTGTGAGTGTGGCTGCTTGGGTTAATGAGTGTGTCAGCTCTACAATGAATACACTTCATAATAGACTAAAAATACCTCAACTTCAGGCTAATCTAGTTTGGTGAAAGTATCCAATAAAAGACCACACAGAGCAGGCAGAACTGTAGAATGAGATAGCTGTAGTTTCACACCCTTAACCAAAAGGATGATTTGTTAAATGGACAAGTCAATAATTTTATGGCCTCGATTTAATATTTTCGACAGGCCTCTCAACAGTCCCACTTTTAGCCGGACAGTCCTAAGTTTGGGGTCCTGTTCCACCATCAAGATTTATTTCCAACGTGTCCTGCATCTGAGGACACCAGAGCACTGTCCCCAGGCAGCAGAGCTTGAGCACATCATTAGACTTGCTTTGTAGCGCACACTAGGACCATGCGGAGAGCTTCAGCAGCCCCTTGTTAGTAAAGCGGGTCGCATCACTGGCAAAGCCCCCTTCAGGGCCCCGCAAAGCTCCCCTTCCATTTGTTGGGAGGTATGTTTTTGTATAATCTTTGCAAATAATATGATATTTTTGAAAATATTTTTTATTTTTGTTATTTAATAATACATTTGTATTGTGATCTATTTTGATATTTTAATATTTTGAAAAAGATCATTTTAAAAGTTTATCCAGAAATTCTGTTCTGTTTAATAACACATTTTCTAGTGTTGTGCCGATGGAAAGAGGTCCTCTGCTGCATATTGACACGATTATTTACTAAAGAGAGAATTCAAAATGAATTTCAAATTAACGGCCAAAATAACCAAACTGGCTATTTCTACATTAAATTTGTAATTCACTTTGAATTCTTACTTTCGACTTCTTCTATATTTTTTTCCATGGAACTCACAGATGGTCCAGTAACGTTCTCTCACACACAATGCCCTGGAGATGTTCCTTGAAAACCTTTCCTTTCAGAGGGCACAGAAAACCTATTAAAATGATCTGCTCTATAACATCATCCAGTTCAATTATTAACTGAAATAGTGCCCAGTGGAGTCTGCTCACGATGTTTGTATAATTTCTGGCATGTAATCTATGGAGAGAGTAAAGTTGTTTTTATCGTGTGGTTGGGTTATTTTCATAGAAAATGTGATGGAAACATCTGTAGCGTCTACAGACGTCTAACAACACAAAGTGAGCGCCTGGTCAGTAAATTCTCTCCACCACTAGTTACCGGTATTATTATTCTTATTCACCAAATAGGATATAGTTCCTTTAATGTGAATGCAATGTAGCTAGTATAAAACAATATATACAGGAAATGGGTGAATTGGGCGCTCACTATGTAAAAAAAAATAAAAAAAAAATGGACTAATTCCCTCCTTTATTTGGCCTTATATTTACACTCATCACTATGGCGACGGTATTTGCGTTCCATACGTGGAACGCATAGCTATTCACGTCCCTACTATACCGCGTCATTTCCGGTGTGACACATCAAGCTTTTTTTCACTACGACCACATAGTAATATACTCACTGCAATCTTTTACTTACGTATGTCTAATTATATTTATTCTATTACTCCGCTCTTCAGGAACGCAGCGCTACTATCTTGGTAGTGCTTGCGTTCCATTTGTGGAACGCATACGAAACCACGGTGATTTAATGCAGCGTCACTTCCGGTGTGACGCATGCGGTTCACCGATGGTTACAGGAAGCAGGAAACTCCAATCAATACACACCAGGACGGAATCAACATTTAGGAATCCCCTATATAAACGAACTTTTCAAGGACATCATCCACACTTCTGAAGAAGCCTTTTGACAGGTGAAACGCGTTAAGTGGACTTTGGAAAGACTTTTGATACAGTATTTCTATTTATTTTATTTATTTTTTTAAAATAAATTCTACCCTTTGTTTATATATATTTGAATTTTATTTTTTACCTCCTGGTTATCATCCTGCTCCTTGGTGGGGACTATACCACCTACGCTATAGAAACTAGAGCAAGTTCTGCTCTAGTAAATGTGAGTACCGAATTCTTATTATTTTATTCATTTATTTTAGCAGTGTATATTGCACTATTTGGATTCTTCTGTCTCTCCACATATTATTCCATCTGAGACGGTCAAGATATCTACTGCTTCACATATATCCTTAGATGGGAATTGTTCCGTCCACGCGTATTAACAGCAGAGCTCTCAGTTAGCTCTGGGAAATGTGAGTGAAAATTATCTCAATTAATCATCCACATACCCATTATATTTGATATACTGCACTATCATTTTGTATGCTCTTTTCTTTTTGAGGTCAAATTGTATAAGAGACCATTACTCCTACCATTGTGTACGTATACATTTTGTATATTTATATATTTCTTTATATTTAAGGCGCGGTTTCCTTTCTCCTTTTTGGTTCACGTCACTTAGTATAAAACAATGCATGCTGCACCGACAGATTGTCCTCTTTCCAGATGTCCGCTGTGAGAGGTGAAGAATTACAGGCTTCTATCAGCTGAATCTCCTGGTAATAAATATTGTGTGTTAAACACTACATGCACCCATTTAAAGGGACACTTCAGAGTCCTATAGAAGTTCCTCTTGCTGAAATGCTTTGTGTGTGAAGATTGTGTCCTCTTATCTTTATTTAACAAAAAGTGCAGATTTCAATAGAAACTTTCACTTTTATAAATTAACCTGGTTACACCCCCAGTCAGACAATGGCCCTGTTATTTCCTGGTTTGGTTAGCTCAGTTGAGATAAACTTAATAGGCAGCAATTGACCAGAGCACCTGCCTAGCAAAGATTTCTCATTGAGCTGCATTGGTTAGTCTGTAATTGGACAGCCACAGAAAGTCTGGGCGGGGTTATAAGGGGAGGGCTTGCCAAGGTAGTATACAAGTAATCTGCAGGTTGCTGATTTTAGATATACCCCAAATGTAAAGATGGATAATTAAATATATATATATATTCGGGGCGTGGCTTGGAAGCCGAAGAAGATGGCGGCGTAAACCCGGAGCTCCCCACAAGGCTCATAGAAAAACCTCGCCAAAAGCACCTAATTGCCCCAAAAATGGGCAAATCGAACAAGATACCTCACTCATCCAAGCCCGCCGACACTCCGAGGGGTGCATCGACCTCATCTATGCGGCGATTCTTAACAGCCCAGGCGGAGGAGGAAACACAGGCCTCGAGTGACTCGACGGCCTCAAAGGGGGCCCGCTCGCCACCCTCCCTACATGGAGAGGAGACGCTAACGGGGTCGCCGATACCATGCCAGACCCCAGACCCGAGCCCAGAATGGATCAACATCCTCCGCAACCTACCTACCAAGGCGGATCTGGCGGAGGCGAACAACAGCCTCCGGGCCTCCATCACGGAGGAATTACAGGCCATGCGGGAGGAATTCAGCGGCCTACACCAACGGGTCTCCCAGCTCGAGGCGGACTGCGACCACATGCAAGCGGCGCAGTCTGCAAATACAGGAACCCTCCGGCTAACCACACATCGGCTACAGCAGATTGCTCACCACTTGGAGGACCTAGATAATAGGGGAAGGAGGCAGAACATCAGGGTCCGCGGGATCCCAGAGGACCTGGACGAAACTACCCCTATCCAGACCACCTTAGAAGAACTTTTCAACAAGATTCTGGGCCGCGCTCCGCAAACCCCTATAGAAATGGTGAGAGCACACCGGGCGCTTAGGCCGAAAGGCCCCCCCGGGAGCCTGCCCAGAGATGCAATATGCTGCCTGGCGGACTACCAGTTGAAAGAAGAAATCTTACGACATGCCAGGGGGACAGACAAGGTACTAACGGGCAACACCGAAGTCCAACTTTACCCAGACCTGTCTCCCACCACGCTAGCGTACCGCAGAGCACTACGCCCATTCACCAGGCAACTACAAGCCAACAAGATCAAGTACCGCTGGTGCTTCCCGACGGGATTACAGGCCCACACACCACGAGGACCCTTCATGGTTAAGGACATGGCTGATTTGGAGGCCCTGGGGAGGGAACTACAGATCACACCGGCACCGCTAACATGGCCGGACCCCTTGGCCCTATACACCCCCCCCCAGGGTCCTCGACCGCAAGCAGATGACAGCCGGACCCCGAGGATCCACCGCCAACAGGCGAAGGGCCCGCGAGGCCTATAAGAGAACACAACTGACATCATGGCCTAGACTCGACTCTATTTGACATTCCCCACTGGCTCCGTACCCTCATGGCGCTGCACCTTAGCCATCGATGACACCGGCAATACACAGACCGCATGGGACTTTTTGATAAGACTACGAAGGCTATCATGCTCCATTATAATCAAGGACATTTTATCCATGTACAGAGACACAACGGACTAACATATTACGGGGATATTGGAACCGAACCAAGCGGACATTATCTATGGGATATCAATATCTGCCCTAGAGAACTCTACTACCGACTATCAATGGCCAATAGGCCCAAGAGACTTCCGATCCTACTGTGGGACCTATGGTCCACGATGCCACATATCCACGGTATCCTAATCTAAGGGGGTAAAAGCGAGGCGGGTGGAGGAGGGGAAGGGTAAAATGTAAGGGTTCACTATATAATGTTGCAAATATGGAAAGACACGGGACGGGTGGGTGACCGGCGCGGGCAACCGCCCCCCCCCTCGATGGCCTAGTGGTGACCCACTCAGGAGCAGGCCGGGGGGGGCGAGGGCCCGCGTCGCTCGCACATCGACCTCCCGATCACATAAGGGTCCAGACACAACCACAATATCAGGAGTCCGGAATGTTTCAGGCGGGAAGGGTCTTAGAAACATGGATAGGTAAACCGGTTAGGAGAGGACACAGGGGCTGGCATACTAAAACTCGGGGGACAGGGGGAGGGACGGGAGGGACGGGGGATGCTTATACAAGATTGCCTTGAGGGAGCGTGAGAAAGGGCGAAGCTACAGACGGGGAGGGGCGGAGCTGGGGGGAGCGGGGCTGGTGGGGATGTGCAATGTGGGGCTCAGAGTTAAACATATGTATATAATACTATAATGGATAAGGGGTCTCAAGAAAAGGCGAACGTACCCGAAGCCTAATTGTATTTAAGATAAACATACTGTAAATATTTTTGTTATTGATGCAAATGTTCTGATTGTACTGTTTATGTTTCATGGTTGAGGGCACTACACGAGGTATCGATACCACATAAGTAATGCACATATGCACTGGCGAGGATGAGCAACATCCACACCAACACATGGAGCCCAGGGGGACTTCACGGGATTCAAGTAGAGACACGAGGTAACACATAGGAGTAAGTCACTCCACGACAAACACGGTATATACCGGACACATATTGACACGAACGGAGGCCTCGGCCTTCCAACCACTCCCACGAGGGTCAGGCGCCAATAACCAGTGGCCGACATAGAACATCTAAGGGCGGTAGAGAGCCCTCACGACCACTGAGACGCAACAACCCTAACGCCGACCTGCCGGCGGACACGTCACACTACACACTCACACACACTTATCGGACATAACACAAACTCACTCTCCCACCTGACTCCGAGGCAGCCGGGGCTAGGGCCATAGAGACTCCGCTCAAAATGTCACTGATCCCGGCCAATCTCACCCTAATTACAATAAATGCACGGGGCCTAAACAAGCCCGAAAAGAGAGCAGCGGCCATGAGAGACTTCCAGGCCGCGAGGGCATCCATCATATTCATTCAGGAAACGCACTTTAAAGAGGGGGCCAGACCAAAGCTACACAACCATCACTATCCCACTGGATATTATAGCGACTATCATGGGGGAAAGGCCAGAGGGACGGCAATTCTGATACGTAAGGGTATCCCATTCCAAGAACAGGGCCTACAGACGGACAGGGAAGGCAGATACATACTATTAAAAGGGTCGATAGCAGGACGGATATACACCTTCGTTAATATTTATGCCCCCAATCAGAGACATCACAAATTCCTCTCAGGAATACTCCGTAGGATACGAGGGTTCACAGAAGGCACATTAATACTGGGAGGGGACTTCAATCTAGCCTTTGATCCGAAATGGGATACATCCACGGGCACTTCACAAGTACCGAATCAACACCTAACCACGCTCAAACACCTCATATCCAAGCACGAATTAGTAGACAGCTGGAGAGCCCACCACCCAGACGAGAGGGACTATACGTTCTTCTCTCACCCCCATAACTCATATACTAGAATAGACTATTTTTTCTTGACACACTACCATCTCCCACTCGTCTTACAAGTGGAACATGGCACGGCCACTTGGTCGGACCACGCCCCTGTCACACTCATGATGGCATCCCCACTTTATAGACCCAGAGTAGCTAAATGGAGGCTTAATGAATACCTCCTCACCGACCCAGAGGTAAAATCGGATATAGACACAACCCTAAGAGAATATTTTGCCACGAACACACCATCCCAAACAACCCCGACAATCCTCTGGGAGGCCCACAAAAGCGTGATTAGGGGTAATTTCATTCAGAAAAGCGCCATACTGAAGAAACGTAGGGAGAAGGCTATGACAGATACCTTAACGAAAATAAGGGAGATTGATAACATGAACAAATCCCAACAGACACCAGAACACCAAACCCGACTACTTTCACTACGGAGGGAACTAACTAAATTACTACAGACAAAATACCACCGAGACGCGCTGCGACACAAAGCCTTTTTTGCACTACACGGTAACAAGAGTGGTAAGCTATTGGCACGCATGCTGGCCAAACGTAGACAGCAGACATACATTGACCGAATCAGGGACCGTAGGGACACTCTACACAGACAGCCCAGCAAGATACAGGAGGCAATTAGGGCATATTACGCGAGCCTATACGCACTACCCAGACCACAAACCCAGCAAGCAGACGCTAAACTAACAGAGACAATAAAAGACTATCTCACGCTCCATCCGACACCGACGCTAGATAGGGACACAGCTGAACTCCTGGACAGGGAAATCACACTCGAGGAACTAACACAAGCGGTGAAACAGACGAAAACGGGTAGAAGCCCGGGCCCGGACGGTCTACCACTATGCTACTATAAAACATACGCGGACATCCTTTATGCCCCACTCCTCAATACATTTAATGCCATCAGGGAGGGCCACACGCTCCCTAAACAATCTCTGACAGCACATATCACGATCTTGCCTAAAGACGGGAAAGACAAGGAACATTGCGGGAGCTACCGTCCTATATCTTTAATAAATAGCGATCTCAAGCTCCTGACTAAAATACTGGCGAACAGGCTGCAGCCACACATTCCCACCCTGGTGCACCCAGACCAGGTGGGCTTTGTGTTGGGGAGAGAAGCCCGCGAGAACACGATACGAACCCTCGCTTTGACGACCGGGGGTGGCCGCGCTGCCGGAGGCCTTCTCCTGCTATCCACGGACGCGGAGAAGGCCTTCGACAGGGTGGGCTGGAAATACCTGTTCCAGACCTTGACCCACATGGGACTGGGCTCGGGCATCAGGGGATGGATAGAAGCCCTGTATACACAACCCTCGGCACACGTAATAATCAACTGTGCCCTAACAGAGCCCTTTGATATCCTAAATGGCACTCGGCAGGGATGCCCCCTGTCCCCGATTCTATTCGTTTTGGCCCTGGAGCCACTACTGGCGGCCATCAGAGGCAATCCAGATATCACAGGGATAAAGACGGGGGAAACCCACCATAAAGTTGCGGCATATGCGGACGACCTCCTGTTCTATGTGACTAACCCTGAAATATCCCTCCCTAACATACTGAAAACCTTCCAGGAATATGGAAGGCTATCCAATCTGAAGATTAACCTATCCAAATCTTACATACTAAACATAAACATCCCAGAGCATAGGACGGAACCCCTTAAACAACACTATACATTTCAATGGGCGACACAGAAAATCAGATATTTAGGTATCTGGTTAACAAGGAAGGAGGGGGACCTATTCAAAGAAAACTTTGCCACTATACTAGCAAAAATGCGGACAGAAATGCAGGAATGGGCTCACCCACACATTTCGTGGCTGGGTAGGATACAGGTAGCGAAGATGAACTTTCTACCACGCCTTCTCTACCTGTTCCAAACTATCCCGATACAGATCCCACGTTCGTTCTTCGCAGCACTGCGCACAGCGCTGATCCAATACGTATGGAATGGGAAGAAACCAAGGGTCGGCCACGCTCTGCTGACACTACCGAAAGACAGGGGGGGCCTGGCGTTGCCAGACTTCACCCTGTACTATAGGGCATGTCACCTCCTGCGAATAGTCGAATGGACGAAATCAGGCTTCCACAAACCATGGAAGCAGGTAGAGGAACACTTAGCGGGGGCCCCGGTAGCGGTGCTACCATGGCTACCACCGGGGGCTGCAGCGGGAAACTCCACACCCTCCCCTTACACGAGAGCGACATTACAGGTGTGGAACCGCTCAAAAGGCAAACACAATCTAACCACATATCCTGGCCCCCTACTGCCACTCACATACAACACGGACTTCCCACCGGGAACAGACCCGAGGGCATTTAAGGACCTGATCAGGGAACCACTACCCAGACTTATGCACGTTCTCACATCGACGGGCCCCAGGACGCTTGACAATCTACGGGGACAGCCCGATCACACCTTTATGACGCACCTCAAATATAGGCAGATAAGGAGCTACACAGCATCCCTCCCACAGGGCCCAATCCTAACGAGGGCGACCACCGCATTCGAAAATCTGTGCCTAGAACCTGGCCCACTGGCTCATGGGGTATCCATTATATATAATATACTACTCACACTCACACCAACGGAACAACCGAGATTCATGGGGAAGTGGGAAACGGCGCTAGGACATACATTAGACAAAGGAGAATGGGAAAAGGTCTGTTACCTAACACATCACTGCTCCAGTTATAGTAGAACCCAAGAAACGGCCTATAAATTACTGACTCATTGGTACTACACTCCAGCGACATTACATGACAGAATCACTACACACCCATCCCACTGCTGGCGATGCGAGGAGGAACATGGCACTCTCATACATATCTGGTGGGAATGTCGTAAGATAACCCCTTACTGGAAAGCAATACACAACATAATCTGCCAATACACAGATGACCCGCCACCATTCCAACCGGCAGCAATGCTGCTACATCATACCCAAACCCCTAGGTCCGCATACAAGAAGTCACTCACCATACGCATTTTGAACACAGCGAAGGCACTGATTCCCCTCTATTGGAAACAGACAGTCGCCCCACCACTGCAACTATGGTTTACACACATGGAGGAATTAAGGTCCCTGGAAGAACTCCATAACTCAGCTAATGACACCTACCAAAAATACCTCAACACATGGACACACTGGATACTAAAGACTAACACCCCAGAATTTAGTAACTTGCTCTCTACACCATTAAACACCTAATACAGAGGCACCACATGTAAACCCTAGTGAACATGCAAAAGGAAGGTCAATTACAGCAAACACCAGGTGAGAAGACAGGGGGACCGCCCCAACCCCTTGGGCCCCACAAAAAGGTAGGGACACCACCGAGGAGCCACTTAGATAGGCCTACACCGGGTCTCAGGAGGGATGATAGGGGGAGGAGGTAACACACCTATGAGGAGGACATGCCAGGGCCCCACGAGGACAGGGAGGGCGATACGACCCCCACATTCAGGATTTGATATACCTAAAGGTAAAAAACAACCGAGAATTCGGGAATGACAGAACTGAGCTGGCGGTGACCACGGCTGCCTCGGGGACTGCCACACCCCACAATAACACGCAACAACACGACACACATTACTCTGCACACCGACACGATGTAAGGGAAACGGGTGGCACTGGATAAGACAGATTTCAGACCGCACACCCAAGAGTGCAGGATTACAAATTAATACTAAGAGCGAGCATACGAAAACTGCTTTTCGATACAAACGACTATTTTATCTAGAAAACTGTAACCGCAACAATGTTTTGAATAATGGACCTGCGAGTCCTATGTCAGAAGGGGCGCATGTGCCCGTGTCACTTTAAGAATCTGAGTTAATGTTAATACAGGAATCATCAGCAGAGACAAGGACCTGCGAGTCCTGATATGTATTTCCTGGCTTGTTCAAAAATTCTGAAAAATACAAATAAAAATTATATTTACAAAAAAAAATATATATATATATTCAATACATATTTTCATTGGGGGTACATCTACTAAATAGTGATTTGTATTTATTTTGTATTTGGACAGTGAAGTGTCCCTTTAAGTATACACAGATCTGCTCTCTTAACTGTATCCAAAGCATCTTTTTGTCAGTTTATTATTATTATTATTTTATTATTTATATAGCGCCAACAAATTCCGTAGCGCTGTACAATGGGTGGAATAGAGGAAATCTGTCCCTCAGGCTTGAGAAATGTGGCAGTTTGTAAAGTCCAATATTATTGACATTTTGTATTTTTTTTTTTTTACTAGGCCTGCGAATTGCGTACGTCATTTTTTTTTTTTTTTATCAATCATAAGGTTTCTATGGGGTAGGTCTTTTAAACATCTGTTTGCAATAATGAGACTGAGAACACCTTTAACATTTCCTTGTTTAAGTGTCAAACCATTTGCCCAGGCTAATAGAATCTTAAGTGGTTTATTGACTTGTTGAAATAAACAGGGCTTGTTTCTTTTTTCTTATTGGCACAAAGATTTGGCGGCTTCAAAAAGTGCTGAATGAGATTACGGTAAAGGGATTCCACCGCTTACCACAAGCACCTTATCTGCCTCCATCTTCCAGCACAGTTACCACCAACTTAACAAACACAAAGAGTAAAAACTAACAGATTAAAGACACATGCACGGCTTAAAGGGACAGAAAAGCAAAACAAAATATCCATGTAGGAAGTGTTAGCAAAACTGCCTGAAAATCGGAACAGTTCGCTGGTTCTGTAAAAAAAATGACCAAGTCTGCCGTTTAATAACTGTACTGAGCCTCTGTTTGATTTATTTATAAAAAAAAAGGTCATCTAACCTGGGAAGATTATAACAAGCTACCTAATTAATGCTCCAGGAATGTCATGATTCGATAGGATGTGTCTGATCCCTTGTCACGAAGTAGTAATGAAAGTCATTCCAAAGAGACACCATAATAATAATAATAATAATAATAATAAACAAGGTAAAAATACCTGTAATGTTAATAAAGCCGCTACATTTGCAAAGACACTCTCTGACGAGCAAGACACTCGTCATTCAGGATCCTCTCATTACAGTCTATGTGGTTTAATTTGATCCCATAAACGTCGGTGCGGCAGGGCGTTATGGGATAAATACATGCGTACTACAACAGCTCGGACTTGATCTGGACCAAAGAGAGGTCCAGCCTAGTTGTGCATGCAATATTCTCATACTGTGCATACACATTGCAAGAATCTCATACCGAAATGGATGGCGTAAAACTTTATTTATAAGGCTGCTCCACTGGACAGAGAATAGGAGTACGGGCAAACACTTAGAGAAACTCAGTAGTTTGCCCTTCGGTTAGTCCTTGCTCAGGTCTCAAAAATGTTTTTGCTCACTGGTGCCATTACAAAGATAAACCTATATTATTTACAAATCAGCCTGATCCCACTGGCAAGGGCAGTCCAGAACCGAAAAGCAGGCAAATTCCCTCTGAGCGAGAGATACAGTAATTTCCGGAGAATTGCATGTCAGCAATGTAATTATATGTTTTAATTTCTGCAGTTTTACACCAGCCCGTGAAAGGAGACAGTGAGCATGGTATTCTCTGAGCTGTCACCTTGTAATATTACTATGGATTACAGTTTGGAAACAATAGGGAGAATATTATCACAGTTGCTGTATTGGATTGTTTGTACACGAGAAGGGTGGTAAATACGTAACTAGAGCTTTGCTTGTGTTGGGAAATTTCGTTCTGGGATTTATTTTTAACATAACAATTCATAGAAAATTGTAAGAAAACTGGGGAGCCATAGGTTTTCAGTGTAGCGATATGTAAAAGGCAGAGTTTTTCATTTTAGGATCTCTCTTGTATATGTGTAGATTTAATATCGACTTTTTGTTTTTTCTGCTCAGAATGGTTTTCCATTCCTGGGTTTTAAATTTCCCAATATACAGGGAGAACCAAAATGTAGTTCTGACCGACAATTGAGGAAATCTGTAAAATATCTGTAAAATAGATGCACCTGCTTTTTCCAAGCAAATCTATGAAATCCAAATATTTTCCTCCCTCTGATCACCCTTTGCCCCCGTCCATTGTTCCATATATAGTGGTTGGATGTTGTCGGATTTGCTAGACACCCCATCCCAATACCGATGGGAGGGGGCTCTATATTCCTAAACCTTGAGGGAGGTGTGTACCGCCTGGGGACAAACAATCTAGATACTAAACACCTGGATCAGAAATTCACCCATCTGCTTGTATCCGAAAGCTTGAAATCTGGTGAATATTCATGACCTTTGGATCCTTAATTGCAAAATAAAATAGATAAATACTCTGAACAATGTCTGTATTTTGGCATCTGATTTCCTCCAGAAGGTACTGGACTAGTTTTGATCATCAGAATTTTGGAATCTGGATTTTAATGGATGGTTTCTACCATCATTTTATCAAATGCTGTAATTACGTTTCTTTCACTGAACGATTGTGTAAAGAGTTTAATTTAGCCATGGCAGTATGGGTAAGCAACTGTTGCCACAATAAATCACGATTTGTTCTGTAAAGGATACAAATATATTTGATTGGTTAATTTAGCTTTCAGGGACAGAGCCGGCATGACCTTTGGACTACCTTCCTGTGCGGAGGTTTATGATCTAGTGTGATGAAGTCTACATGTGAGATATATTTATTTCAGAGCATGGAATTAAACCATTTAAGGGAAATAATAAAATGAGAAAAATTAAGGTGTAACATATTTTCGTTAATCATTGTGCAAGCCCTGTACCAGTCATTATAAATGCCATCAGACAGGAGGTTTTTATTGAAACATAACGTTACATGTATAAATCAGAACAAAACATGCAAATGATAACTTGCTTTCAATCCATACAGATTGCTGTGTTGCAATTATTCCATTTAAAACCTCATAGTTGCTCAGTGCACACAAAAAAAAAAAAAAAAAAAACTTGTACTGGAGCGGATACAAAAAAATCCCCCCCAGTGTTTGCTCTATTATATAGTATACATTTTATTCTAAATTTGTATTTATGGAAAGCTTCCTTGCATTAGACTGGGCCTAGATTTCTGATATGCCACAATAAATTGAAATTGTTTGAATAGATGTTAAAAGATAAAATATATATATATATATATAAACAAAAGGATAGCCAGAGATCATTAACGGAATACTATAGGTTAGAAACACAAACATGTATATCTGACCCTATAGTGTTAAAACCACCATCTACCCTCCCTAAATATAGCCAAATTGTACTAGTATTAAAGTCTGCAGCTGCTGGCTCAGCCCCTGATCTGCCTGCTTGCCTGATATCATCAGAAGTGTTGTTCTGAGCCAATCACAATGCTTCCCCATAGGATTGGCTGAGACGGTCAAGGAGGCAGATCAGGGGCAGAGCCAGCACAATCCAAACACAGCCCTGGCCAATCAGCATCTCCTCATAAATATATAGTGAATCAATGCACCTCTATGAGGAAAGTTCAGTGTCTGCATGCGAGGGAGGAGACACTGAATGGCAGTCACATTGTGCAGCACTGACCCAGGAAGCACCTCTAGCAACAATCTGAGGAGTGGCCAGGAGTTATCCCTAGGCTGTAATGTAAACACTGCATTTTCTCTGAAAAGACAGTGTTTACTGCAAAAAGCCTAAAGGGAATGATTATATTCACCAGAACAAACACAATAAGCTGTAGTTGTTCTGGTGGCTATAGTGTCCCTTCAATTTTAACATA
Organism: Pelobates fuscus; assembly: GCF_036172605.1. Lineage (NCBI taxonomy): Eukaryota > Metazoa > Chordata > Amphibia > Anura > Pelobatidae > Pelobates > Pelobates fuscus. The sequence continues at coordinate 378,197,214 of NC_086320.1, forward strand.
AAGATTAACTAAACCTATAGAACGTTTAAGAATTCTAAACCCAGCAAGGCATTAGGTGCTATCTATAACTGAGAAACTACCAATGATCACACATACAATTATAAATCGAATTATGGCTGACAAGACATAATGGGAATTATATTTCTACAACAGCTCGCAGTCTACCTTTTGGACAATCCTGTCTTAAAGAATTTAGCTATTTATGCAGTCGTAACTGTGTATTCCACTGGTCAGTGATTCTTCAGAATTTGAAAACCAACATTTAATCTCTATGGTCTTCCCAGTTTCTGTGCAGAGAGTGAAGCCGGGAAGACCATAGAGACTGTCGGTTTTCAAACACTGTCCGACCCAAGGTGCATGCATATGGCTGAAGGATCCTGTTATGTACTAAAGGCATGGATGTATTTTTTTTCGAATTTTTTTACATATATTTAAAAAAAAAATGTAATCTACTACCTTGAAGAAAGGATTATTATATTAAAAATAGTTTTGAGGTGATAAATGTCTGCTAACTGGCAAGGAGGGAGTCAGTGTGGAGTGCAAGGGGTTACCCAAACGCCTGCATAGGTACAGAAAAAAAAAAACATTATTTTAAAATATTCTAAAACCAATGCAATGCAAAGCTACATTGTGTTTCACAGTTTCATAAATAATATTTTTACCATCACATAATAAATATATCAAGATCTGAATAAAATTCCACCAAGAATATATGAAGAATATTTCGCAGGATTGCTCACAAAACTGTAAATTGTCAGAATTCAAAGTGAATTTTAAATGTTGACCCAAACTTTGTCTATTTTGTCAAAAATATATAAATCTGAAAATCACTTTAAATCCTTACAATTTGTAATTTAGTGGCTGAGACTTGTAACATTGAAAATAACTGGGGTGAAAAAACCTAATGTTTTGTAGATGGTTAAATATAATTAGATGCAACAAGCAAAGAACTACTTTACTCTAAATATTGTTTGGTAAGGCTGAGTGCAAAGTTTGAGGCATCAACATCCATAAATATTAGTTAAATAAATAATCTATAAATAAGTATGTAAACAATTTAATTCAATGAAATGAAGTCCATTTTTACATGAACAAGCGACGCGGAGCCCTGGCTGGGTTTCTACAGTAGTTTCCTCATTCTGTGGACGTTTTTATCGATACGACCCAACGCTCTGTCACTGGATGAACTAATATCTTCCAACATTTCATCTTGCCTCTCCAGCTCACTTTCTGCCTCCAATGCAATACACTTCAGCTTCATCAGGATCTGCAAGAGAGGAGACTGCATTCATACAGCATTACAATGGGGCACAGAATATATATTATTTGAGGGTATATATATATATATACATAATGTGATACTTTTAATTATGCTGTTAGAATAGACTCTAGCCATAACCCTAAACCTGCGACTACTAATTTGGTTTACTAATACTAATTCAAACCTTAATATTAACCCAAGTACCATCTCTATCAATATTCCTAATATGATGCTTAAAGGAACACTATAGTACCCTAAATTACTTTAGCTAAATGTGTATAGATCATCCCCCTGCAATTTCACTGCTCAATTCACTGTCATTTAGGAGTTAAATCACTTTGTTTCTGTTTATGCAGCCCTAGCCACACCTCCCCTGGCTATGATTGACAGAGCTTGCATGGAAAAAAAAACTGGTTTTACTTTCAAACAGATGTAATTTACCTTAAATAATTGTATCTCAATCTCTAAATTGAACTTTAATCACATACAGGAGGCTCTTGCAGGGTCTAGCAAGCTATTAACATAGCAGGGGATAAGAAAATCTTAATTAAACAGAACTTGCAATAAGGAAAGCCTAAATAGGGCTCTCTTTACAGGAAGTGTTTATGGAAGGCTGTGCAAGTCACATGAAGGGAGGTGTGACTGGGGTTCATAAACAAAGGGATTTAACTCCTAAATGGCAGAGGATTGAGCAGTGAGGCTGCAGGGGCATGTTCTATATACCAAAACTGCTTCATTAAGCTAAAGATGTTCAGGTGACTATAGTGTCCCTTTAAAGGGACTCTATGGTCACCAAAACAACTTTAGCTTAATTAATCCGTTTTGATGCACAGATCATGTCCCTGAAGTTTTACTGCTCAATTCACTGCCATTTAGACGTTAAATCACTTTTGTTTCTCTTTATGCAGCCCTAGCCCCACCTCCGCTGGCTGGGACAGACTGCATGAAAACAAAATACTGTGTGTAAGCCGACCCGAATATAAGCCGAGGCCCCTAATTTTACCCAAATAAATGGAGTATAAGACTAGGGTGGGAAATGCAGCAGCTACTGGTAAATTTCTAAATTAAATTAGATCCTAAAAAAAATTATATTAATTGAATATTTATTTACAGTGTGTGTGTGTATGAGTGCAGTGTGTGTATGAATGCAGTGTGTATGAGTGCAGTGTGTGTATGAGTGCAGTGTGTGTATGAGTGCAGTGTGTGTATGAATGCAGTGTGTGTATGAATGCAGTGTGTGTATGAGTGCAGTGTGTGTATGTGTATGTGTGCAGTGTGTGTATGTGTGCAGTGTGTATATGAGTGCAGTGTGTGTGTGTGATGCAGAGTGTGATGCAGAGCCTTGGTGGGGGTGGGCATTGTTATTATTATTTTTTTAAATTATTATTTTAATATTATTTTTTTGTTTGTTTTATTAGTATTTTTTATTATTATTAATATTTTATGATTACATTTTTATTTATTTATTTTCGTGCTTGATACATGGCAGGGAGGGGGGCTCTCACTCCCTGGTGGTCCAGTGGCATTGGCAGTTCAGTGGAGGGGGGCTGGCAGAGAGCATTTACTTACCTTTCCTGAAGCTCCTGTCAGCTCCCTTCTCCTCAGCGCCGGTCCGGTCAGCTCCCCTGTTAGCTCCCAGTGTAAGTCTCGCGGCCGCGCTATGACCCCGCGGCTCTCGCGAGACTTACACTGGGACTTGCAGAGGAAGCTGATCGGACCGGCGTGGAGGAGGAGGGAGCTGACAGGAGCCGCAGGAGAGGTAAGTAAATGCTCTCTGCCAGCCCCCAACAGCCCCTTGTCTGTATTATGGCAATGTAAGTTGCCATAATACAGACATTGACTCGAGTATAAGTCGAGTTGGGGTTTTTCAGCAAAAAAAATTTGCCGAAAAACTCTACTTATACTCAAGTATATACGGTAGTTTCATTTTTAATCAAATGTAAATTACTTTAAAAGTTTTTATCTCCTGCTCTGTAAATTGAACTTTAATTACATACTACAGGAGGCTCCTGAAGGGTCTAGCAAGCTATTAACAGAGCAAGAGATAAGAAATTCTAGATGCAATAGAATGTGCAATAAATGAAGTTTAAACATTAGATGACTCTTTTCAGGAAGTTTTTAGAAAGGCTGTGTAAGTCAGATGCAAGGAGTCATGTGCAAGACTACATAAAAAAGTGAATTAACTCCTGAATGGCAGGGAATTAAGCAGTGAGTGTGCAGGGGCATGATCTATACACCAAAACTGCTTCATTAAGCTAACGTTGTTTGGTGACTATAGTGTACCATTAACCCTTAAAAATGCCCCTAACATCATCAATAAAAAAAAAAAAAACAGGGGAAACCTGCGGACTAACCTTTACATAACTAAAGGCATGAGATTGGCATTGCCCAGGCAGGCTTATAATTGGTGGAGCTGAAATGTTGAAATGCAGCCAGACTGCCTGCCAATCAACCAGGAGCCCCCACTGGGGGCAGACAATACAGAGAGCATTGATTCAGCAGTCAGGGTCCTAGAGCCCTGAACACATCACAAGTATATCTAATTGTAACGGAACCGCTGGCACCCCGACCGGGTACCTTCCGCTGACTGATGCTCCTAGTGCTTTCCGAGGACTCCAAGCACTCTGCCCGACACCATAACCACTGCAGACCCCACGAACCGCCGCAGCTTGGTTGGGGCCTCGCCATCTCCACCGACTCTGGACCCAAGAACAGGGTCCAGCTTCCAGTAGGTCAACCTCTCCGAGTTCCAGAGAGCAGGAAGTGGGTGGTGACAGATGAGACTGACCTCAGTGCCACTTAGGAGCCGGGCCAGCAACAAGTTTCCCGCCCCCCCCTCCCTTTGCTGCTTTGGGCCCGGGGGTTTTCACAGCGAGGCGGGGGGGTGTCCTTGCCAAATAAGGGATGGTTTGGTAGATTAGATGAAAAAGGGGGATAATGGCCGTGTCTCATCCTCCCCGTCTCTTATGGTGAACCTGGAGGAGGTACCAGGTTGGACGTGTCCCCAATGGGTTGTAAGTCGACCAGTGGGGAGCATTATGATTGGGCCCCACCGAGTTGGTGGGGAGCCCTGAAAAGGAAGATGTTTTTATTATGCCGAGGGGGGGAGGTGAGAGCCTTGGGGAAGTTAGATTGGCAAGGACAGTTTCTTTGGTTACTGTATGACTATATGCAAATTGTTTGTTAATTTATGATATTTATTATTTCGTTATATGTTAAAGGAGTTATACAGTATTTGGTTGTGTTAATAAATGCTGTGGCCTGTTTTCTCCAAGAAGTTGTCTGTCGTTATTTGAAGGGGTAAGTTATGGTTTTATGGGGGATGAAGGGAATGCTATCCAATGCCCACTATGTACATACATGAGTCATGAGTATTTTCTAACAAGGTCTGAGAGAGCACATTGGTGGAAGGTCTTCAAGGAATTTAAATGCTATGAGAGAGAGGAAGACAGAGACACATTTTGCAAAGCAATGGAACAAAATATTAAACTTAGGTGGGAAGTTTGATAAAAGGTAGTTCCAATTACTTTTATCATGGTGAATTAATAGTTTATAAACCGGATGCAATTAGTTCTATTTGAAAAATAATGAACAAACCTACTTGTGCAAGGAAATTGGAAACTAAACTGGAAGCCAGCGTGGACACACAGGAAGACTGCCTGAGCTTTCATAGAAAACTATGAGAGAGACAGCACAGTCTATCAATATCGTACAGGTAAGTGTCACGTTGTGCAGCTGTAGTCAAAAAGGAAATGTGGCCATATAAGGCAAAACCAATTATCGCTTTCCAATAAAACTAAATACAATGGTGAAAAAAATAATAAATAAACCATTCCTTGAAGAATCAGCACTGTGTCATTGGCATTATGTTTGTGGAGACAGACGACTATTGTGTTCCAGCACTTCTGGGTCCCACCGCCTACACCAGAACCAAGGACAAAAACACACAAGAAAGAAGCCGCTAGATATTTGTCCTGATTTAACTGTTGTCACGGCCCAGTTACCAAAACATAATGGTTTTATTACAGATATCAATCAGATAACAGAGGAGGCCAGAGGTGGGAACCAAACACGTTAAAGGTGAGCGGAGTGTCAGCTGTGAGCCTTCTAGGTGATTAGTTACTGTATTATTGACTACAGTTCTTAAAAAGCTTTGATCTTCGAAACCCATATGCAAGTAGTGAAACATGAGCATAAATGCTATGGACATTTATTGTGAATTAATAATATGAAGAAGGACATTGTTTACACAAATCTGTCCCTTTCAGGTGTCGTTTTGGATAAACTTACTTTTTCCCCTTTATTTAAAGGGACACTACAGTCATCAGATCAACTACAGCTAAATGTAGTGGTTCTTGTGCCTGTAGCATGTCCCTGCAGGCTTTTCAGAGTAAACTCACTGTTCACATTGCTGGCTAGTAACACCTCTAGGTGCAGTCACTCAGACAGTCACTAGAGGCCCTTCCTGGTGAGGTTCTACAATCTTTGGTGGACTGACCGTCAATATCTTCACGGTGACATGGGGACACCAGAGGTTGCTCATAGAGATGGATTAATTTAATGTATCTCTGTGAGGAGATACTGATTGGCAGAGCGCAGCGATTGCTGCACATGAGCATTAGCTCCATTTCCCCCCAATACTTCTCTACAGGAAGTACTGGATTAGTTGAGATCATCTGTAATGATACAATCAGTAGGAGAGAAATGGCTGTTGCACCAAGACTGGCACTGGGGGATGAACGGTCAGGAACACTATTTATTTAATTGTTGGGGGGCATTAATCTAAAAACGCCCTATTGTTAGGAATACATGTATTTGTAACATTTGAGTTTCCCAATACAATTATGCCAGGATGTGTACACTGACAAAGACAGTGTTGGCCTCTTTGTCTCTAATATCTAATGATATTTAGCAAACTGGGAAAATAAAGTAGACAGTACAATGCTTTGCCAGTCTTACAGCGAAGCTGGCAATCAGTGGTTTTCTGGAGTCGATTCATGCACAGCAGAATTAAATAAAGGCGTATTTTCTATTGATGGACCAAATATTCACGGTCGGTGTGATGCCTGTGGTGAGAATAAAAGTGGTCACTGTGCTTTATGGAAATTACTCGGAAGGAGCATAAACATATCAGGAAAAGGCTCAACATATTAAACCAGGTTAAAGTGCATTCATGGAGCAGTATATAGATGCAGAGTAGCTTATTCTCCTGCATCGATAAACTAAACCGTCATTTAATCTCCTTGTTTAGTTTGTGGGTGAAAATGTTGTGCTGGGATTTCAGGTCATATTTCGTTTTCTGATGAATTATGGGGATGTTCAGCAAAGTTTAGACGTGGTGGGTGACACTGCAGAGATTCCTACAGTCTTCAACCCATGTCGTATTTTTGGCTGCGGCACACGCACAATGTCCCAAGCAGGTGGCCAGAAGAATTGCTTGGGGTCTGAAGTCTGGCCAAGCCTTGGTCACTGACTGTTTCAGAAGCAAGAAGGATGACAAGCTGTCTAGTCAGGGATACACAAATACTACCAACCACTAAAAACCAGTCCTGCTTCCAAAACCCAGATGTTAGCAATAAAGATTAAAAACTCATCCTTTCAGAATTACACTGGTAATGCTATGAATTTCTGATTTTTTTTTTTAAGCCTTAAGAACCAAAGACTGCCTGTGCTCACTTTTCTGCAGCACTGTTCTTAAATAATACTATGCCAAGATAGAAAGCTGTACCTCTTTCAATGCCACCAGAACTGTATTGTAGAGTAATAACTTAATAATTATTAGGAGCGAGACTGAATTATAATGTAATTACAAAATGTCATTGGTCTTTACAGGGTTGGTTAAGCTACAAATTAGTGATTAATACAAACCAGAAATGTTGTTGAACATTGTTCCACGTCCTAGTTTCTATGTAACCAGTTTGTTTAAAAAAAGTATGGGTTTTCAAATGACAATATAAAATGTCACAAATACATATATTTTCTAAACTCGATGTAAGTCAAATAGGAGTAAATAACCCGCTAAATAGTATTTTGGATCATCAAAATCTATTTTAAAAACCAAAACAACTTTTAAGTAAGAAACAGTAGTTGTGTCATTCACATTGATGGAAGATTTAGAAATTCAGCAATTTATGGCAATAGTTTTAAGTTCTCTGTAAATTTCTGTTTGAATCCCGGACAATTTCCACTTTAGCCAATAACCCCGAGAGTTGCAATACAAATCTATTTTGTTAAATGCAGGGCTTTTACTTAGACTTTAATTGTAACCATTGGTAAAAATGTAATTTACAATAATTTCTCATTTGCTGTCAGGAGTTGGAAAGGTAAGCGCCATTCAGTAGAGTACTGTGTTAACAAGCACGCACACGCATTACAGAAAATTGGACAAAAATAAAAATATGAACTGAATAGCAAGGGTGTGTTTAGCTGTTCTTAGTTTCAAACCACTAGCCCTTCACACTAGAGAATGTATAGATAAAATTGTGATCACACAACTGCTGATGACGAATCGATCGCAAGCCTACGTTGTTATGCATTGGAAAACAATGCCATTTTTTTTATCATGCTGGGGATTTGAATATATACCTTCAGAAGGCCTCACTGCAATCTGCGATCGCTCTTATTTCACTTTGCTATTTTCAACAGGTTTAATGTTTGAAAACGAGGCAACGTAATACTATCTATTCCCAACGACCGCACGTTCATTCTGCTTCTAAATGTTTTAATGCGGTTAATGAACGACCAGTTACAGTTACTGCCCCTTCCCCTCTAAACCGCATTCCTCTAGAAATATTGTCAGTCTCTCTCCTACACCTACCAGCATCGTGTCTGCCCGCAGGCCTCAGAAACTGAGCTGGCTTCCCAAAAATCAATAAGACTGATGGACCTCAGCCCACACGACCACAAATGTTTGGATATTTTGATCAGATGAATACTTTGGTGTACGTCTGACAGGCGTTCACAATAGTCTTCTATATGTATAAAAAAAATTCAATTCTTCAGCGAAACCTGTTATTTATTTATTTTTTATCATCTGATATTCCACTTTATTCATTAAATGTGGCTTTACGTGAATACAAATGGTTGGCGTGTAAGAGGGACTGATGTAGGAATCGAGATGCAGGCAAAGACTAGAACTGAAAAATGAGGACTCTTTACAGGAAGCAAAACAATCTACACCACATGGATTAATTTAATACTTAAATTTTTCTTAAACTTGGGCAAATAGATGTATCATTTTATTTATATGAAAAGTTAATAAAGAAAAGTTTCATAACAAAAGGAACTAAGGGATTTATTTGCTAAACTGGGATCTGTGTAGAACTGATAAGACAGCTGGACATTTTATGCCAAAATAGAAAAATTCTCCACTTTTTTTTTTTACATTTTTGAATAAATGTGTGATTGCCTGGTAAATTCTCCAGAATTCCTAGTTCAGTAATAAAACTATCAGTTCTCTGTTATTTCAATTTTGCTTTACTGTAAACACTAAGGTAGAAAATAAATGTATCCACAACAGGCAGACCTATGCATCTCCCAGAAGAGTTTGGCAAAGTTTGATGCTCTAAGTTAGGAATTAAAATGTGAAAATAAATGTACACTTTGATTTCCCAGGCTATAAGTGACTTCTGTTTTATTGTATGAAGTCAATGATTATTAATGCATATACAAATACAATATAAACATTTAAACAAAATAAGGCACTTGCAGGGGCGGACTGACCGGTCGGGCACTTCGGACATGGTCCGAGGGCCCGGCCGGGAGGGGGGCCCGCCATCAGGGGGCCCGGCGGCACACTCTGAGGGGGCTGGCCGCCCCTTTAAATGCTGCAGCCGCCTGAGCGTTCTCTTAAGAGCCCCAGGCGGCTGCAGCTTCTCACCTCCCCTCCCCTGTAGCGTGGCCGAGCTGCTCTCCGGTCCGCGGTGCCCGGCCGGAGTGATAGGAAGGTGCACACTAAGTGTGCAGTGCACCTTCCTGTCAGTCCGGCCGGGTACAGGAAACAGAAACTCCTGTTCCGCGCGGAGTTTCTGTTTCCTGTAACGGCCAGACTGACAGGAAGTGCACACTGAGCGTGCACCTTCCCATCACTCCGGCCGGGCATCGCGGACCGGAGAGCAGATCGGCCACGCTACATGGGAGGGGGTAAGAAGAGAGAGGGGGGGGTAAGAAGAGAGAGGGAGTGGGGGTAATAAGAGAGAGGGAGTGGGGGTAATAAGAGAGAGGGAGGGGGGTAAGAAGAGAGAGGGAGGGGGGTAAGAAGAGAGAGGGAGGGGGGTAAGTAGAGAGAGGGAGGTGGGGTAAGAAGAGAGAGGGAGGGGGGTAAGAAGAGAGAGGGAGGGGGGTAAGAAGAGAGAGGGAGGGGGGTAAGAAGAGAGAGGGAGGGGGGTAAGAAGAGATAGGGAGGGGGGAGGGGGTAAGAAGAGAGGGAGGGGAGGGTAAGAAGAGAGAGGGAGGGGGTAAGAAGAGAGAGGGAGGGGAGGGTAAGAAGAGAGAGGGAGGGGGGTAAGAAGAGAGGGAGGGGGTAAGAAGAGAGAGGGAGGGGGGTAAGAAGAGAGAGGGAGGGGGTAAGAAGAGAGAGGGGGTAAGAAGAGAGAGGGGGGTAAGAAGAGAGAGGGAGTGGGGGTAAGAAGAGGGAGGGGGTAAGAAGAGAGAGGGAGGTGGGGGTAAGAAGAGAGAGGGGGTAAGAAAAGAGAGGGAGGGGGGTAAGAAGAGAGAGGGAGGGGGTAAGAAGAGAGAGGGAGGGGGGTAAGAAGAGAGGGGGGCTAAGAAGAGAGGGGGCTAAGAAGAGAGGGGGGTAAGAAGAGAGAGGGAGGGGGGTAAGAAGAGAGAGGGGGGGTAAGAAGAGAGAGGGGGGGTAAGAAGAGAGAGGGAGGGGGGTAAGAAGAGAGAGGGAAGGGGGGTAAGAAGAGAAAGGGAGAGGGGGTAAGAAGAGAAAGGGAGAGGGGGTAAAAAGAGAGGGGGGTAAGAAGAGAGAGGGAGGGGGGTAAGAAGAGAGAAAGAGGGGGGTAAGAAGAGAGAGGGGGGTAAGAAGAGAGAAAGAGGGGGGTAAGAAGAGAGAAAGAGGGGGGTAAGAAGAGAGAGGGGGGTAAGAAGAGAGAGGGGGTAAGAAGAGAGAGGGGGGTAAGAAGAGAGAGAGGGGGGTAAGAAAAGAGAAAGAGGGGGTAAGAAGAGAGAGAGAGGGGTTAAGAAGAGAGAGAGAGGGGGTAAGAAGAGAGAGAGAGGGGGTAAGAAGAGAGAGGGAGGGGTAAGAAGAGAGAGGGAGGGGGTAAGAAGAGAGAGGGAGGGGGATAAGAAGAGAGAGGGGGGTAAGAAGAGAGAGGGAGGGGGGGTAAGAAGAGAGAGGGAAGGGGGGTAAGAAGAGAAAGGGAGAGGGGGTAAGAAGAGAAAGGGAGAGGGGGTAAAAAGAGAGGGGGGTAAGAAGAGAGAGGGAGGGGGTAAGAAGAGAGAAAGAGGGGGGTAAGAAGAGAGAAAGAGGGGGTAAGAAGAGAGAAAGAGGGGGGTAAGAAGAGAGAAAGAGGGGGGTAAGAAGAGAGAGGGGGGTAAGAAGAGAGAGAGGGGGGTAAGAAAAGAGAAAGAGGGGGTAAGAAGAGAGAGAGATGGGTTAAGAAGAGAGAGAGAGGGGGTAAGAAGAGAGAGAGGGGGTAAGAAGAGAGAGGGAGGGGTAAGAAGAGAGAGGGAGAGGGGTAAGAAGAGAGAGGGAGGGGGGTAAGAAGAGAGAGGGAGGGGGGTAAGAAGAGAGAGGGAGGGGGGTAAGAAGAGAGAGGGAGGGGGGTAAGAAGAGAGAGGGAGGGGGTAAGAAGAGAGAAGGAAGGGGGGTAAGAAGAGGGAGGGGGAGTAAGAAGAGAGGGGGGAGTAAGAAGAGAGGAGGGAGTAAGAAGGGGGTAAGAAGAGGGGGAGGGGGGAGTAAGAAGGGGGTAAAAAGAGGGGGAGGGGGAGAAAAAAGAGGAAGGGGGAGTAAGAAGAGTTGGAGGGGGGAGTAAGAAGAGGGGGGAGGGAAGAGTAAGAAGAGGGGGAAGGGGGGTAAGAAGAGGGGGGGAGTAAGAAGGGGGTAAGAAGAGGGGGAGGGGGGAGTAAGAAGAGGGGGAGGAGGGAGTAAGAAGAGGGGGGAGGGGGAGTAAGAAGAGGGGGGAGGGAAGAGTAAGAAGAGGGGGGAGGGGGTAAGAAGAGGGGGAGGGGTAAGAAGAGGGGGGAGGGGTAAGAAGAGGGGGGAGGGGTAAGAAGAGGGGGGAGGGGGGTAAGAAGAGGTGGGGAGGGGGTAAGAAGAGGAGGGGAGTAAGAAGGGGGTAAGAAGAGGGGGAGGGGGAGTAAGAAGGGGGGGAGTAAAAAGAGGAAGCGGGGAGTAAGAAGGGGGGAGGGGGGTAAGAAGAGGGGGAGGGGAAGTAAGAAGAGGGGGAGGGGGGAGTAAGAAGAGGGGGAGAGTAAGTAGGGGGAGTAAGAAGAGGGAGAGGGTGGAGTAAGAAGAGGGGGAGAGTAAGAAGGGGGGTAAGAAGAGGGGGAGGGGGGAGTAAGAGGAGGGCAATTGCCCCCTCCCCTGTCTGCAGGCACCGTGCGGGCAGCCGGCAGGGGAGGGAGGAAGAGAGGACCCGGGAGCTCAACCTGCAGCTCCTCTGGGTCCTTCTTGCGCGAGCACAGATCGTTGCCACGGTTACCACGGCAGCGTTACGGCTCTTGCGAGAGTAAGCTCTAGCCCTGGAGCTACGGGCTAGAGTTCACTCTCAACACTGTGACCACCAGGGATTCCTGGTGGTCGCAGTGGTGAGAGTGAACTCTAGCCCCATAAACACACTGCCGCCACACACCATACACATTCACACACTGCCCCCCATACACACACACTGCCCCCACACACACCATACACATTTACACACATTGCCTCACACACACACACACAGCCCCCCATACTAACATTGCCACAAACATACACAGCCCCCTCATACACACATTGCCCCACACACCCTACACATTCACACACTACACCCCCTCACACACACTGAACCTTTCACACACACTGCACCCCTTACACATTGCACCACTGCTCCTATACCCTACTACAGCCTCATATCCCAGCAGACCCCAGGTAAGTTGTCAAACTGTTCTTAAACGGTTTGACTACTTACTCTGGGAGGGGGGCCCGGCCCTCCTGGCACCATAACGACTACACAGAGCAGTAGTGGTTATTGTGCATGGATTATTTATTTAAATAATCTACAAGTGCCCACAGCCTGCCAGCCAGCAAGCCACAGCCAGCAAGCCACAGCCTGCCAGCCGCAACCAGCAAGCCAACAGCCTGCCAGCCGCAGCCAGCAAGCCTACAGCCTGCCGGCAGTAGCCAGCAAGCCTACAGCCTGCCGGCAGTAGCCAGCAAGCCCACAGCCTGCCAGCCACAGCCAGTAAGCCCACAGCCTTCCAGCAAGCCCACAGACTGCCAGCCAGCAACAGTAATTAAGGTAAGAGGTGCCAACTTGGCCTAGGTATCAGCGAGCTATGTTGTGTTGCTATATTGTGAATAGGAACCAGAGTGTTGGAGAGACCCCCTCCAGGCCCCATTAGACTCCATTGTAGTCTCTAATGGGACCTGGAGGAAATTCTTTGTAACACACTCTCTAAAGGACATTGAGATAGCCTCTGCTAGAATGCTCCCCCCCCCCATGGCCCATTAGCCTTCAATTGTAGTCTCTACTGGGGTCTGGAGGCGACACTTTCCAGCAGGGACACTGAGATGGCCTCTGTTAGAAAGACCCCCTTCCAAGCCTATTAGACTCCATTGTAGTCTCTAATAGGGCCTGGAGGGGATTCTTTCTAGCACACTCTCTAAAGGACACTGATATAGCCTCTGCTAGAAAGACCCCCCTCCATGGCCCATTAGCCCTCAATTGTAGTCTCTACTGGGGCCTCGAAGGGATTATTGCACTTTTGCTCCTTGTGTAGGGTGTGGCTGGAGGCGGTGCATGGAGGCGGGACATGGGGGGCGCTTGCTGCGGAGTATGGGTGGGACCTGTAAGGGGGCCCTTGATTTATTTTGCCCGGGGGCCCTGAGGGTTCTATGTCCGCCCCTGGGCACTTGCATTAAAGTGCTGGATTTTCAGGTTTTGCCGAGAACTCTGTCCAGACCAGGAAGTAGCTCAGCCAATCAAGATGCTTTCATTCTTTAAACTGGAGTCTGATCCCTAGAGGTTCATATTGTAAAAGGAACACTCTAGGCACCAAAACAACTTAATCAAGCAGTTTTGGTGTATAGATCAAGCCCTTGCAGTCTCACTGCTCAATTCTCGGCCATTTAAGAGTTAAATCTCTTTTTTTTTTTTTACTACAGCCTTAGTCACACCTCCCTGCATGTAGCTTGCACAGCCTTCCAAAACACTTTCTGTAAAGTAAGATCTAATGTTTAAACTTCCTTTATTGCACATTCTGTTTAATTTAGAATTTCTTATATTATACCCTGTTAATAGCTTGCTAGATCTTGCAGGAGCCTCGTGTGTGATTAAAAGTCAATTTACACAGCAGGAGATAAAAACTTTCAAAGTTAGTTAACATCTGATTGCAAATGAAACAGTTTTTTTTTTCAGGCAGGTTGTGCGAGTCACAGCTAGGGGAGGTGTAACTAGGGCTGCATAACCAGAAACAAAAAGTGATTTAATTTATAAATGCCAGAGAATTGATCAGTGAGACTTCAGAAGCAGGATTTATACACAAAACCTGTTTCATTAAGCTAACGTTGTTTTGATGCCTATAGTGTCACTTTAAGTACTTGGCATGAATCCCATTCCTCATACAGGATAAATTCAGTTGATGTTAAAACATCTATTATCACAGGCCTCCCATCAGTCCCAATTTAAGAAGGACATATCTGATTTTGGGGTCCTGACATACCAGATTTAGTTCTGTATTCTCCCACATACTTGTACACCAGGTACCAATCTTTGGGCATTACAGCGCAAGCGCCTCACTAGACAAGCAAGCGCTGTGAACAGGCATTAGGACCATTCAGGGAGTGCTTCAGCAACACTCTCTGCAGCGTACGTTATGTTTGGGGCCATTCCGGGTATTGCCAATGATGTCCCCCGTTGCCCACCCATCCTGATCTTATAGCTTCACATGTTGGGAGGTATGCTATCAGCTTACTGACAGTTCCATTGATGTTATGACATGATCAGACACAATCGTGGCTAAAGTTTTTCAAAATAAGCTGTGAACACCACATGCTCTTAAACATGATTTTAAATGCCTGTTTTGTAGGTGCATTAAACTCAAGCAAGTGTTTGAAGGGAACCATAAATCTTTCACTATTTCTTTAAGAAACACACGGAGCTGCAGAATGGCTCATACATACGTAACGGCTAAAATAATGAGAAAAGGCTTTCTCTGAAATTGAATCCACCTGATCTGATTCACTGAGTGATTGAAGGCCGTGTGATGATTCCCCTGGTTAGATTTGTTTGAGAAGAGTTGCTGGATAATGCATATGTGTGGTTCTGTAGCATATCCTGCGTATGGTTTTCTAAGAATAGCAAGACTGTAGCAACCCACAAATATACAAACTTCCAGCATTGCCAACCACTTAATAATCACTGTGGTTACAACTCTTACCGGATACACCCACAAAACTGGTACATCTTGGAATCCTCGACCGGCAGCGAAATCAGAGGAAATCGAGCAGGGAAGAGCAATTCTGAATATTTCATTAATGTGAAATGCAGTGGCAATGCATGTGCAAATGTAATGATAAAATAGTATTACAGGGGCTGCCTAAGCACCATAACCACTACAGCCCATATTTTCTGACCATGGTGCCACTAGGCTGTGATGCAAACTCCCGTTGTTGTTTTTTTATCCATCCATTTATTACATTATTTCCCAGCTCAATCATGTCATTGACTTTGGAAGGATAAACCGGTGAGTGGACTCAATGCCTGCATCACTGAGATAAATGATCCTGGAGGGGATTCTAGAAAGGCAGAAATAATCTAGTGAGTTCTAGTGATAGATCTTTAGATTTTACCTTTCTCAGCTCCTGAGCCTCTGCCTGGCTTTGCATCATCATCTCGGTACGACCTTCTTCAAAGGACTCGGACTTTACAATGGCGTCAATATACCAAGATCCTAAAACAAGAAGCAAAAACACTTCTCATTAACTCTGCCATTAGATGCAATATACAATAAAAATCTAAACAGTACGAAGTGACTCTCAACAGGATAAAACATCACAAAATCAAATGACAAGCCCACAACTCCAATTATTTATATAGCACCAACATATTCCGCAGTGCTGTATAATAGACCAAGACAATTCATTCTGACAAAACATGTTTGACATTTTGAGGTAACATCCCCAGGACGTATTTGAAAACCGGAGTAATCTGAATGTACCATTCCTGGTTAAATACTTTGTCATTATTATTATTTGAGAACATCAGATGAAGATGGACCTGACCAAACAAACTATGAGTTAAAAGGATGAGGAACAAATACACAGCGCGACGTAGGGGACTCATATAATTTGGTTATATCTGAGGATAACTGATTTGGAGGAGGGGGAAAAGTAGAAGGGAGATAACCGAGCATGGTTGTAGTGGATGAGGAGTTAAAAGGCCAACTGACAGGCTTCTCTAAGGATGTTTATAAAAGAACACAACAATCCTAGGAATACAAAGTTGATTTCCTACACTATACTCCCTCTGCCCCACGTCCTTCCCCGGCCATATAAAGGTTTATAAACCTTTTAAACACCGATGTCCCTCGGTGCTGGGTTGGGCTCCTCCAATGCCAGTCGATGGAGAGAACCTACATTGTTTTACATTACAGGACTGAGGGGGACAGGGACAGTGCATCCAAACCACTTCAGTGAAATTATATAGTGTCCCTTTAACCCCTTAAGGACCAAACTTCTGGAATAAAAGGGAATCATGACATGTCACACATGTCATGTGTTCTTAAGGGGTTAAGGATTTTTGAAGGACTGCAGAGACGGGAAGAGTCAGATGTTGTGCAGGAGGGCATTCTATATAGAGGCGGCAGATTAGAGTCTGGGGTGCAGGTATGAGAATGGGATAGTAATGGATTATTGGACTGGAACATATCTTCTAACGATGGGGGAATATATATAAATACTATAGTGGTTATGGTGCCCTTGCAATGTAACTTGTTAAATCGTTTTTGCACAGTTTGACAACCTACCTGGGTTTCCCAGGCACCTGAGTCACATTCGGTCTTCTCCTCCAACAGAAGGACCCATGGGTACAAGCATGACCCATAGAGGACTGTGCTGTTTGGCGGTCAGTGTGCAGCTAACGCTTACAGCCAGTGAGAGCGGCACTGTAAATGGATTATTTGGGCTAGATTTACACCATTTAAGTATAATATAGGCACCTGAAGTCTTTTTTTATCCTTAAATAACGTACAAAGTAAATAAATGGACCCCTTACAGGTTTCCTTAAAATCAGTGGCTGGTGTTTCTACCTCTCTGAGTGTAGCTTGAAGGTAATGATGTATTTTTTATGTCATTTTTTAAGGTGTGATTGGTATCAGTGTACACGATTCCATGTAAGCTCGTCTGCACAGAGCCCTCTTCACCCATTGTACTGTTGTACAGTGCTGCAGAATATGTTGGCACTATATGAATAATTGTATGCATGCGGCTGAGATAATGTACAGCCAGTGCAATGTATTATACACGCAGGATCTGAGCTGCTGTCCTATAGCACCCTGTGCTAATCTGGCTCTTTGTCAGTTAGTTATTGAAGTGACTCTTTGTGACCACAAGGACAAGTGAGTCATTAATGGGGAAAGCCATCCAAAGTGTTTAGTTATTCCGAGAGCCAGGCCACTAGCAGACACAGTGCCAGTGCCGGTTAATGTTTGCAGAGGAACTGTCAGCTGCGGTCTAATTAAAAATCAAATGCTGATTGCGGAAAAATTCTCTCCTGCTTAATGAGTAACAAACTGCGCAATGGGAGGAACAAGGGGACAATCGCACTGTATGACAGGCCGACAAAGTGGTTTGAAGTAGAGTATTTATGATTAATATGTAACAGATTACACAAGCAGTTACATTGTAACATCGCAGTGTGTGGGATAAAAACACCTGATGGTGGGGGCAATAAACTCAGCCAATGGGAGATCATTCTGGTGCCCCCGCCCACAGCTCATATCAGCCGCCTGCCTCAAACGGTCAGACAGTCATTCATTTATATCTTGTGCCCCAGCCGCTGCTGATAGCTTCTTCATACGTCATAACTTAAATTAATAATTTTATTTCCAATATTTGTTTCAAACCAGTTACGTATGTTGGTTTAAATTAATTATCAGTTTGCATCTCACATCTGCTGGGAAAAAAGAATAAACTACACCTACACCTAGAATGGGGAGATTTACCAAGAGTTCTGTCCTGGACAGTGCTGCAAATATGTAAAGTGTTGGAGTCAGCATCGGAATGTGGCTGCTGGTTCCACTGGTTTCTATGGTGATCACCCCACTTTTAGATCACTTGTTAGAACAGAACACGCACATTGTTATTCACTAAGGTGGGAATTGCTGGGAATAAAAAGGGAATTTGACATTTGCGGCCATAAACGGCAACCTTAAAATGTAATTTTTCATACAACTATTTTAGCACCAATTTTGAGATTCACTTTAAATTTCAGGCAATTCCCATTTCTCAGAATGTTCCTCACTTTGTCCCCGCACCTCTATTATCCCGGATAAATACACCATCTTGTGCGTGGCGGCATTCTTGGGATTGTATTGTGCACACAATTCACCATCCTGCGAGCAAAAATTCCTACTGGCACTACGAGTACCTGAGATATAGGGAAATGAAAGCCTCGCGTTATGGCTGCCGACGAGCCGTTAAACATACGATCACAATCCCACCAATCTGATATGTTCCATTCACACTTTCACCATCTGTGCGAAAACGACCTTAACCTTATGTTAAATACTCAAGTGTGGCGCGCACCATCCTGCAGACTTAGTCCTATACTATCACACTGGCAGAGGTATTCACTAAAGTGAGAATTCAAATGTAAGGCCACGCGTGCAGTCTGGTCCTTTAAATGGCCGCTTTGCCGGGCTGCCCTCCACCCAGGCACTGCGATGCTAACAGGCTCGTTTGGCATGATGTGCACAGCTTGTTTTGAATCTTTTGACATCACTGTGGGATCCTGACGTGTGACCCTTTCCTGTGAAAACCTCCGCCCTGCAGCTTTGGACTGAGGTGTAGCCCAGTCCGTATGGAATTATTTCTGCCTGTGGTTCCTGCTGCCTTCTGCTTTGCATTATGATCGGCACATTGCGTGTGTTACAGGGACGGCCTCAGTGCTCGCACAACACATGGACTGAAATCATTTACAGCCTTCTTCCTACAAACAAGAGAGAGCAATCGAAGATCCCGGCATTGCTACTGGTTAACTATTCGTGCACCAGAGCTCTCTATAAGGAGCTACATGCCAGAATTAAATACCATCGTGTTTCTCCTAGTACAGGAGAATGCCAGAATCTGTATTCTAATATTCTAATAACATTTCTTTCCTTCGTATAGGAGATTACTAGAACCTTTACACCTCTATTATATGAGAGTACCGGAACCTCTATGGCTCTATTATAGGAGAGTACCGGAATCTTTATACCTCTATTATAGGAGAGTACCGGAATCTTTATGTCTCTATTATAGGAGAGTACCGGAATCTTTATACCTCTATTATAGGAGAGTACCGGAATCTTTATACCTCTATTATAGGAGAGTACCGGAATCTTTATACCTCTATTATAGGAGAGTACCGGAACCTCTATGGCTCTATTATAAGAGTGTACCGGAATCTTTATACCTCTATTATAGGAGAGTACCGGAACCTCTATGTCTCTATTATAGGAGAGTACCGGAATCTTTATACCTCTATTATAGGAGAGTACCGGAATCTTTATACCTCTATTATAGGAGAGTACCGGAATCTTTATACCTCTATTATAGGAGAGTTCCGGAATCTTTATACCTCTATTATAAGAGAGTACCGAAATCTTTATACCTCTATTATAGGAGAGTACCGGAATCTTTATACCTCTATTATAGGAGAGTTCCGGAATCTTTATACCTCTATTATAGGAGAGTACCGGAATCTTTATACCCCTATTATAAGAGAGTACCGGAATCTTTATACCTCTATTATAGGAGAGTTACGGAATCTTTATACCTCTATTATAGGAGAGTACCGGAATCTTTATACCTCTATTATATGAGAGTACCGAAATCTTTATACCTCTATTATAGGAGAGTACCGGAATCTTTATACCTCTATTATAAGAGTGTACCGGAATCTTTATACCTCTATTATAGGAGAGTACCGGAATCTTTATACCTCTATTATAGGAGAGTACCGGAATCTTTATACCTCTATTATAGGAGAGTTCCGGAATCTTTATACCTCTATTATATGAGAGTACTGGAACCTCTATGGCTCTATTATAGGAGAGTACCGGAATCTTTATGTCTCTTTTATATGAGAGTAGCAGAACATCTATGTCTCTATTATAGGAGAGTACCGGAATCTTTATACCTCTATTATAGGAGAGTACCGGAATCTTTATACCTCTATTATAGGAGAGTACCGGAATCTTTATACCCCTATTATAAGAGAGTATCGAAATCTTTATACCTCTATTATAGGAGAGTTCTGGAATCTTTATACCTCTATTATAGGAGAGTACCGGAATCTTTATACCTCTATTATATGAGAGTACCGAAATCTTTATACCTCTATTATAGGAGAGTACCGGAATCTTTATACCTCTATTATAGGAGAGTACCGGAATCTTTATACCTCTATTATAGGAGAGTACCGGAATCTTTATACCTCTATTATAGGAGAGTTCCGGAATCTTTATACCTCTATTATATGAGAGTACTGGAACCTCTATGGCTCTATTATAGGAGAGTACCGGAATCTTTATGTCTCTTTTATATGAGAGTAGCAGAACATCTATGTCTCTATTATAGGAGAGTACCGGAATCTTTATACCTCTATTATAGGAGAGTACCGGAATCTTTATACCTCTATTATAGGAGAGTACCGGAATCTTTATACCCCTATTATAAGAGAGTATCGAAATCTTTATACCTCTATTATAGGAGAGTTCCGGAATCTTTATACCTCTATTATAGGAGAGTACCGGAATCTTTATACCTCTATTATATGAGAGTACCGAAATCTTTATACCTCTATTATAGGAGAGTACCGGAATCTTTATACCTCTATTATAAGAGTGTACCGGAATCTTTATACCTCTATTATAGGAGAGTACCGGAATCTTTATACCTCTATTATAGGAGAGTACCGAAATCTTTATACCTCTATTATAGGAGAGTACCGAAATCTTTATACCTCTATTATAGGAGAGTACCGGAATCTTTATACCTCTATTATAGGAGAGTTCCGGAATCTTTATACCTCTATTATAGGAGAGTACTGGAACCTCTATGGCTCTATTATAGGAGAGTACCGGAATCTTTATGTCTCTTTTATATGAGAGTAGCAGAACATCTATGTCTCTATTATATGAGAGTACCGGAACCTCTATGGCTCTATTATAGGAGAGTACCGGAATCTTTATACCTCTATTATAGGAGAGTACCGGAATCTTTATACCCCTATTATAAGAGAGTATCGAAATCTTTATACCTCTATTATAGGAGAGTACCGGAATCTTTATACCTCTATTATAGGAGAGTACCGAAATCTTTATACCTCTATTATAGGAGAGTACCGGAATCTTTATACCTCTATTATAGGAGAGTACCGGAATCTTTATACCTCTATTATAGGAGAGTTCCGGAATCTTTATACCTCTATTATAGGAGAGTACCGGAATCTTTATACCTCTATTATAGGAGAGTACCGGAATCTTTATACCTCTATTATAGGAGAGTTCCGGAATCTTTATACCTCTATTATAGGAGAGTACCGGAATCTTTATGTCTCTTTTATATGAGAGTAGCAGAACATCTATGTCTCTATTATATGAGAGTACCGGAACCTCTATGGCTCTATTATAGGAGAGTACCGGAATCTTTATACCTCTATTATAGGAGAGTACCGGAATCTTTATACCCCTATTATAAGAGAGTATCGAAATCTTTATACCTCTATTATAGGAGAGTACCGGAATCTTTATACCTCTATTATAGGAGAGTACCGGAATCTTTATACCCCTATTATAAGAGAGTATCGAAATCTTTATACCTCTATTATATGAGAGTACCAAAACCTTTATTCCTCTATTATAGGAGAGTACTGGAATCTTTATTCCTCTATTACAGGATAATACCGAAACCTTTATTCCTCTATTATAGCAGAGTACCAGGACCTTTATGCGTCCCAAGCAGGGCAAATCAAAGAAGAACAGAGGCAAAACGTAGGCAGAACAGAGGATGGCAAGACAAAATGGACTGTCAAATCCACTACATTAAAATGCAATAGTTTTCTGTGTTTAGAGTGTCCCTTTAACCTTGGGGAGCCTTGATTACTATGCCAGATCTTAGATGGGTGCTCTGTGAATAGTATGCCACATCAGCATTTGGCTATAACTTTCTAAAACAACATTTTTTTAAAAAATCTTTTTTTCCGAAAAAGTGGGCGCAGAAGCAGATTTTGTCCTTGTTTGTCCTGAGCTTGGCAAGAGAACAGCATAAATCACTAGATATCTATATTATCAATTAAACTGATTTATGATTTATAAACTCATTAATACAATACAAGGTAAAAAAAAAACGTAAATTTTTAACTAATTGTTCATTTATAACTATCATAATAAGGACGTAGTACACTACGGCTAATGCAGAATAGAATTCTACATTTGGCAAAGTGCTTTCCTGCCATCTAGTGGTTGGTTTGTGGATTACTGCTCTATGTTAAAACAGAATAATTTCTTCTGTAGCAGGTGGGGCTCTGAGGAGTCAGGATTTCCACTGCTTGCAGCTTCCAGTTATAATAATTAAAGTACAGGTGGGGATTCGGATGTCAGCAAATACAGCAATAGTAACAAACTGAGTCAGAGGGACAAAGCTCAGAGAGAAAGCGCAGGCAGGGTGAGATTCAGCACAAGCATGTTCCTTGTGGCGGTAACACTGAAAATGATTCTCAGCTGGTACTCGTAAAGGGCTGAGGATGATGAGAATTAGAATTTTACTGTCCATGGAGGGATTGCGGACAATAATTCACAAAATTCTCAGCCATCCAGACTTGATGTCCGTAAATGAAGTCTCATTAGCTGTGATATTTAGAGGTTTTCCGTATTATATGAATATAAGTGATGTTAGATGTGTCCTTGATAAAACGGTAAACAACAGCTGCCGTTCCATGTGTGTAGGTCACTGTTCTAGTCAAAGCAGAGTCGTTTTCCTTGGATCGTTGCATCACTTTTTGTAGAAGACAGAAACAAGTACTGGTGCTATACATTTCCAAATATTATTATTATTATTATTATTTATATAGCGCCATCAAATTCTGTAGCGCTGTACAATGGGTGGACTAAAAGACACGTATTTGTAACCAGACGAGTTGGACACACAGGAACAGAGGGATTGAGGGCCCTGCTCAATGAGCTTACATGTTAGAGGGAGTGGGGTATAGTGACACTAAAGGTAAGGGTAGCGTAGGGTAGAGAAGTAGATTGCTAGAATAGTATTTACTGAGGGCTTAGTGTGTTTTTGTTTTATTTAATGACAGTTGTAGGAGAGGAATCAGGGTGTGGGGAGGGAAAGCTAACAGTTTAATTGATACGCTTTCCTGAAGAAGTGAGTTTTCAATTATTTTTTGAAGACTGGGTGAAAGTCTAACAAAGCAGGGAAGGGAGTTCCAAATGAGCCCTTAAGAAGTCTTCGGGGGAGTGTGGGAGGGTGCAGACGGACAGGAAGATGAGCCTTGCCGCCGTATTCATTATAGACTGTAACAGGGAAAGTTGGGAGCAAGTAATACCATTGAGAAGGGGATTGCAGTAGTCAAGGCGAGAGAGGACAGCGGCATGGACCAGCTCCTTAGCCGCATCTGGCATTAAATAGGGGCGGATGCGCGCTCTGTTTTTGAGATGGTAGCGGCAGGATTCAGCGATTGATTTGAACTGAGGGGTGAAGGAGAGATCAGATTCAAAGAGAACACGTAGGCAGCGAGCCTGCGAGGTAGAGGTGATGGTAGAGCCACTGACTCAGAGGGAGACAGACATAGGAGAAAATACACTAGAGGGAGGAAATACCAGAAGTTCTGTTTTGGACAGGTTATGTTTAAAGGAACACTATAGGGTCAGAAACACAAACGTGTATTCCTAACACTATAGTGGTAAAAACACATATAGGGTCCCTGGCCCCTTTAAAGAATAAGAAAACTTACCTTCTTCCCAGTGCTGCACATGGCTGCTGGTGCTGGTTTCGCCTCCAATCCTCTTCCCTGGCTGATATCATCAGAAATGATTATTCCAAAGGAAAGCAATGGATTGACTGAGAACATCAATTCAGATGATCTCAGACAATGAGGCGGGGTGGGGCCAAACGCCGCCCTAGCCAGTCAGCATCTCCTCATAAAAATGCACTGAATCAATGCATCTCTATGGGAAGCTTTTAGCGTTTCCATGCAGGGCGTGGAGACACTGAATGTCATTGCTGCTCATTGTGCAGCACTGATTCAGGAAGCACCTCTAATGGCCATCTGAGGAGTGGCCATGTTTACAGCAAAAAGCCTACAGGGGCATGCTATACTCACCAGAGCAACTACATTAAGCTGCAATTGTTCTGGTGACTATAGTGTCCCTTTAGGGAAGTGAGCAGCCATCCAGTTAGAAATAGCAGAGAGACAGTCAAAAGGGGTGGCGAGAGATCAGGAGAGGACAGATAGATTTCCATGTCATCTGCATAGAAATTATATTGGAGGCCAAAGGAACTAGTGAGTTTACCAAGGGAGGCAGTATAAATCAAGAACATTAGGGAACCGAGGACAGAACCTTGGTGGAACACCAACAGAGAGAGGTGACAGGGGGGGCACCAACATAGAGGGGTTGGGGAAAAGATCCAGAGAATTAAACACTGAAAGAGCGCTGGGATAGGTAGGAGGAGCACCAGGTGAGAGCAGTATCTCGTAGACCGAGATTACAGAGGTTAAGATGAAGCTGTTTATCATCAATATAAGAAGACCCTCAAAATTAGGACCTTTGATAATGCCTAAGGATTGTCTGATGGTCTATGCTGCAGGCAATTGTATCAAATTTTTCCATCTAGGTGTTGTTTACTATAATACTGTGTTAGCCAATGGAGACTGTAGACCAATTCTATTACCTCCATCAAAGTCATGGCTGCCAATTCAATATGTAAAATTTGTACGTATACTGTCAATCCTACTAGAGAGGTGGTTACTTCTTGGACCTGCTTGTGGCTTTATGGGGTAGACCTGCAAAGTGCCCCTTTGGTCTGTTTTATCTTTGTGATGGAACTCCCTATTGTGGTTTCATATCTTTTCACAGCTTTGGTATCAGACGTAACCGGAAAACACATTTTTAACAATACATTCTGTCTGATTACAGCCCATGAAGCTGCTTTTTTGATTGCAACACATATTACAATCGTGCTCATATCTGACAGATGTGAAAACTCGATGTATATTTTGAAGTTACATGTTATTTTATACCTGCTTCCTCCGACAGCGAATTAGGTCTGTCTCTGAAAAACCCTTGTTTTTGTAAGCGATTGGTAAGAGGGTCTAGTCTGTCTCCTCTATTGATTTGGTATAAAAATCAATGCAGGTAGGTTGGTACCTAGAACTTTACG
The DNA here is from genome assembly GCF_036172605.1 of Pelobates fuscus. Classification (NCBI taxonomy): domain Eukaryota; kingdom Metazoa; phylum Chordata; class Amphibia; order Anura; family Pelobatidae; genus Pelobates; species Pelobates fuscus. Next base: position 378,222,275 of record NC_086320.1, read on the forward strand.
GAGATGGCATCAAATGGCATGTATCTTCTAAAGTGCACGCTGATTTACCATCAAATGCCATACCTTTTAGAGATTAAAGTGTAAAATGATTGCAATACATATTAATGGTTCTTTAAGGAGGTTAAATGCATGCTGGGAAAAATGTTCTAAGAAAAGGTAATGTAAGTGTATATACGACCTTAAAGAGACAATATAGTCACCAGAACAACTACAGCTTATTGAATTTTTTCCTGGTGAGTAGAATCATTACCTTCAGGCTTTTTGCTGTAAACACGTTCAGTCTTTTCAGAGAAAATGCAGTGCTTACATTACAGCCTAGGGATAACTCCACTGGCCACTCTTTAGATGGCTACTAGATGTGTTTCCTGGGGCAGTGCTGCAGAGTAAGCAGCACAGCCATTCAGTGTGTCCACCCTCTGCATGCAGACACTGAACTTTCCTCATAGAAATGCATTGATTGAATTCATCTCTCTGAGGAGACGCTGATTGGCCAAAGCTGTGTTGCCCCTGATATGCCTCCTTGACAGTCTCAGCCAATCCAATGCTTCCCTATGGGGAAAGCATTTTGATTGGCTTTGAATAACACTTCTAATGCTGTCAGCCAAGCAGGCAGATCAGGGCCAGAGCCGCCAGCAGCAGATTGGAATAAAAGTAAGATTTTACTATATTTAGGGAGGTAAGAGGAAGTCAGGGAGGCTAGATGGTGTTTTAACACTACATGGTCAGGAATACATGTTTGGCCATATAGTGTTCCTTTAAAATTTGAGTGTTTTTAAAAATATATATATTTAATAACAGATGGAAACAGTTTTATACTCCTCGTGTACAGCTAACCACATAACTAACATAAACCATACAAAAACATGGAATTGTATTTCCATACCAGTTTCCAGTATAGGACTTGAGCCATCGCTTGGAGTGTGTTTCCATGCATCACGGAACATTAAAGCGTCCTCAAGGAATTCAATCTTCTTACTGTACTGCATTTCCAGAATTGGGATAATGTCAGGCAGCTTAGCCGACAGAATTCGATATGTGATGTCTGGTTTGCCAATAAATCTTTGCCGAACACTAATATCATATCCAGTGAAGATTTTGATGTCATCCACATCTTGTATCTCATATCGGTGGACCAGCTCAGAATTACAGTCCCAGATCTCCAGGGCGGTTGGTAACAAGGTGAGCTTCCCCGGTTTAAATTGCTGATCTGGCTTGTTGGAGAAGATTACTGGGATCATCAGTAGGCTACCTTCCTTGTCATTAGCCTGAGAACTGGAGTCCATGGAGGGTTCTTTGCGCTGGACACATGAAGCACTCTTCCAAGGCTTCATGCTGAAGGGCCACCAAGAAGGGGATTCAAGTATACACAGCATCCTGTAAATGACATTACAGAGTAAGTACATCGATAAGGAAATCAAAAATTATAGTGCTCCTGGACTACACTAGAAGAGGTATCCCTAAAGGTCTACATATCTTGCATGTATCTTTATCCATTGATAACTATAGATACTTTCTGGTTACCGTAAGACTTAAACACATGGTCTTGTCTTGCATGGACGTAGCGGGGAATGTGGTGCAAATAAGAATAACAGAGCCTACCCCAAATAACCCCCAATAGCAATAGACACCGAATTTAGATGAAACAGGGAACAGCATTTATTAAACATAAGATGATAGGACTCATCCAACATTTATTAACTTTATCATTTAATTATAACCATAGATAAATACATAAATAATCCATAACTTAACATATAAATTCACCTAGGCTCTACAGACTTTAGCTTACATAAACGTCTTTGCCAATGAACGAGACCAGGTACCTATGCACCAACTTTCCCACTGGGTTCTCGCCTCCCCCCTCGTCCAAACCAAATTCCCTTTTTCTTTTAATGCTCTCCACCAGCCGGCTTTTAGCTCGGTGAGCACGTCCAAGTCGGTAATGGAAAAGTTTACCCTACAGAGCAGGGGAGGTTGAGACCCGACCTTGTCCATCTCCTGACATTCCATGTGATAGCCCCCCAACACCTATTGGCAAGGACACACCCCATGCTAGCTGTGACATAGATAATAACAAATAGAACAGAGGGAGGGTGGGAGGGAAGTTGTTTGCTGGCCCGTCTCCCAAGAGGCACTGAGGTAAAATGATCTCTACACCACTCCCAAACACATAACCACTCCCATACATACATACAACCAATCACAAGCATCCCTCCCCCACTCAAACATGTGCCCTTGTCCGCTTAGCCATGCTATCTCCCCAGGGCCTTATTCCTTTGAATATAGTAACATGCTACTTTTAAAAGAACCTATAGAAATGTGGGCTTAAATAATAAGAAAAAAAAGACATTGAGGGTTTGAGGTCAATGCCAGGTCAAATTTCTAAAGTGTCACAGGTTTGTGGTGAATGTGCTTTGTATGCAGAGATCTGAACAAAGCACATGCACTTAATTTAAAGTCTTTATCAATAAAACAAATGGCATTAGCTGAAAAGTAAGAGAACAAAACCAAATAGTGTAGGACCAGGACCACCAAAACAAAATACATTCATATTCTAGACAGGATAAGCAAGCAAAAGTATAAAGTATTTGGCTAAATAAACAAATAGGGAAAGATTTACCATAATGTCCAACATTGGTCCAGGGAGGCAGGGGTTAACCAAGACAGAGGAGACGTGTGATCCTTAGGGAGTTCACAAAACAACTGAGCCCAGGACCCAGGGTGGTCTGTGCTTAAATAGGGGAAAGGAAGTGGGGACCCTCCCACGAGGAGGGGTCTAAGGGCCTATATAACTGGAAGGCCTACTAGTGTAAGTAGACGTACACGCCCCCTGTGTGGGTGGGATGCTATGCCTGTTAGTTTACCCAACCAACTGCTCCTCAAACCGCTCCCAGGAATACCAGGATGGATCACCCAGGGTTCTGACACCCTGAAGAGATCCCGGAGCAGTGTGGGGATCACATATGCCACCGAGCATGCCCGCCGCAGGTGAAGCGAGCTGAATAACAGACAAAGCGTGTCTCCCTTCCCCTGCACGCTGCAACGTGGACCAGCTGCAGGGGCCGGCGGGCAAGGAGCGAATGTGGCACATCTTGTGCTCGTGGTGCGCCTCTGAAGAGCTGTGGACCCAGCTTGTGGCTGGGTGGAGTGCTCGGCATGCCCCCACTTCCGGGACGCCAAAGGTGGTGCAATTGTAATAATAAATATCAGTACAAGTTTAATATTTTATCCACAGTGGTATGTGTGCATACCTATATGCAGGTTTTGGGAAATAGAAGGGGGGAATTGACAGATGTATCCAAAATGTTTCTTTGTCTTCTAAAGTTTTCACCCCACTTCCCTCAAGGCACCAGGAAAGTTTGAAAAACAGACACTATTTCTGCATTTCTTTATTATGCAATGCCTCCTAACATTTCAAATGGACATAAAGGGACACTTTCATCTTAGGGGTGGGAGTGGTGTGAGCTGTGGGGTAGATGGGGTTGTTCTGGTAAAATTTAGGTGACTTACTAATTTATACAACTAAAATGTACACACACTAACACAACTGAGCTCCTAGAAATGAGGGACATGAGAATAAGAAAGAGGAACAAAGGGACTGTTCCTTCTACATAGCGACACTTTGTAAGTCTGCATTATGGGTGGCTGAGCCCAGATTATAAAGTTTCCTTTAGGAAGGCTGAACTGTGTTCAAATCTATTCAATCTAGGTTTTTTTGGCCAATTTTTAAATGCAGCCAGTTAAAGCAAGAAATCATTGGATATTCAGCGATCCTATGGATAAGTCTAAGCCCTTTCCATTTTCCAACACAATTGCAAAGCCTTCACATCCTTTTAAACACAAAATACTGCAAACCAGGAAACTTGAAATCTCATCTCTCTTTCCAGAATACTAAGGGGGTAATGTTACACAGCCGAATAAATAGCACTATGAAAATGGTGATTCACTATTTTAATTAACCATTTCTGTGCCAGTTACACCTTGCTAGACTGTGGCCTAAAACACGCCAGCAAGTCTCCCGAGCACCACAGAGGTTAAATTATATTAAAACATTAGACTTTGCTGTCACTTATTAAACATTAGGCGGCTGCTGTGCTTCACAACTTTTACAAGATAGGAAGAAATTTTCATTTGGGTCAATATTTTCTTTGGAAGGTGTCAGTCTGTTCCATAGGATGGCAGCTCTCGACACAAGAGAAGGCGGATGAGAAAGCGCACTGTTGTGGGATTGCCTTTTCAAGTTGTGCCAGGTGAGGAAAATGCCCCTCAGTGTTACAGATCCATCAAAGGTCGTCAGGAATAAGAGCAAATGCCAAGATCTAACAGAGGTCTACCCGGGGGCCGTAGCAAGCCCGAATGATATCAAAGAATAGAAAATATAAGAAGAGAGAAGCCAGCAAATTCAGTAAATACTGCAGGCCACGTCAATGGATAATGAAAATATGAAGAAAAAAAAAATCATTATAGAAAATATACCACTTTTGACTTTTCTGCATCTGTTGCAAATTCTTGAGATTAGATTTTTCCAGCAGGGAGCTCTGCTCAAATTAGGGAAACGTTTATAGCCTGCCAGCCAATCCTAACCTGTTTTTATTGTTTTCGGCCAGAGCCGAGTATAGCCTCTGTTAGGGCTGTTATTCACAGAATATGTCATTCAGCTCTTGCCTGCAGCTCCGTTCATCTGAACGTGTCGAACTGATATTATTCTAGCATGGCTGCCATTGACTTACACATAGTTCCATTTGTGGTTTTCCAGGATGGCGCTGTAGATGCCACCATGCAGTATCTAGGAATGTGGGGACTTGATAGGTACATACCTCCCCAGCGGAGTCACGATATTCAAATACTGCTGTGAACGCTGTATTCATTGCTTTGTCCTGGGGGACTTACAGCTGCAAGGAGTTCTGCTACATTTGCTACATTTATAAACCACAAAAAAAAGGTAGAAGGGCCGGCGCTACCATTAGGCGAATAAGGCATTTGCCTGGGGTGCCAGCCTCATGGGGAGGATTCCTGCTGGGGAGCGGGGTATGCTGTAACCCCAGCACCCGAGCAGAGCACTGGGCTTCCTGCAGGCAGGGGAAGCCGGGACATGATTTAGTATCCTGGCTGCCCCCTGCCTGTGAACACCAGAAGCACTCCGAGTAGCCTGTGCTCACAGTGCACGGCTCTCCTGCTCCCCCCACCAGAAACAACAGCAGCTACCTGCAGGCTTGACCCCTCTGCTCCATTCACAGCATTTATGTATGGTCCATCTGAAGGTAAGGGGTGATGGCTGGGGGGGGTAAGAGGGAGTGAGGAAGTAGGGGAGGGAGGGTGGGGAATTCTTTTAATTTAAATAAAAAAAACAATTTTACAGTTTACAGAGGGAGACAGGAGGGATCACACAGTGGAAGGGAGGAGAAAACTGAAGTGTGCGCTGGCGATGGACTTTTTTTATGCACAGAATTTACATTTGGAAGCCCGAAACAGACTTCTGGCTTGCCCAAGTCATGTGTGCTGTGGGTGCAACTAGCACCCTGAACACTATTAACAGTATCTCAAGCAGAAACACTGCACATGAATACTCCTACCACCACGACCACACCTACCACAGTGAAACTGCGTGTGTATTTCAGTGACAGTGTGTGTGAGCGAGAGTGTGTAAGTGACACTGTGTGTGTGTTAGTGACTGCGTGAAAATGACATTGTGTATGTCAGTGAGAGTGTGTGTGTTAGTGAAAATGTGAAGTGGCACTGTGAATGTCACTGAACGTTTATGTGTGTGACAGCGTGTGTGTGTTAGTGACACACACACACAGGAAATTTCCTTTTTTAAGAAATGCCAATATATTCTAGAATCTGAATTACAAAATGCTAATAAAAGCTTAAACATAAAATCTAAGCTGTCAGTCACGTGAGTATACTGTGCGTTAGGTTTGCTCTGTCACATCCAAGTTAATTACCAGCCGAAACAAATTGTAATATTTATTATTAGCTCTTTTGAGTGTGGCCCTATTCACCTCGTCTCTGCCAATACTTGTTGTTTTATATCTCCAAATGGATTATTGTACATCGCTGTGGATTATGTTGGTGCTATATAAACGCTGATGATGATAATAACAATTCCATTGGATAAAATGGAGCATGTATGCTTTAATGTTTCTAATGAATCTAGCGCCACCTGTTGGCACCTTCCACTCTGTGTTCATAGAGGGTTAGAATGATCAATTACATTCTATTTTTCAAACTTTACAAATACATATTTATTAAACAAAATTGTGATATTAAAAAGTGACAGTTCTCCTTCAAAGGGATTAAAGCAATTACAAACCAGTATACAACTCACCACACCGTTTTTAAAGCACTAAATCATACCTCCCAAGTATCACTATTTAGGAAGGAGAGTCCCAATTTTGGGCCTAAATCCCTCTGTCTCTCCTTAACATCCTAATGTCCCTCTTTTCTAGGAGCTTTATATAGTTGGTGTGTCTAAGTGTATAACAGAGCTCCACAGTAATAATACTCCCAGTAATGTGTCTGAGTGTATAACAGAGCCCCACAGTAATAATACTCCCAGTAATGTGTCTAAGTGTATAACAGAGCTCCACAGCAATAATACTCCCAGTAAAGTGTGAGTTGATAACAGAGCTCCACAGCAATAATACTCCCAGTAATGTGTCTGAGTGTATAACAGAGCTCCACAGCAATAATACTCCCAGTAAAGTGTGAGTGTATAACAGAGCCCCACAGTAATAATACTCCCAGTAATGTGTCTGTGTGTATAACAGAGCTCCACAGCAATAATACTCCCAGTAATGTGTCTGAGTGTATAACAGAGCCCCACAGTAATAATACTCCCAGTAATGTGTCTGAGTGTATAACAGAGCACCACAGCAATAATACTCCCAGTAATGTGTCTGAGTGTATAACAGAGCTCCACAGCACTAATACTCCCAGTAATGTGTCTGAGTGTATAACAGAGCTCCACAGCAATAATACTACCAGTAATGTGTGAGTGTATAACAGAGCTCCACAGCAATAATACTCCCAGTACAAGTGCGTTGGTTATTATAAAAATATTTATTTGCCCATTTTTGAGGCTGAAAAAAGAAGAGTTTAGAAGAAAGAAGACATCAAATTGTAAGTCTTTTTTTTTTTTTTTTTACATTTTAGATAAGGGTCTCCCCTCATTATTTTTAGGATGAGGGGGGTAGGTAGGGGTTATTTTTTTGGAGGAGGGGGGCGGCTAGGGGTTTGGGGACCCTAGTCACCTGGGGGGGGGTTAAATTTTTATTTGGGCCCCCACCCGCCGCTTAGGGGTGGGGGCAGGGGGGAGGACATTAGGTCCCCCCCCATTGTTATTTAGGGCCCCCATCTGCCACTCAGGGGTGGGGGCCAGGAGGGAGGACAGTAGGTCCCCCCCTATTGTTATTTATGGCCCCCACCCACCGCTCTAGGGTGGGGGCCGGGGGGGGATGACAATAGGTCATTGATATTTAGGGCCCCCACCTGCCGCTCAGGGGTGGGGGCCAGGGGGGGACAATAGGTTCCCCCCCTTATTGGTATTTAGGGCCCCCACCCGCCGCTCAGGGTTGGGGGCTGGGGGAGGTAATAGGTCCCCCCTTTAGTTTAAAAGCCCCCACTCACGCGTCGCAGGTGGGGGCTCAGGAGGGAGGAATGTTTTTTATTTATGGTCCCCACCCACCACTCAGGGGTGGGGGGCAGGGGGGAGGACATTAGGTTCCACCACTCAGGGGTGGGGGGCAGGGGGGAGGACATTAGGTTCCCCCCCAATTTTTATTTATGGCCCCCACCAACCGCTCAGGGGTGGGGGCCGAGGGGGGAGCCCAATAGGTCCCCCCTTATTAATATTTAGGGCCCCCACCTGCCACTCAGGGGTGGGGGCTGGGGGGGGGCGAGGACAATAGGTCCCCCCCCTATTGATATTTAGGGCCACCGCTCAGGGGTCGGGGCCAGGGGGGATGACAATAGGTCCCCCCTTATTGATATTTAGGGCCCCCACCCACCGCTCAGGGGTGGGGGCCAGGGGGGACAATAGGTTCCCTCCTTATTGGTATTTAGGGCCCCCACCCGCCGCTCAGGGTTGGGGGCCGGGGGAGGCAATAGGTCCCCCCCTTTAGTTTAAAAGCCCCCACTCGCGCGTCGCGGGTGGGGGCTCAGAAGGGAGGAATGTTGTTTGTTTTGTTTTTTAACAGTGAACAGCCATAGGCTGGGTCACTTGCTGCACTGGCCAATCACAGCCATGCCATTAGTAGGCATGGCTGTGATGGCTTCTAAGGGCACACAAGTCAATTGCTTGTTGATTGGCTTCCCTCCAGCCTTTCAAAATGTGTCATTAAATCGCCGAACACCGAACTCCAGCCCGAACATACACTGATATGTCTGTGTTCGGGTCCGGGGTCTAAAAAAGTAATGTTCGGTACGAACCCGAACTTTACAGTCCGGGTTCGCTCAACTCTACCAGTAATGTGTCTGAGTGTATAACACAGCTCCACAGCAATAATACTCCCAGTAATGTGTGAGTGTATAACAGAGCTCCACAGCAATAATACTCCCAGTAATGTCTTGTTTAACTCCAATAAATGTGTTTAGAAATCAGTCTGTGTAAATAAGATACATTGTTCTGGTTCTAAATTACATCTTAGTTACACAAATTATTAGTAAGTCATCTAAAGTTTCTCAGGTCAGCCCCACCTCTGGCCACACCTCCTCTCACACCCCCAAAATTAAAGGGCCCCTCTTTGTCCATGTGAAATGTTGGGAGGTGTGTAAATGATGATGTAAATAGAATTTCTGATTGAGAAGCCACTTAAAGTGTAATGGGGAAGATTTCTGCCTGTTAATACCCATAATTGAAATTAGGCATCAGGTTTGTGTGTATTTCTAAAGGAGCACTCTAGCAAACGTATGATAGTAGGTCATCTGCCTATAAGGCGAGATTATCAGTTATCAAGACTAGTGTGCAATTGCTACACCGCACCAATCAGCGACTCTGTACGGAGCTTTCCGTGTGGAGATGCTGAAAGTCTGTCCTACAATCTTTGCAAGAACTCATGACAGCCACTAGAGGCAGTACTGTTGACACGGTCTTTTCTCAGAAATGGCAGTGTGTACCTGCTCAGCCTGCATGGACAGGGACTTTGCCCCAGAAAACAGAAATTTTGACTCACCGTAAATTCTTTTTTTCTTAATATGGTGGCAGTCACTTATGGGTTTTCCTCCTCCCTGCGGACAAGACTTTTAACAAGCATATTTATTAAAAAGGATCCTCCCCCTTTACCTATAAATGGCCGAGACCGCAAAACCTACCCCAGTACGTAACTAGTAAAGAAACCAGACCAAGAAACATCCAATGCAAAAATTCTTTAATAAAGAGGGAGGGAAACAATACTGCCACCATATTAAGAAAAAAATAATTTACGGTGAGTAAAAAATTCTGTTTTTTCTGTCATATGGTGGCAGTCACTTATGGGATATAGCAAGAATCCATCTGGGCGGGACCTAGGCCACAACGGCTTGTAACACCGTACGCCCAAAAGCAGCTTCAGAGGCAGAGAATATGTCTAGCCGATAGTGCAGGAGACTGAAGACCTGTGGAAGAATACGCTAAATCGATAGTTTGAATCAGCCAGTGAGATAAAGTACCGCGGGAAGCTACCTTGCCCTTCAGGTGACCCTGAAAATTTACAAACAGATGAATCGAAACTCTGAATTCCTTTGTTCTGTTTAAATATACACATAACGCTCTTCTGACGTTTAACTTTTGCCATCTGCGTTCTTGAAGGGACGAGGGCTCACTAAAAAAGGAAGGTGATATAATTGGCTGATTCACATTTTTTTAAGATAAAACTTTCGGTAGAAAAGATGGTCTTGGATAAAGAACCACCTTGTCTTCGTGAAAAATGGTGAATTCATCTGAGGAGGATAGGGCGTGAAGTTCTCCCACTCTTTTGGCTGACGTGATGGCTACCAAAAACAAAACTTTAAGAGATAAAAATTTTAAAGGAACTTCCTCCAAAGGTTCAAACGGGTGAGTACTAAGAGCTTGAAGGACTAGGGCTAAGTCCCATGTTGGAAACACCGATCGTTTTGGAGGTCTCTTGCGGCTGATGGACCTAAAAAATCTTCTGATGAAAACATTGGCTGCCAAATCCTTAAGAAGAAAAAAATTCAAAGCTGATATTTGAACTTTGAGAGTTGAGACTCCCAGGCCAGCTTCAAAGCCGTCTTGCAAAAACTGGAGAATGTTATCTATGGATGGGTGTAATATCGGGAACTGGTGATCCTTACACCAGTGAATAAACTTGGACCAAATCCTAAAGTATATCCTAGAAGTTGGATCTTCTAGTAGCGTGGAGTAAGACTGTTATTCTCTCATCTTGCAAACCTTTGTTTCGAAGGATCAGCCTTGCAGTAGCCAAGCCGTCAACCTGAAAATTTCTAGTACTTTCAAGGGCAGGTTCTTGTTCACAATGAGACGGTTTGATCTGGGAAGCTCCCAATAGTTGATGGTCATCTTCTTTAGTGCCGAAAACCAGACTCTGTTTGGCCAATAAGGGATTATCGGCAATATCCTCGCCTGGTCTGTTCGTATCTTGAGGAGGACCTTTGGGATTAATGGCAGAGGTGGAAAGATGTAAGCCAGGCGAAAATCCCACTTTATTGATAGAGCGTCTATCCAACTGGGTTGATCTGTTCTGAATAGGGAGGCGAAGTGGTAAACTTTCTTGTTTGATTTTCTTGCCATCAAATCTACCTCTGGTACTCCAAATTTTTCTGTCAAAATCCTGAATATGTCCGGGTTTAAAGACCATTCCTTTTGGTCCCATTTCCCCCTGCTCAAATCGTCGGCTATTATATTGTCGCTGCCTCTTATGTAAACTGCCGCGATGTCTTCCAGATTTCTTTGTGCCCATTCCATAATTTCTGCAAAGACTGTAAAGTTTTCTTGCTTTGGTTCCTCCCTGTCGATTGATATAAGAGACTACTGTGCGATTGTCTGACTGGATCTTGACCGCTCTTTGAAGTAACCAAGGTCTGAGGTGATGAAGAGCATACAGAACTGCCAATAATTCCCTGAAATTTGTAGATTCCTCTGCTTCCCTGGATGACCATATTCCTGGAAACATGGTGGAGCCTAAGTGGGCTCCCCAACCTGAGTTTGAAGCGTCTGTGGTGACTATCAGCCAGACCTTTGGCTGAAAAGATAAACCTCCTGAAAGGCACTCTGAGGTTTTCCACCAATCTAGTTGAGTTTTCACCTGAGGGGATAACAAGAATCTTTCGTCTAGATCTTCCTCTTTTTTTGGACCAGGAAGTCAGGATGTTCCACTGTAATGGGCTGACCTCCGATCTGGCTCATTTGACTGCCGGGAAGGTGGCTGTAAGAAGTCCCAAAACGCTCATGGCCTCTCTGAAGGAACAACTTCTCATCCTTTGGAGGTTGGAAATCGTTTTTAGGATCTTTCTCCTTTTCCGTTTGGGAAGAAATATTGACATGGAGACTGAATCGATCACGAAACCGAGAAACTCTATTACTCTTGTTGGAATGCAAACTGACTTTATCAGATTCAAGATCCAGCCATGGTCCTGAAGAAACCTTATAGTGACCTGCAGATTCTTGTGCAGTTGTCTTTCTGTATGTGCCATTAGAAGCCAGTCGTCCAAATATGGGATAATTGAAATTCCCTTTTCCCTCAAATGAGCTGTTAGAGGAGACAGGATCTTTGTAAATATCCTTGGAGCGGATGACAGACCGAACAGCAGAGCCCTGAACTGGAAATGAACGGTGGAACTTCCTCTTCTTATTGCAAATCTTAAATATTTCCTTGAAGTGGTGGCTATCGGAACATGTAGATACGCATCCTTTAAGCCTATTTTTACCATAACGTCGCCTCTTTGTAAAAATCGATGCGATTGATTCCATATGGAATCTGTGATAGGGGATAAACTGATTTATCTTCTTTAAATCCAGAATGGGACGAAATGAGCGGTCCAGTTTTGGAACCAGAAACAGTCTTGAATAGACTCCCCAAAATTCTTGTTTTTGTGGAACTTTTTCTATAACCCTTTTGTGTAGAAGCAGCATGGTCTGATAATATAGAGCCCGAGATCTTTTTGCGGACTTGTATGTTGATAGTAGAAACCTTGCTCTTGGTTTCTTCAAAAAAATAATCTTGTGTCCACTTTGGATAAGCCTTAGAACCCAAGGATCTTTTGTGGTCTGTTCCCATACCGGAAAAAAATTTTGGAGCCTTCCTCCCACACTTCTGGCGTCAAAAACGTCTCTCTTTGTCTCTGAAGGTTCTTTTGACCTCATTTCTTTGTTCAAATTTACGGCTTTTATCCTTCCTTTGAAAAAATTGTGGTCTCTCTTGAAAAGATCTCCTACTTTTGAATTGGTAATTTCTGTACCCTGGTCTCCGGGAGAACTTCTTATCTTGAGGAAGTGCCTTTTTGGTTTCTGACATTTGTCTTATGATTTCCTCTAAAGGAGCGCCGAATAATTTAGATTTTTCCAGTGGTAGTTCACAAAGGACTGATTTAGACGCTGTATCCGCCGACCAAGACCGTAACCATAAGGTACGTCTTGTCACAGAAGACAAACCCATGATCCTGGATGCCAATTTAATAACTTCTACTGACATATCCAAAAGGAATTCATTTGCCAAATGCATGTTCTGAAACATGTGACTAAGATCATTAACCTGGTCAGAAGAAAACATTTCCTGGACTGAATTTAGCCAAACGCCATTTGCTCTGGCTACTGCTTCTCCTGCCAGTAAAGCTTTGCATTGAAAACCGTCCGTCTGATAAGCCCGCCTACACGAGGTTTCGGCTCTTTTATCCATAGGATTCTTTAAGGCTGCAGTCTCCCCTATAGGGATAGTGGTTCTTTTAGCAATCTGTGCCACCTGAACATCAACTTTTGGGATATCTTCCCACATAACTTCGCTAGCCAGCCTGAAGATATCCTTGAAGTGTCTGGAAATAAAGGCACGCTTCTCCGGGTTTTTCCATTCCCTAAATATTATATCAACCAGGCCTTGTTGAACAGAAAAACCTCTTTTGGGGTTTTCTGATCCCTGAGGTAGGATTGCATTCTCCCGAAGATGATTCAGATGTAGATGTTCTTCTTTTATTGATCTTCTGTTGAATGGGTGCTTCTACCCTTTTAGATTCTTTAATAGTGTCCAAGGTCTGGGCCAAATTCTCTTGGAACCAGGTTAGGAAAGATTGCATATCCTTTTGCTTATCTCTTTCCAAGGAGTTTGCAGTACACTGACAGCATATTTTCTTCCTAGATCCGTCTGGAAGAGGAGTTGCACATTCGCTGCAAACTATATGTTTGGATTTTACCGTAGCCTTTCTAGGCGTGGGGGTAGTCAGTTTTTCTTTTTCCATGTCAGGATAGGCTGGACTAGACAAATCTGTAAAAAAATATAAAACGGAGGCTTCTTTTCAGAATGATTATTTCTTCAGAAAGTATTTTAAAGTAAAGATTTTATTAATCTTACCTAAAAATACCTCTGAGTCGTGTGGGGGGCAGGTGACACGGCGTACCTCTTCTGACCTGCATCCATGCAGTCAGTGGGTACCAGCACAGCCTTTTTCTATTCAAAATTCAAATTTTCGCGGTTTTTTTTTGTATATCTCTTTAAGCTTCCAGTTTGCGCATGCGTCTTTGGGCACCCGGAAGCTTAGGTGGAACGCAAACACCACCTGGGCGTGCGTTCCACCGCTGTGCGCTTGCTCAGTAACGAGCTTGTGGCGAAACCAGCTTCGCCACTGTGAACTGGAGAGGCCTGGCTGCTAGCCTCCTGCCCTGCGACTACGGCCCATGGACATATTGGGACTTTTGGGACTAATGTCCCTTTAAGACTTTGTAACATATCACAGTAATACTGTCTTAAATATTATGTAGGTATTTATGTGTTCAGTTAAACTGGGGATATGTAGAAATGTGTGTTTTATGTGTTAAATGTATCAGTATGTAATTTTATGTCTTTTACTGTCTTTTTGCAACCATGTGGTTAATGGAGTCTGACTCTAGTCCTAGATAATTGGATTACTTCTCCAATTATCTCCAGGGCAGAAGGGAGGAAGCCGGGATGCATTGTGGGGGATGTTTTACTTCTGTTTGAGCCAGATTGTGCCATGCTGCAAGCCAGGGCCCAAAAGATACTTTTAGTAACTTTTAAACCCTGTTCGGATTCATGCCATTTTTTAATATGTTGTTCCCCTGAATGGATTGATTGTGGATATGTATTTTTATGTGAATGTGATGTATGGTTTTAAAGTTATGAAAGTTGTGTAAAAGTATATTTTAAACTGTATGCATAATGGGATTATGTGTCACACTAAGGGGAGGGGATGTGTGGGAGGTAACATCTATGTCATTGGTTCTTTTATGCCTCCCCCTGGGTGTGGCCTGTATGTGTGAGTTGGAAATAAAAGCCAGACTGGGTGTCCCAGTCTAGAGTTCTTGCTTAACCCTCAAAGCGATGTGTCGTCTCGGTCTTTGGGGGAATGGGATTGTATGCTGACTGCCAAGAGTGTAAGCCGATGTCTGCTTTTCTTGTTCAGCTGTTCCAGTGTTCGTGTGGTTCCAGTCGGGAGAATGGTGTTTGCAGTAGCTGTCTGTGCATCTGGAAAGGGGATTATCGCCTAAACTGGGTTTTATCCTCTTGTAAGTGAACCGGTCTGTTACAGAGCTCCGCCTCCCGGAAGCATTTTGCCGGAACCATTCTTGGCATAAAGACAACAATCCTCTGCTTGCTCCGTAACGAAAATACAGGAGCATGGGTCACTCAACTTACCACCCGGGCAGCTCTTGGACCGGATCCCCCAGACCAACAACCCGTGTGCCTCACCAGATGAAAAAGTCCTGTCCTTCCCTATCGGGACAAGAAAGAAGACTGGGGTAGGTTTTGCGGTCTCGGCCATTTATAGGTAAAGGGGGAGGATCCTTTTTAATAAATATGCTTGTTAAAAGTCTTGTCCACAGGGAGGAGCAAACCCATAAGTAACTGCCACCATATGACAGAAAAACACTACATTAAGCTGTAATGGTCCTGGTGCCAAGAGTGTCGTTTTAAGGTTGACCATGCAAGTTGACATTTTTGAACTGCTGTGAAAACAATATAATTATTTAAATAAAGAGCATTAAGATATCATTGTTAATTATCAAGATTTAACATTCACTTCACCTGTCAGCAGTAGCCATGTCTCCTTCAATCTTGTTCAGGCCTTTCATGATGTTCTCAAACGGTTGCCCCTGGTCGTGAAGCACCTTAGTTGTATCTTCCATTTGTTTCTGGGACCCAGAAGCAATATTAACAAGCTCCTGTCCTGTAGAGTTTTTTGAAGAAGTGTCCTGAGCTCCTTGAGAGGAGAGTAACTGCTCTCTCCAGAAATGTTCAATAATGTTAAAGACAACACTCCGGTTCGGTTGGAGAGAACTAAACCAGTGTTTTGCTTGGTCCTTCTCTAGAACTGTGATTGAGCTGAATATGTAGCTGGATGACTCCTTCTTGATCTCACAAATGCTAGAAAGGTGGAAGTTAACTAAGTAGTCACTTGTACCCTCTGCCTTAAACCGTAGATGTGTTGGTGTCAGTGAAAGCTTTCCAGGCAGCCATCGTCTTTCACTGGTTAGGAAATATGAACACGGCCAGCTCTGGACACACACCTCCTTCTCCATTATTTGACTTATCCAAGTGAAATGTCTTCAATAATTCACAGTTCTGCTACTGTGGAAAAAAAACAAAAAACAGTCCACTCTGTGAAAAACAATGACGGCAATTTAACAATCTCCGTTCATGAACATGTTAGAAAATTGTAATTCATCACAACTTAGACCTTGATTTAGTATTGTTGGATAAACTTTTCAAAAATATTAAAAAGTACAAAAGTAAAATATTTTTTTTACAATATTTTGAGGTATTGATATATTTATATTTTGAAAAAAATATATATAAATACGGTACATTTAAAAGTTTATCCAAAAATATTAATTTGAGGCTTTAATCATATTAAAGCTTCTTCTTGTTAGGTAGTTGTTTGTCATCAAGTTATGAATAAGATTTGCAATCAATTGGACTTGCAATCAGAGAGTATTTAATTGCAATTGGACTTGCAATCAGAGAGTATTTAATTGCAATTGGACTTGCAATCAGACTTGGTCTTAACTTTTTGAGAAGCTGATTTAGACTCTACTTCTAAAAATGAAAGAAAAAAAAAAAATTGACCGAGGAAAATAAATTTTCCTTGGTTGTAAGTATTTGGCAGATATTACAGTAATCTTAGTTTGATGCATTTTCATATTTTTTTCTTTGTTATAAATATTTGTCTCCAAATTCTACAAAACTCTGTCAATCCCCAATCATAGCTTTAAAAACAATCACCCTATATAGCAGTTTGTAGCAATTTTTTTATTATTATTCAATAGTCTCATACTCTCTGCATTTTCTGGGCTCTCCTAAATTAAAAGGGTAATCCAGATGTGGATCCCATGCTAGCTGTGCCTAGAGGAGTATCATGTACACCTCGCTGATGAGGCCCAAAGAAGGCCAAAACGATTGTCCAGGATATCTCCCGTGCGGAGGGAGCTTGCCGGTATTTCGGTTCTGGGCTGCCCCTATGGGTGAGACCAATCTGATATGTAAATGGTATAGGATCTTTGAGACCTGAGCTGGGGACTAATGAAGGGCAAGCTACTGAGGTTTATCTGACCTTTTTTACATTCTCAGACTTCTCATTGTCTCTGTTTTTGTAATAAAGTCTATGGGGCACAATAAAATCTTCTCCATGAGGTGGTTATGGTGCCTGCAGGTCCTGGGCGTTGATGTCTCAACAAATAGAAGAACTGAGGCAGCTCTGCAATGTACTAGAGAACAGGCAGAAACAACAGGATGAGTGGCTACTGGAAGTTGAGTATGGCACACCGGTCCTAGCAATGATGGTGTATAGCAGGCTTCCCCAAAACTCTGGCCCTCCAGATGTTGCTGAACTAAAACTCCCATGATTCTCAGCCTATCTTTTTCATTCATAGAATCATGGGAGTTTTAGTTCAGCAACATCTGGAGGGCTGGAGTTTGGGGAAGCCTGGTGTATAGCATTGTACATGTTGGCTTTCTTTTGATAGAACATACTCGAATTTTAGTACGGATACAGCACACGGCGCTAAATAGTAATAGAGAGTACACCATTCTATCATCCTTCTTAAAGAAGGTTTATAATAAGACTGTGAACAATATACTAGTTTTAAAATTACTCGTAGAATTATACTACGGTAAGATCCCAGGACTGAATGAAGCATCCCAGCACTAAATCACCCGGACCGAGGAAAGAGAGATGAGAATACAACTACTCCTCACTTTCCGACCGGGTTCTGTTCGTACGACCCGGTGGTAAAATGAATTGGTAGGTAAGTGAGGATGCCCTACAGAGCATGCGCACCAACATCCCCAAACATAGACAAGCACAGCAGAGCATCCCTTAAATTTATGTTCGGGGAACGTTCCCCAAACATAGATTAGATAGATTCCATGCTCTGGTATGTTTTTCTATGTTCTGGGAATATTCCTGCTCTGGTGCGCTTGTCTGTATTTGGGGAAATTTACCTGAACGTAGACATACGCACCAGAGCAGGGAATCCCTCTAATCTATGTTCAAGGAATATTCCCCGAGCATAGACCAGCTCTCTTATGTGGGGAATCCCTTGAATCCCCACGAAAGAGAGCTAGTCGTAAGTGCGAGCCGTCATAAAACAGGTAGGTCGTAAAGTGAGGACCACCTGTAATCTTGTATATTAGGGATAGAAATACATTCTTTCCAGCTATGGAGACATATTCATTCTTTACAAACTTCACGATTATGATTTATTAATAAGTATTACTTTTGTTTGATCAGCAGGATACATGTGTTTGAGATACCAGTCGTTTCTGTTGCCTACACACAGCCTCATGCACTAAGCCGCCCCATGAAACATGCCTATCGAAATACAACCATGGAGTGGTGAAAAGATAACTCAAAAACAGACAAAGAGAAGCAAGAGACCAAAAACTAATCTGGAAGGAAGACTAGATCCCAACTCATGTGAACTTGAAAAGTCTGCTACTTACACATGTCAACAAAAAGTGCAATACACTGAAGCGGCACTCTTAAAATGTCAGATATCTATTTCATTGAACATAAAATACAGTTAAGACATTTGAACAGGAAGTTGTAATACAGTTTCTACGCGAATACTATTCACACAAGTACGATGTAACCCCACGTTATACAGCACAACCCTTACAAGGTATTAATGGTTAATTAGATGACCTGGGCTGGATTTTTAAGTAAGCAACTCTCCCTACAGTCACACCTTGAATACATGCTCAAGCTGATTTTACATAGTATAGGCCCTGCCATAATGTGCTTACCAGAAAGGTAATCTTTTCTCCTATTGGATAACCCCTCTACTGCTGGGCATTTACAGTTTTGTCCTGTATACTATTAATCTAGACTGTAAGGTCATTTTTTACAAGGTCTCCATTGACCTATTTTTTCCATAAGGTTTTGTAATTTTCTCATTTGTAGGTAAATTTGCCATTTTATTACATTGTAAAGCACTGCTTTGATGCCTTGCAAAATGAATAAAAGGGTTTCTGAATTGCTTCCCATTGCTTTGTGGTTATGAGGTATGGGTGGTTGAGGACCAAATTGCTTGTTTTACTGTAATTGAAGTTGCTCTAGAAGATCTTGTGTCACTGTCTGTTAACATAACATTTTTGTCAATGATTGCATGTGTTGTTGTAACTTGGGATTTGAGACATACAGGGTTATTTACTGAGTGAGAATTCAGAGTGACTTTCAATTTTATGGTCTGGAAAGATCGTCTAAGTCAGTTATAATTTCGGTTTAGTACTTTGGCCCTAAATTTGAAAATCACTTTGAATTCTCACTTTAGTTAATAACCCTGATAGTCTTCAGTCTATGTGAGATGTAAGAGCAAACTGTCAGTTACCCCCATGTCTATATCATCAAAATAACAAGGCTAACTTTTATACAAGGTCAACCGGAGTGGTGGGGTAGCCGCTAAGTTTTCATGGGCCAAAAATAAAAATGAAAAACCACGAGAGAAGTTGAAGTATCCATTTAACCCTTTAAAAACGATGGGCGTTCTATGCCATCCTTTTTGGGTTGGCTCTAAATGCCGGAGGGCGGCATAGAACATCTCCGCCGTCCTTGGTACTCACCGGGTACCTGCCGTTCACCCGACCCTCTCTGCCTGATTTGGCCCTTCCGGGCCATGTGATCACAGGGTCCTTGCAATCACATGGCCGGAATAGCCAGCTTATGCAGTGCCTGCAGGGGGACTGCCTGAGCACTCAGGTAGCACCCCTAATGCCTGCAAAAAAGTTTAGAAAGTTATTAAAAGTTAATAAAAAGTTTAATAAAGGTACTTGGATCATATATATATATATTATCCAAGTACTTTTATATGCACATACACATACATAAACCATTATTCTAAGTGTATTTTAATATTTATATATATTATTTTATTATTTATATAGCGCCAGCAAAATTCCGTAGCTCTGTATATATAGTAATATTAAAATACACTTAGAATGACGTTAATAAATATATATATATATATATATATATATACACACACACACACACACACACACACACACGATACCAGTAGAGAGCACTCAGGAGTCTTTCAAGGTAAATTTCATCTGTTGCTTTATTGAGCAATTACAAATTCACACGACGTTCTAGTCTTGAAAAAAGTCTTTTACAGACTGAAACGTCGACTGGAACGTTGTGTGAATTTGTATTTGCATTAAAGCATTAAAAGACCGTGAGCATTGAGTGCTGGGACCTGGGACGTATATATATATATATATATATATATATATATATATATATAAATAAATTACAAATTATCAATAAATAAATTGAAATAAAAATAAATACATTTTAAAAAAAATTATATACCGGTTTAAATTTGTTCTAGCTGTATTTTGACATTAATATACATATACCGTATTTATCGGCGTATAACACGCACTTTTTTCCCCTGAAAATAGGGGGAAAATTGTGGGTGCGTGTTATACGCCGATATCCCATAATTACTTACCTGTCCTGAAGCGTGGGCCGGCTTCACAGCGCGCACCGCGGTACAGGAACTTTAATTTCAGGTTCCGGTTTCCGGCGGGACTGAAAGGAAGTGTGCACAATAGTGTGCACACTTCCTTTCAGTCCCGCCGGAAACCGGAACCTTAAATTAAAGTTCCTGTACCGCGGTGCGCGCTGTGAAGCCGGCCCACGCTTCAGGACAGGTAAGTAATTATGGGAGGGGAGGAAAGTACACTATGGGAGGGAAGGGGGAGGAAAGTACACTATGGGAGGGGAGGGGGAGGAAAGTACACTATGGGAGGGGAGGGGGAGGAAAGTACACTATGGGAGGGGAGAGGGAGGAAAGTACACTATGGGAGGGGAGGGGGAGGAAAGTACACTATGGGAGGGGAGGGGGAGGAAAGTACACTATGGGAGGGGAGGGGGGGAAGTACACTATGGGAGGGGAGGGGGGGGAAGTACACTATGGGAGGGGAGGGGGAGGAAAGTACACTATGGGAGGGGAGGGGGGGAAAGTACACTATGGGAGGGGAGGGGGGGAAGTACACTATGGGAGGGGAGGGGGGGGAAGTACACTATGGGAGGGGAGGGGGAGGAAAGTACACTATGGGAGGGGGGGGGGGGGAAAGTACACTATGGGAGGGGAGGGGGGGAAAGTACACTATGGGAGGGGAGGGGGGGAAAGTACACTATGGGAGGGGAGGGGGGGGAAGTACACTATGGGAGGGGAGGGGGGGGAAAGTACACTATGGGAGGGGAGGGGGGGGGGAAATACTATGGGAGGGGGGGGGAAATACTATGGGGGGGGGGAGAATACTATGGAAAGGGGGGGACACTATGGGATGAGGGGGGGGGGAATACTATGGGAGGGGGGGAAATTTCCTGGAATTTCTTTCTAAAAATGAGGTGCGTGTTATACGCCGGTGCGTGTTATACGCCGATAAATACGGTATATTAAATTCAAAATACATTTAGGATGACGTTATAAATACATATATGTATCTCTATATATAGCTATATATAAATAAAAATAATTTTAATATATATTATACATATATATATATATATATATTTAAATTCTACAAATATATATACATATATATTTAAATTCTACAAATATATTTATATAATATTTTTACAGAATTAAGTAATTTTATTAATTACAATTTGGGGGACCTGCCTGACAACCCAGACAGAAAGTCCTGAGAATTTGGCTCGCAAGTCCTGTATTTAACCCTGTAACTTTCCAGGACACCATAAAACCTGTAAATGGGGGGTACTGTTTTAATCGGGAGACTTTGCTGAACACAAATATTAGTATTTAAAATCAGTAAAACATATTACAGCGATGATATGACTTATTTTTAAAATTTTCTCACACAAACTGCACTTTCACTGTCTATATAATTGTTGTGATGCGTTTTACTATTTTGAAATACAATAATTGTGTTTAGTGAAGTCTCCTGAGTATACCAGTAATCGCCCTCCCCCATACAGGTTTTATGGTGTTTTCAAAAGTTACTGAGCCACATATAAAACTTTTTTTTTCTTCACATTGAAATTTGCCAGGTTGGTTATGTTGCCTTTGATATCGTATGGTAGCCCATACGATCTCGAAGGCAAAAGTAGACAACCCAAGGTATTGCAAATGGGGTATGTCCCGTCTTTTTAGTAGCCACTTAGTCACAAACACTGGCCAAAATTAGCGTTCAAATAGTTTTTTTGCATTTTTCACACACAAACAAATATGAACGCTAAATTTAGCCAGTGTTTGTGACTAACTGGCTACTAAAAGAGACTGGTCATACCCCATTTGTAATACCTTGGGTTGTCTACTTTTGCAAATGGTATGCCATCATGGGGGTAATTCTCATTCCTGGGTTACAATACAGTCTCAAAGGCAACATAACCAGTCTGGCAAATTTTAATGTATAGAAACTGAAAAATGTAATGGGCTATATTTGACCCTGTAACTCTCCAAAACATCATAAAAACTGTACATGGGGGGGTATTGTTTTACTCAGGAGACATCACTGAATACAAATATGTGTACTTTATTGAAGTAACAGCTAACAGTATTTGGACATTCACAGTTAAATAGCCATGCAGTACAAAAAAATTTTTTTTTTATATTTTATTCATATTAAATTATGTTTAACATATAAATATTTGATGTGCCATGAAAGCCCCGTTTCTCCTGAACAAAATGATACATATTAAGTGTGGGTGCATTTAACATGAGAGGTGAATTACGGTTGAATGGATATTTTAGCGCAAATTCAAGGTTTTGTTTACGTTTTGATCACAACTTGTACAATTGGCTCAGTCCTTAAGGGGTTAAAGACACTTACCGACACATTTTTTTTTTTTTTTACAAATAAAGGAAAACTTTATTTAACACTGTAAAATTAACAGTGAGACACTAATTGCCATAAGAAGAAACATAATAAAATGCATATTACAAATAAAACCACTACCTGACACTTTCAGCGAGTCTCAATCAACACCAAAACTATATTCTCATCAAAATATTAATTAAAATTTACCTTCCTCAATTTTTAATTTAAGGAAAAAAAAATATGTATATACATACACGTAGATATGAACATATATACATACACACACAGAGATATTTACATATATACATACACACGCGCATCTAAAAGATTTTAAATTCTAAAAGTCATGGGGCTCAGTCTTCTTACAAGAAACACAGTTGCTAATGTTTTCTTAAAGAGCCTTGTAAACATTCTACAATCTTCTTAGCCTAAACAGAGAATTGCGATATAGTATCGAATGCTTTTGTTGAAGGACCTGGCATGGTGGCAATATTAGAAGGTAGCAAAAATCCTTGAGGCACCCAGGTAACCTCAAATTCACTTAAAGCCCGTCTTATTACATCAGCTACCATCGGGAAAATGAAGTCAAATGATGCAGGTTCAATAATTTTTTTCACCTGACAGTTCTTTCCTTTTTTGGACAAATGCGGTCTACTGCTTGCACCACCGGCTTGCTTGGTTCCTTCCTTCAAATTTTTCTGGACGTTGGTTTGTTTCCTGTCCACATTTGCATTGTGGGCCAAAACGGCTAATTTGGTCCTGGCTACAACACTGTCCATTGTAAAACGAATTTGCTTTGGGCGATATTTGAAAACCAGACTATGGAAGATATTGAGATCATCTGAGTGGCAGAACTTTGCCATATATTCCAAATCCCTGTGAATCTGTGTGTCCCTAACAAATATTCCTAATTTAGAATAAGCCTGGCTTTTCTCATCAACCCAGCAATGCGTTCTTTCTTCTGACTCCACAATTTCTTGGTGATCACACTTGTATATGAGAGTCCCATTGTCCCACGCATGCTCATTCTTAATATGATGAAGCACAGCCTTCCACCTTTCTCTGAGAAATTCAACATTGCCTTTACTCAAGAAACAAGATGTCCACATATGATTGATTATCATGGCATTCCACGGTGCAAGCTCTTTGTACAACCTGTGTCTTGTTATGGATTCAAGCTTCCTGCGAAGTCTCTTGCAGTAACGCCAAACATCAAATTGGTGGATAATATTTTTGTATTGGGCCTTCATTATTTTACGGATGTTAGCATGTCTATCTGTTGCCAAAATGGCAATTTTCAATCCCTCTTCAAGTACCTGATCTATACACTTCTGGAATGCCTTCGATTCCATGGCTACAGAAGACTTGGTTTCACGAACTCGAACGGTATTACACTCTATTATTTTTTTAGTGCTTTCTTCCAAAAGTGTATATGTGCAATATTTGGCACCAAAGCCTGGACTATCAAATTGTCCGTCACCTGAGAGGCACAATGCCCGTCCCTTTAGCCTGGCTAAAATTGCTTTTCTCTCTTTCTCGTGGTGCAAATCAACTACTGGAAACAAAAACTTTTTTTGGTATATAAAATGCATAGCTTCAGAAATGAAAGAAACACCAAATATCCTAAACAGTTCACTTGCTTTGGAAAAATTAGATCCGCTGAATAATACTGAGGCACTGGCTAAAATATTACCACAAGATCTTTTGCCAATCATTGGTTGGCTTTGCCAAAAAAGACAACGATGATTATTTTCACAAGTAGTATATACTGTCAGCAATGTCCCTTTGATGATTTTGTCTCTTACAACTATTGGTGCAGTGCACGTTTCGGCATGCTTGCAAGTTTGAACACAGCGCAATAACTGATCAAGACAAGTCTCAAAAACTATGAATTTCTTTTCTGCTATAAAGTCGTCGGGGGTAGGCGCAGCTGAAAACGAGAGTTCTCCAAATTCTGTTGACTCTTTCTCAGCACAAGAATCAAGATCAGTCAAGGCGTTCATCGCCGAATCAGTCACAGTCGCACCCATTCCTGAATTGATCTGTAGCGACGAGACAGTAAACACTGGCATAAACTGAATTTCACCATATGTACAAGGTTGATTTATGGTTGGCGGTGAAGTGATGTCCATTACCTCCTCTGAACCAGATGCTGGCACTTCCTGATTCTTCAAGCCACGATCTTTAGATTTCCGTTGCAAACGTTTTCTTGTGCTGGATTCTTGGGCCACTGGAGCCATTTCTTCTGGAATACCCGTCCACGTCCAAGCATCACGTTTTTTGCACAAATCAATGGTTGAAGTTGCTGCGTTTTTTTTATCAGCAATACAATATGTCTGAGTTGACACATTCCTACGTCCCATGTATTTTACCGTAGAAACACTTTTGTCTGATGTTTCTATCATCATACAACTTGTCTCTTTATTACAGAATTTTGAAGCAATAGGTATAACGTAGCAGTAATCTGCAACATAATCATGGTCAGACACAATCAAACCGGGCGCACCATTACTACTTTCAAAGGAGGTAGATTCTGGAGTACCACCATAATGGCTGTTGTCCATTTCTGTATCAGAAATGCCATCTTGAGACGCTGAAGTCATTTCATGTAATCTAGATAAGACTCTAGGAGTTTTTTTAAAAATGGTTGGTACCGCACCAGGTTTCAGAAACCTTTTTTTAGGCGTGGACGAAAACGATTTTGGAGAAAAATGATCAGAACATATTCGGAAAGTGGTGGCTTTTTTCCGCTGCATGATATGCTGAATGACAGCATCCATATCGTCAAAATGGTCACCGGTGGCCAAGAGCCAGGATTTTATTTTATCTCGTGTATTTGGAAAAGAATGCAACGAGAAGTCTTCCCCACTTTTCCTTTGCCGGTTTCTGCAGCCATTGACCATACACTTGGGCATCGTGTCTATGAACACAAAATAAAAAAAAAAAAATGTCAGGGAAAAAAATAATAAAATACCTCCATCATATAAACTATAAATATGCATTGCGACAATTGTAATACAATAAAAATGGAAAACAATTCTGATTCAGGATATATTTCAAGAGAAACTGTACCATGCATTTGTTAGGACTACAAGAAGCGTTGTTTCGCTATCACTAATGATTTTACTTATAAAGTAATCTAGAAAGCCCACCAAGATGGGAAGCCTTGCATCTACCCATACAAATTCTTATAGCAGCTTTTATTATGTGATGTGTGAGTTCAGGGATGTGGTTATGTGTGGAGTGTCTGTGGGTGCAGGCATACGGTTATGTGTGGAGTGTCAGTCTGTGTGTGTGGGGATGCAGGGATGTGATTATGTGTGGAGTGTTAGTCTATGTGGGTTGGTGGGTGCAGGGATGCTGTTATGTGTGGAGTGTCAGTCTGTGTGTGTTTGTGGGCAGGGGTGTAAGGATGGGATTATGTGTGGATTGTCAGTCTGTTTGTGTGCGTGGAGTGATGCAGTTATGTGTGGAGTGTCAGCCTGCGCGTGTGTGTGTAGGTGGGGGTGCAGGGATGCAGTTATGTGTGGAGTGTCAGTCTGTGTGTGTCCATGCAGGGATGTGATTATGTGTGGAGTGTCAGTCTGTCTGTGTTGAGTGTCAGCCTGCGTGCATGTGGGGGTGCAGGGATGCAGCTATGTGTGGAGTGTCAGCCTGCGTGTGTGTGGGGGTGCACGGATGCTGTTATGTGTGGAGTGTCAGCCTGCGTGTGTGGGTGCACGGATGCTGTTATGTGTGCGAGTGTCAGCCTGCTTGTGTGGGTACACGGATGCTGTTATGTATGGAGTGTCAGCCTGCGTGTGTGGGTGCACGGATGCTGTTATGTGTGGAGTGTCAGTCTGTGTGTGTGGGGATGCAGGGATGTGATTATGTGTGGAGTGTTAGTCTATGTGGGTTGGTGGGTGCAGGGATGCTGTTATGTGTGGAGTGTCAGTCTGTGTGTGTTTGTGGGCAGGGGTGTAAGGATGGGATTATGTGTGGATTGTCAGTCTGTTTGTGTGCGTGGAGTGATGCAGTTATGTGTGGAGTGTCAGCCTGCATGTGTGTGTGTAGGTGGGGGTGCAGGGATGCAGTTATGTGTGGAGTGTCAGCCTGCGTGTGTGGGTGCAGGGATGTGGTTATGTGTGGAGTGTCAGCCTGCGTGTGTGGGTGCAGGGATGTGGTTATGTGTGGAGTGTCAGCCTGTGTGTGTGAAGCTTGCAGTTTCAACAGATAAATTAAAGAGCCTGTAAAGTCACCCTGACCACTTAATCTCAATGCAGTGACCCTGTAGTTTTGTTTTAGAAATCTGCAATGTTTACTTTGCAGGGTTAAACACAATTCCAGTAACAGTCACACTGACAGCCACTATAGGAACTAACACTACAGTGACATCATGTAACCAAATGCAGCTCATAGTAAAACACTGAATTCAATGCTTTCCAAGGAGAAGCTTCAATCTCCAATATTCCTCTATGAAAATCAGTGAATTGGGCCAGCAGATAAAGAGCCGTATAACATTGCTGGAGGAGGCACAGGCAGCAGCTTTAAGGGATTCTCTAAAGTTGTAGTCATGACAAGTGAATTGCAAGTTTTAGGTTGACTTTGTAATCTTGACTTTGTAATTCTTACAGTATTATATAGAGCAGATGTTTCAATATTTAGCTACAAGTAGGCAATAACATGCCACTGGTCCCATTCCTCGTACTAACCACCAGGTGTAACTGAAACTATGTTGTATTTTAACTAAAAACAAAAGAAAGAACAATGAGGGGTGTGCAAAAGGGGTATATGGTTAAAGATTAAAGATTATTCCCCTCAGAAATCCTACTAGGACCTAAATATTTGCACTCAAATTTGACATAAATATACTTACACTTTTATTAGTATAGATTAAAACTAAAAAATATATACAGATAAAAAAAATATTATGTACATACATAACCAATAACATAATGTAAACAAATCTCCGTGATGTTGCTGCAATGTGATATACACTGCCTGTATAATGGAATAATAAACAAAGTAGTGTAAGAAATGATGAATTAGAATCAAATTAGAAAGTAAATCAAATTTAAGAAATAGAATGTAGATATGTATGATTGACCTTTGGACCTTTAATATCAAAAGGAGATGTTACAAGTGCCATGTAAACCAGGAGGAACAAGGTGGGGTAATTCCCAGGACAAACAGTCTTTGATCTAACTGTTAATGTAGATGGGACAGTTGGGGTTATCAACTCCAAAATCAAAGGCCTTTTGTCTTACTGTTAATAAAGCATACCTTAGAACAGGATATTAGGCTTTTTAGCTTTTAATCCTCCCAAACCCATCACATGCCCCCAAGATAATTTAGGTAGATGGAGGGAAGATATGGGTAAATGGAAGGAACAACTTCAAAGAGAAAAAGCTGTATAAATGTAGGCCCAAAATGGCTAGAGGGAGGGCAGTTGTGGTAGGAACGTCAAGGAGTGACTACCAAGCAGAGATCCAGGGGAGACTTCAATATACAGATCTACACTCTGTTGGTAACTATATTTGACTGGGATACTTGGTTGTTTTCTGTGATAGTTGTGGTGCTGTATTGTTTTATATCATTGTGTGTTGTTTGGTTTAACCTCACTATATTTGCTGTGTATTAGATTATAGAGCAGGTTGAATTACTGCATATACTGTATATGTGCTGTGTATTATACTTTAGAGCAGATAGTTAATGCATTTACTGCTATACATCTATGAGTGGTCTTTGTTTTGTAGCTTGTATATGAACTGTTTATTATTCTGATGCAAGTTAATAATCAATATATACATTGTGGTTGCTTTAATTGATTATTTGAGATATTGTATTTATGGAAAGTGTTGTGATTATTCCATTCTTCTGTGATACACTGTGACTTGAATGTTATTAATTATTGAGGTTTCTATGTTTAATACTCTTTTATTAAACCTGATGTATTACCAGTGAATTTATTTATTTTATTACACTTGTTCGTGTGTTTTATTTGTTGCACCTTTCTCAAAGAACAGGGACCCTGTGTGGAAGGGTAAACTGTAATTTCTTACAGTAGCATTGAAAAGAAACAGAGCCGGGATAAGGTGAAGGAAAGTTTCAATTAATTAATTAGCAAGAGTAGCAACAGGGTAGTAGACACAATACAAACTGGAGCTCACAGTCTGGCTTAACACACTGACAGCTGCAAACCAACAATCTAGGTAAACTAAACTAATCTGGTGTTATACCTATATGATGGAAGGGGAAGAATACCTATACTGGCCACTTGTGCCTCGGAGGGCACCCACAGTCTATATTCCTCCCCTCCTAAAATAGCAGAGTGGGCAGTAGTGTTAGAAGGTACCTAGCAGCTGTGGAGAGAAGCTACCTGAATCCGGAGAAACATGAAAACAAATCTAAAGTATAAAACCAAAAAATCAACTTCCCAATCTATCAGATTAAAGAAACAGACTGGATAACCATTGAAGCTACACCAACTTTTGGAAGATAGCTAGAGCCCCTTTCACTATTTAGGGGCTATGCCCCATTTTGAGGGTGTTGGTATACTCAGCTCCAATCCCTATTGAATTAACGTTAGCGCTAAGCCCAACTGTTTCCTACTAGCCTCCTGTTATCATGAGATGTACAAAACTAGAGCAGTTGGAGTCATTGTCCTATAAGCACTGTAAGTAGGAACTAACCCACTGTCAGGGAGAGTCACTATGACTAAACCTAGAATTTAGCAGAACCTTCAAGGTTTAGTCAGGAATACCTGTGTTCTCCTAACAATAGTCTAGTAAATAACCCTCAGAGCGATAGTTTAAAGTCCTAATGCCCTCAGAGAAGCAGGCAAGTAGAAAGCTCAGTTCCTAGCTGGCCCATGTCAACTGTGAGTGCAATATGTGCATGAATATCAGAGTTCTGTGCTGCTAGCTGTACTAAAGAGAGTGGCTGCTATCAGTTTACAGAGACGATCAATTCATCCCAAAAGTGGATACAAACCAATACTGATGGACAGAGGCTTGTGGGAGAACTATAGACCCTAGAGACCAGAGGAAGATTGGAGCATCACTTCCTGATGAGAGAGTGGTATACCTAGAAAGTGAAGGGAACTTTAAAAGTAATTATGTTGTTTTCTTATTTTAACTGTATTAATATACATCCTATGTCTTACACTGCCTTAGTGCTGTGTGACTCCAGCCAGGTATAAATACTCTGACTCTGTAAGTATGTTTGCATTAATCAGCTTTATTGTGCAGTTACAGGTATATACAGGGTGACAGGCAGTGTGACAGAGAGATAAGAGGGTGCATCTATCTATATATTATAGCTCCCAAACTTCACTGAGATTAACACTCACCTTCCAGGCACCAAGGAGAATAATGTGCCAGTGTGGACAACCTATCTATCTCTAGCGTGTATCGCTCTCAGCGTTATATCTGGAGTCCTCAATATAGGAAGATTACACACACCATGCAAAGAACATGCAGGGTAACTCATGCAGTGCTGCACAGTGAGGATGTCCCGGGAGGTGTGGGTGCACGTCCTGCCATGTGTCGCATAGTCTGCAATCTTATGATTAATAAGGATCTGTCAGCACTGGTTTCACACTTCTGGCAATGAGGTTTAACTAAACAACTGGTTTCAGACATCATGTTGAGCAAGGCAGGCAGAGGGGACCAATCCAGACTGCCCAGTGATGAGTGTCCACTCATCTATCTGGAGTGGGCATGTGTAAACGTTGGACACCAACCTGCCATATCGAGGTAGGGGACTAGAGCCAGGGGAACCCATCTGAACACATACTGACACACCATGCTGCTGACTGTTAATCAGAGAATACTGTGAGTTAGTTTTAAGCTGTGCTGTTAGCTGAAGTGGCATTCCAAGCACCACCACCACTACAGCTTATCTTAGACATTAGAATGGAATTCCCAATGTTTTGGGTGTAGTTTATGTGCTCTTTGCCTAAACACCTAAAGAGTCTGTGACAAAAAAAACACACGAGACGGCAAGTAAAATGGCAACCACCATAACCACTACAAAAAGCCAGGAAGATGAATTCCAATGTATTGCAAAACTACAAGTGCTGTGGTGTTTGCCAGTCAAACTGCAGGTAAAGCATTATGGAAAATGAAATTCAGCAACAGCTGGGGATATACTTTATGGCCAAACATGCTGTAAAGGAGGTTTAGCACTTGAACTTTTTAATCGCGGTTATTTTAGAACTCACTTCGAAAAATTAAAGACATATTTCTTTGTATATCTGATCACCATTCTACACTGTATTAGGATGTTCATGTTTTTTTCCTACTTGTGTATAATAAATATGATTATTTTGTATAAAAAAAATACAATTCTAATAAAATAAAACAAAAGCTAAACAAATTTAAATGAAGCTCTATTTAGCAAAGAAAACCTACCGTGATTCAAGTATTAGAAGTAAGTTATAATTGGGGACAGTCACTCACTGTAGTCCTGCAAAGAGAAAAAAAATGATGTTCAATGATAATCATTTTATATTATAAGGAAAATACAGAAAACCAAGTGATGCTCATTTTGTGATTTAATAAATATTTGATGCAGTTTTATTCAGAATTTTGCATGGCATGTATTATAGGGACACTCCAAACACCATAACCACTATAGTTTGTTAAGAACTGCTCCACTTGGAATTTGTCCAATTAAGCTGTTAGATAGTATTAAAGGGACACCCAGGCACCAATACTACTTAAATGCATTTAACAGGTTTTGACCTTATTAATATGCTGTATTTTTTTACATTCTCAAATCTGTATAGTTTTTGCATAAAATTAAATGTTTTGCAGAATGTTGCGCCATAAGCCGGCCTCTTCAGCCACGCCTCCTCATTCCAGAAAAAATACTTCCTTATCAAATGTATGTACACAGCTCAGCCACTGACCGTACTAAATGATCTGAACAACAAAACAACTTGCGTTAGAAGGACATGTCACCCAGAGAGACATATAGGAAGGATATCACTACCTGTTTGTAGTCTCTCTGACTGTCTGCAGCCAGGTTGCGAATTAAAAGCCTTATCAAAAGGTATGCTGTGTAAAGGAAGTATTTCTGGCATGAGGGGGCGTGGCTTATTGTGCAGAATTCTATAAAACATTTCTTTTGTGCCAAAATTATAAAGATTTGAGCATGAAAATAAATACAGCATATTGTTGCCCGTAGTGTCCCTTTAAGGCGCTTCCGGTACCAAAGCTCAGCTTCTCTGCTAAGTCACCCCAGTGATCACAGCTTGTCATTGCAGTCCTAACTCGGATGGATTCGTACAGTCAATGCACAAGTTAAGTTTTTGCATTGCCATTTTTTTTTACCAAAGTGTTAAAGGAATACTATAGTTCCAGGATTACAAAACTGTGTTCCTGGCACTATAGCTTCCTCTGCAAAGGTCAACAAAGGGTTAAAACCTTTTATTTACTTACCTGATCACTTCAGAGCTGGGTTGCAGCTCCACCTCCTCCGACTTCACTCGACGAAGGGGTGGTTAACGTGCTGTGAGCGCTGCGTGTGCATTAGGCCCTCTCCCTTGTCAGGATATTTATATCGGCAGACATTTTGTGCTATGATAGAAATTAAACGTGTATATTGCCAGAGTCACTCAGAACAGAGCAGACTCCATTTTGGATTTAAAGCTAACAAAGAGACACATAATTGCCTTTTTGTAACTAACCACATAGCCGGAGCTAAGGAATGTATTATATAAACAAACCAAGTGATACAATGAGTCTAACAGAGAAGGGAGATTGAATACTCTTCTTAATGTTAGCTTCACACAAGAAAGCCAGATACCAGTGACCAGATAAGACTCAGCAATTTAATTTTACTTTCTAAATTTTACAAGACTCCCATTGTAAGTGAAAGGTGAGACTGAGTTTACAACTGTCATTTTAGAAATTACAGCAGGAATTGGAGACTCACTGTGTGGAGAAAACCCAAAGAAACTCTTTGAACTGACAAGTAAACTTAAGTTATGGCAGCCATATAGATAAGACAAATTACGTCAAAATCGCCATCAGGAAAAGTTAACTGTTTCCTGGATAGGAAAGTTTAGTGAGGCGATACTGCCCTCTATGGACCAAATACCTAAATTGCTATCTGCAGGTTAAACACACCTTCAATTTCCTATTGGCTTATCAAATAATGACGAACAGAAAGTCTGGCCCTTTAAAAATCAGGATCACAGGCTAAGTGAGGAAGTAAGCAAGGAGTCAGAGAGAAGCAAGTGAGTCAGAGAAGAGGCAGTCGGAGTTGAAAGAGAAAATTGGGCTTCCAGATTCGGACATGCAGAGAAAGATCTATGACAGACATTCCCTCTGAGGCTATCACTCAAGCAACACTTGCATACTTCCATGCAATCAATCATACACGCATACAACCAATCCTGGGACTACCTATTCATCTGATGAGAACATCTACTTAACTGGTAATTATTCTGGTTTTATTTAATTAATCTAAATTAATTAAAAATCTAATAGCATGATATATGACTGGATAAATCACGGTCAGATTTCGATATTCAGAAATCTTAGTTAACTAAAGAATATATAGTTATAAATATTCCATTCTGCAGGTGGAATTAACAATAATTATATATATTAGTGTGATATTATCACATGTTAGCATACCGTTGTATTTATCCAGGTGTATTGATTTGCTCTAAATTAAGACAAGATATCTTTTTAGGCAAATTAAAATTCGGCTTATAGAATATGGTAGATTACTCTTATAAGATGGTTCCAGGAAATGATTAATGAGCGGGTCTAAATGTTATCTTAATTAAAATTACATGAGAATAGGTATTTTATGCCTAGGAAGATCTAGCCAGCATTGAAAGGGTTATTAGTTAACTGTTAGCCAAAGTTTTATGGCCTTTTCGCTGTGCTGTGTGAAAGACTTTCTTTCTCTGTGAAGCCCCTCATAAATCTTGTCTTGACAATTGCTGTGTTAACCATTGGAATGTGTATTGCCATTGTATTGCATACCATGTTACACTAAAATATTCATTGATTATTATCACGCATGTTACATATTATTATTATTTAATTTGTCACAATAAATTGTATCTATTTTTATAACAAATTGTGATTTTATTTATATGGAATACATTTCACTTACATGATAACGATCTTTGGGATCTAGAGAGTTGAAATAGTGGGCAATTCTCAACTGTTTACTATTATCATCCCATAAATATCCCCACACCATAGCAAAGCATTGAACCAATGGTTTCCTTTTGGGAAATAGCTGACGCGTGAGGACATCCAGCATCAGTTAGCGGGCCAAAGGTCCGATAACATTCCCGAAGCACCACTAGAGGCTGTCTTATTGCTTCAATACAAACATTTCAGTTTACAGCACGAAGTGCAATAGGGACACTGAACCCAGACCAAGTCTATGAGCTGAAGTGGTCTGGGTGCCTATAGTGTTCCTTTAATTGCAGGAGTTAAAATTGAAATTCAAAAGTGTAATCAAAATAGTCAAATGTAGCCAAACTAAATACACAGACAACTTAAAAAAATTAATTCAGTTCACCTCATGTAGGCACAAATTAAAAAACTCTTTAGTGAAAATCCTGTTGCTTTTCAATTTACTATCCACTGTTTAGTTATTACACCCTTACAGTTGTAAAAGGATATGTAGCTCACTGAATTATTATTCCTACATACAAACTGTACATGCAAAAATAAAAATCAGACAGGTGAAAGAGGAGAAAAAGAAAACACGTTTGAACAAGATGTAAACTAAATCACATCCAATATGTATAAATCCCTACGTAGACAAGGCTGGAAATCAAAAGCCCTACTAGCCAGGCCTGAAAGTCACTTGCCACCTTAAACAAGTCAACTGAGAAGCCTGAAAGGGTTAAGTAAGTTGAGATGGTTAATTAAATTAAGTTGCCATGGTGCAGAGGAGTGAAAAACAGAGTCAGACAATTCAAACAGTTAAGGGGAAGTTAGAAGAGGAAGAGATTGTATGTGTGAAACATAAACCAAATAAACTCTTTATTACAGATACATTCATACTAATTATTCAAAATAATGGCACGGTGCAATATTACATAAATGTGGCTACATTGGCATCCTTCTGGGTTTAAATCCTTTATTAGTGCCTACATACAGTCTAAGAAACAATACATTAGTAAGGAATACACAGCGTACCTGGGATTAGTCAGGAATGTGGCTCGCTGCTATCTACATGTTGATACAGGAGGGGCTGACAGGGTCACTATCTCTGTGATAAATGCATGAAATCTAAGCTGTTCACTCTCAGCCTGGACAGAATGTTGGCTGAGGATGGGAGCAGGGACTGACCCACTGATGGTACCCTGACCTGTGCCTTAACTCCATCAGTGCTGGATACACATGGCGCTCCTGCATTACTTAATGCTCTTCCTATCTGAGTCCCTGGAGAGAGAGTGGAGACACAGCAGGGGGGTGGAGGGTATAGTCAGTAGCTACTTCCCTATTGTGAAAGCAGCAGTTCAATCCACACACTCGGCTCATATCTGACAGCTGCTATTCACATGTGGCTTCACTGAATGTACTACAGGCAGTGAGGGTCCATTCCCAGGGCTGAATGTGTATTTTGTCAATACACACGGTGTTGATACACTATGTCAAAGGGTTCCACGGGAAACATTAATTGGGAACCCCTGCACTAGTGTATTTACTCCTATGTCTGTCTCCCTCTGAGTCAGTGGCTCTACCATCACCTCTACCTCGCAGGCTCGCTGCCTACGTGTTCTCTTTGAATCTGATCTCTCCTTCACCCCTCAGTTCAAATCAATCGCCGAATCCTGCCGCTTCCATCTCAAAAACAGAGCGCGCATCCGCCCCTATTTAATGCCAGATGCGGCTAAGGAGCTGGTCCATGCCGCTGTCCTCTCTCGCCTTGACTACTGCAATCCCCTTCTCAATGGTATTACTTGCTCCCAACTTTCCCTGTTACAGTCTATAATGAATACGGCGGCAAGGCTCATCTTCCTGTCCGTCTGCACCCTCCCACACTTCCCCGAAGACTTCTTTAGTGCTGCACCATTCCTTTGGAACTCCCTTCCCTGCTTTGTTAGACTTTCATCCAGTCTTCAAAAATTAATTGAAAACTCACTTCTTCAGGAAAGCGTATCAATTAAACTGTTAGCTTTCCCTCCCCACACCCTGATTCCTCTCCTACAACTGTCATTAAAAAACACAAAAACACACAGTGAATACCATTCTAGCAATCTACTTCTCTACCCTACACTATCCTTACCTTTAGTGTCACTTTACCCCACTCCTTCTAGCCTGTAAGCTCATTGAGCAAGGCCCTCAACCCGTCTGTTCCTGTGCGTCCAACTGGTCTGGTTACAAATACGTGTCTGTTAGTCCACCCATTGTACAGCGCTTTGGAATTTGATGGCGCTATATAAATATTAATGGTGAGGGGCGAATGGCAATTTTGAGCCCTGGGTGCAGAGGTTTATGTGATATCCTCAGTGCTCCATTTAGAACAATGAAAGTTTGAGTTTTGGCAATTATACTAGAATTTAAGAGGGAAGAATTGTATTTATTTTGTTCAATATTCTTAAAGGGGAATTATAAGCACCACAATCACTAAAGATGCTATGCATTATTTGGAGCAGTTCGACAAAAACTAGTTCTCTCCTAGGCATCCATAGCCCACTCCATTCATCTGAAATGGTAATGTAGTAAGTACATTACTAAGTGCAATTCCATCTACTAGACAGAATGATTTGCTGCGTGTGCTAGGCTAACCTACACCCAGCACTCCCAGTCTATCACTGAATAACTGATTGCGATACATTAAAAGCAAGGCTGAGCAGTAGGCGCGCTATGGATACTTAGGAGAGTGGCTGAGTGTCCCCTAAATGCATCAACACCATAATGCATTATTAAATAGGGACTCAACTTACTGGGAAAAAGATTGAAAGACGATTCTTGGAGTCTTGTTAGCAGACTCTTACTTTACTTGTATTTGTATCACAGAAGCCTAGAAAGAAAAAAAATAATTATATTATTTTCTCATGTGCTTTTTTAAAAATAAATATAAAGTATATTTAAATATAGGATTATACATATATAAGCAAACATAAGGGGTCTATTCACTAAGCAGTGAGTTCAAACGTGTAAAACGGTAAAAACTCCACATCTGGAAATCAATCTCTTCTGAACAGAAGATTTTCTGCAGACTTCACTAATACGCTCGATCTGACAGGTGTCCTGTTTGACTATTTAGTGAATATATCCCAATTCAAATATGATTAAAAAAAAAAAAACTGCATGCAAATACGTATACTCACTCACATTTATAAAAACAGCATCTATCATGCAAAGTTACATCACATGTAAAATCAATACTTACTGACGCACTGAAGTCTTCTGCTGGAAGGGCACCCGGAATGTTGTGTTGCTTGTAGCTGCCCCAAGGGTTTTCTGCCGTCTTAAAACCGCACACAATTCGTTCTACGCTGTGAGATATTTATGTTATCTCACAGGCTCGGAGAGCACACAGACCTGCGCTCTTAGAGGGGCACAGGGATAGCGCTGTATGGCTGCCCACAAGCGCACACAACACTCAGTTTGTTGAAGTGCTTGATGTGTCAGATTTCAAAGTGCTGATTTCAATAGAAATTGTCAAGTTTATACGTCCATACAGAAATGCCTCCATGACTGCCAATTAGACTATTATATAGGCGTATATAATATAATAGGATTATATACCGGTAGGCTCTCTCACACTTCTGTTGGCTCTACTGAACTTGAATGGGAAGCTGCATGCGCGAGATCACAGCTCCAGCACAGTCTGTGCCAGGGATACAGGGCAGGGCTTGCAATGGCTGCAGATAGGAGATCTGCAGCTTTTGCAATTGTTTGTTCATTTATCCTGAAAGAAAGCACGCAGGAAAAAAAATGCATGTTTTATTTGGGATTATATCTACCACTCACTGGCGTATTCCTTGAATTTGTTTGTCAGAGTATGTGTTTTCCTGCTAGACAAGATGTTCTGACCGATTCTCAAAAAGCTGAATTGCCGAATAGCTAATTGACCACGTGGATTTGTAATGTCCGCTATCATAACTGGATTTTATTCCAAACAGAAGAGAGTTTTTAAAATGCGTGATTAAAAAGACATTGGGGGAGATTTATCAAAGAGCTCTGTTATACAAAGTGGTGAAAAAGGGGAGAAGTCATCAATGTACTATGTTCCTCTGGTTCCCATGGCGACTGCATCACTTTTAGAACACTTTGATAAATCACCTCCATACACTACAGTGATTATGGTGCTTAGCGTGTTAAAGCACTGTGACAACAAAGTTTGATGACATTTTAAGGTGTGAAATGACATCCTTTATAAGCCTGTTACCCTTTCAGTGTAAGACAAACCCACTTGGAAGTATCAGTATCTGCTCAGAGAATGCGGTAACAAAGAATCAAAGCTTGTAACAATCACACACGTAAAGTACTGCATTGTTACGCTACATCAGATAATTCACAATATATAATATTGGCGCACTGACACTTTAGTAAGAATGTCACGGTCATGTATTCACTACACAGGTTTACTCTTGTATGCTCCTGTAATTTACAACCATTCACTATACCAGTTCACGCTTGTATTTTCATTCCTTATATGAGCTTCTGCTTGTCCTACTCATTTATTCACTCACATAGTAAATAAATTACTGAACTGAAAGCATAAACCTGTATAGAGAATAAATAAACGCGATACACAACTGTAAAAACTTGCATAGCAAATAAATTACAGGGAAATACAGAGATACACTCTAATATAGAACACACCTAATATTCTTACATGAAACAGATATCATACATGTGTAGATTATTACAGGGAGCCCATTTACTAAATGTGTATATTATTATTACAAGGAGACCATTTAATAAATGTGTATATATTATTATTACATGGAGCCCATTTAATAATTGTGTGTATATTATTATTACAAGGAGACCATTTAATAATTGTGTGTATATTATTATTACAAGGAGACCATTTAATAATTGTGTGTATATTATTATTACAAGGAGACCATTTAATAATTGTGTGTATATTATTATTACATGGAGCCCATTTAATAAGTGTGTATATTATTATTACATGGAGCCCATTTAATAAATGTGTATATTATTATTACATGGAGCCCATTTAATACAGGTATATTATTATTATATTGAACCCATTTAATAATTGTGTGTATATTATTATTACAGGGAGCCTATTTACTAAATGTGTATATTATTATTACATGGTTCCCATTAAATAAATGAGCATTATTATTACATGGTTCCCATTTAATAATTGTGTATATTATTATTACAGGGAGCCTATTTAATAAATGTGTATATTATTATTACATGGAGCCCATTTAATACAGGTATATTATTATTATATTGAACCCATTTAATAATTGTGTGTATATTATTATTACTGGGAGCCCATTTAATAAATGTGTATTATTATTATTACATGGTTCCCATTTAATAAATGTGTATATTATTATTACATGGAGCCCATTTAATAAATGTGTATATTATTATTACATGGAGCCCATTTAATACAGGTATATTATTATTATATTGAACCCATTTAATAATTGTGTGTATATTATTATTACAGGGAGCCTATTTACTAAATGTGTATATTATTATTACATGGTTCCCATTAAATAAATGAGCATTATTATTACATGGTTCCCATTTAATAAATGTGTATATTATTATTACATGGTTCCCATTTAATAAATGTGTATTGTTATTATTACATGGTTCCCATTTAATAATTGTGTATATTATTATTACAGGGAGCCAATTTAATAAATGTGTATATTATTACATGGAGCCCATTTAATAAATGTGTATATTATTATTATATGGAGCCCATTTAATAAATGTGTATATTATTATTATTATTATTACTACATGGTTCCCATTTAATAAATGTGTATATTACTATTACGGGGAGCCCATTTAATAAATGTGTATATTATTATTACATGGAGCCCATTTAATAAATGTGTATATTATTATTACAGAGAGCCCATTTAATAAATGTGTATATTATTATTATTACAGAGAGCCCATTTAATAAATGTGTTTATTATTATTACATGGAGCCCATTTAATAAATGTGTATATTATTATTACAGAGAGCCCATTTAATAAATGTGTATATTATTATTACAAGAGCCCATTTTAAAAATTGTGTATATTATTATTACATGGAGCCCATTTAATAAATGTGTATATTATTATTACATGGAGCCCATTTAATAAATGTGTATATTATTATTACATGGAGCCCATTTAACAAATGTGTATATTATTATTACATGGTTCCCATTTAATAAATGTGTATATTACTATTACAGGGAGCACATTTAATAAATGTGTATATTATTATTACATGGAGCCCATTTAATAAATGTGTATATTATTATTACAGAGAGCCCATTTAATAAATGTGTAGATTATTATTACAGGGAGCCCATTTAATAAATGTGTATATTATTATTACAAGGAGCCCATTTAATAAATGTGTATATTATTATTACATGGAGCCCATTTAATAAATGTGTATATTATTATTACAGGGAGCCCATTTAATAAATGTGTAGATTATTATTACAGAGAGCCCATTTAATAAATATGTATATTATTATTATTACATGGTTCCCATTTAATAAATGTGTATATTATTATTACATGGTTCCCATTTAATAAATGTGTATATTATTATTACAGGGAGCCCATTTAATAAATGTGTATATTATTATTACAAGAGCCCATTTTATAATTGTGTATATTATTATTACATGGAGCTCATTTAATAAATGTGTATATTATTATTACATGGAGCCCATTTAATAAATGTGTATATTATTATTATTACATGGAGCCCATTTAATAAATGTGTATATTATTATTATTACAGAGAGCCCATTTAATAAATGTGTATATTATTATTACAGGGAGCCAATTTAATAAATGTGTATATTATTATTATTACAGAGAGCCCATTTAATAAATGTGTATATTATTGTTACAGATAGCCCATTTAATAAATGTGTATATTATTATTACAGGGAGCCCATTTAATAAATGTGTATATTATTACATGGAGCCCATTTAATAAATGTGAATATTGTTATTATTACAGGGAGCCCATTTAATAAATGTGTATATTATTATTACATGGAGCCCATTTAATAAATGTGTATATTATTATTACATGGAGCCCATTTAATACAGGTATATTATTATTATATTGAACCCATTTAATAATTGTGTGTATATTATTATTACAGGGAGCCTATTTACTAAATGTGTATATTATTATTACATGGTTCCCATTAAATAAATGAGCATTATTATTACATGGTTCCCATTTAATAAATGTGTATATTATTATTACATGGTTCCCATTTAATAAATGTGTATTGTTATTATTACATGGTTCCCATTTAATAATTGTGTATATTATTATTACAGGGAGCCAATTTAATTAATGTGTATATAATTATTATATGGAGCCCATTTAATAAATGTGTATATTATTACTACATGGAGCCCATTTAATAAATGTGTATATTATTACATGGAGCCCATTTAATAAATGTGTATATTATTATTATATGGAGCCCATTTAATAAATGTGTGTATTATTATTATTATTATTACTACATGGTTCCCATTTAATAAATGTGTATATTACTATTACGGGGAGCCCATTTAATAAATGTGTATATTATTATTACATGGAGCCCATTTAATAAATGTGTATATTATTATTACATGGAGCCCATTTAATAAATGTGTATATTATTATTACAGAGAGCCCATTTAATAAATGTGTATATTATTATTACAAGAGCCCATTTTAAAAATTGTGTATATTATTATTACATGGAGCCCATTTAATAAATGTGTATATTATTATTACATGGAGCCCATTTAATAAATGTGTATATTATTATTACATGGAGCCCATTTAACAAATGTGTATATTATTATTACATGGTTCCCATTTAATAAATGTGTATATTACTATTACAGGGAGCACATTTAATAAATGTGTATATTATTATTACATGGAGCCCATTTAATAAATGTGTATATTATTATTACAGAGAGCCCATTTAATAAATGTGTAGATTATTATTACAGGGAGCCCATTTAATAAATGTGTATATTATTATTACAAGGAGCCCATTTAATAAATGTGTATATTATTATTACATGGAGCCCATTTAATAAATGTGTATATTATTATTACAGGGAGCCCATTTAATAAATGTGTAGATTATTATTACAGAGAGCCCATTTAATAAATGTGTATATTATTATTATTACATGGTTCCCATTTATTAAATGTGTATATTATTATTACATGGTT
Organism: Pelobates fuscus; assembly: GCF_036172605.1. NCBI lineage: Eukaryota > Metazoa > Chordata > Amphibia > Anura > Pelobatidae > Pelobates > Pelobates fuscus. The sequence continues at coordinate 378,264,166 of NC_086320.1, forward strand.
CCCATTTAATAAATGTGTATATTATTATTACAGGGAGCCCATTTAATAAATGTGTATATTATTATTACAAGAGCCCATTTTATAATTGTGTATATTATTATTACATGGAGCTCATTTAATAAATGTGTATATTATTATTACATGGAGCCCATTTAATAAATGTGTATATTATTATTATTACATGGAGCCCATTTAATAAATGTGTATATTATTATTATTACAGAGAGCCCATTTAATAAATGTGTATATTATTATTACAGGGAGCCAATTTAATAAATGTATATATTATTATTATTACAGAGAGCCCATTTAATAAATGTGTATATTATTGTTACAGATAGCCCATTTAATAAATGTGTATATTATTATTACAGGGAGCCCATTTAATAAATGTGTATATTATTATTACAGGGAGCCCATTTAATAAATGTGTATATTATTACATGGAGCCCATTTAATAAATGTGAATATTGTTATTATTACAGGGAGCCCATTTAATAAATGTGTATATTATTATTACATGGAGCCCATTTAATAAATGTGTATATTATTATTACAGGGAGCCCATTTAATAAATGTGTATATTATTACATGGAGCCCATTTAATAAATGTGAATGTTGTTATTATTACAGGGAGCCCATTTAATAAATGTGTATATTATTATTATTACAGGGAGCCCATTTAATAAATGTGTATATTATTATTACATGGAGCCCATTTAATAAATGTGTAGATTATTATTACAGAGAGCCCATTTAATAAATGTGTATATTATTATTATTACATGGTTCCCATTTAATAAATGTGTATATTATTATTACATGGTTCCCATTTAATAAAAGTATATAATATTATTACAGGGAGCCCATTTAATAAATGTGTATATTATTATTACAAGAGCCCATTTTATAATTGTGTATATTATTATTACATGGAGCTCATTTAATAAATGTGTATATTATTATTACATGGAGCCCATTTAATAAATGTGTATATTATTATTATTACATGGAGCCCATTTAATAAAGGTGTATATTATTATTATTACAGAGAGACCATTTAATAAATGTGTATATTATTGTTACAGATAGCCCATTTAATAAATGTGTTTATTATTATTACATGGAGCCAATTTAATAAATGTGTATATTATTATTACATGGAGCCCATTTAATAAATGTGTATATTATTATTACAGGGAGCCCATTTAATAAATGTGTATATTATTACATGGAGCCCATTTAATAAATGTGTATATTGTTATTATTACAGGGAGCCCATTTAATAAATGTGTATATTATTATTATTACAGGGAGCCCATTTAATAAATGTGTATATTATTATTACATGGAGCCCATTTAATAAATGTGTAGATTATTATTACAGGGAGCCCATTTAATAAATGTGTATATTATTATTACATGGAGCCCATTTAATAAAGGTGTATATTATTATTACATGGAGCCTATTTAATAAATGTGTATATTATTATTATTATTATGTGTATATTATTATTACATGGAGCCCATTTAATAAATGTGTATATTATTATTACATGGAGCCCATTTAATAAATGTGAATATTATTATTACAGGGAGCCCATTTAATAAATGTGTATATTATTATTACAGGGAGCCCATTTAATAAATGTGTATATTATTATTACATGGACCCCATTTAATAAATGTGTATATTGTTATTATTACAGGGAGCCCATTTAATAAATGTGTATATTATTATTATTACAGGGAGCCCATTTAATAAATGTGTATATTATTATTACATGGAGCCCATTTAATAAATGTGTAGATTATTATTACAGGGAGCCCATTTAATAAATGTGTATATTATTATTACATGGAGCCCATTTAATAAAGGTGTATATTATTATTACATGGAGCCTATTTAATAAATGTGTATATTATTATTATTATTATGTGTATATTATTATTACATGGAGCCCATTTAATAAATGTGTATATTATTATTACATGGAGCCCATTTAATAAATGTGAATATTATTATTACAGGGAGCCCATTTAATAAATGTGTATATTATTATTACAGGGAGCCCATTTAATAAATGTGTATATTATTATTACATGGACCCCATTTAATAAATGTGTATATTATTATTACAGGGAGCCCATTTAATAAATGTGTATATTATTATTACAAGAGCCCATTTAATAAATGTGTATATTATTATTACAAGAGCCATTTAATAAATGTGTATATTATTATTACAGGAAGCCCATTTAATAAATGTGTATATTATTATTACATGGAGCCCATTAAATAAATGTGTATATTATTAT